>NC_054741.1:21737163-22065020 GCF_018143015.1 Lytechinus variegatus | reverse complement strand
GTTGTGCACTTAAATAAGTACTACTGGTAATGGGAACCATCATACTCTTCCTTTATAAAGAAGTTTCTGGTCAATGCCATCAAGAGTTTTGAAGGTTGTTTCATCTGATGACTATGAATACCACAAGAGCAATCCAAAATCAACAAAGAAACCACTGTTAATCTAACATGTTGTGCACTTAAATAAGTACTACTGGTAATGGGAACCATCATACTCTTCCTTTAGAAAGAAGTTTCTGGTCAATGCCATCTAGAGCTTTGAAGGTCGTTTCATCTGATGACTATGAATACCACAAGAGAAATCCTAAAACAACCACTGGTAATCTAACATGTGTGTGCACTTAGATAAGTACTACTGGTAATGGGAGCCATCATACTCTCCCTTCCAGTCTGACAGTTGGCATGACATGCAAGATTTGAATTTTGTTACTTGTTCTTTACAAGCCACAAACGTGCATCTGGAGATAGAGTGGTTTACATCATACATAGAAAATAGAACCCAGTATGTCTCTGTAAATAACTCTAAATCTGGTAAGTGTTGTCTCTTTTATAGTGTACTACAAGGTTCTTTTGGGGTTTTCTATATATCTTCAACCAATAAGTACAATAATTAAGAAGTATATTAATAACTACCATTGCTACGCTGATGAGATTCAGATTTTTGTCTCTGGAAATATTGCAACATGTATTCACAAAATGAAGAGATGGATGAATTCCAACAGTCTGAAGATAAATGAAAATAAGACTTAATTCATAATTTTGGGCTCAAAGAATTCCTTGATTTGCTTTGATGTTGATACCTGCAAGACATAGAAAAGCTAAAAGAGGCTCTCAAAGCAAACGAGAAAATAGACGATCTAGAGAACAGGAGAACAAGAAACAATCTTGTAATCTGGGGGCCCCAGAGAATAAGGAGAAAGGTGATTGTAGGCGCTTCATTGAAAGCTTTCTTGACGGGACTGCCCGCCCACAGCGAGCCCATCGCTCTGGTCCAATTCCTGTGAGAGGTTGAAAGGAATCCGCATCCAATCCATGTCAGCTTCGGTTCATACAGGGAGGAGGCTGCTAAGAAGCTTATGGAGATTTTCAAGGAGAAAACAGACGTCAAGATGTTTGTTGCAGATATTTTTAGCAAGAAGATCCAAGAGACGAGGAAGGTGAAACTACCAAGACTAAAAAACCTGAGAGCTAAAGGAGTCAAGGCCTTTCTTTGTTTACCCAGCAACAATTGAAGTCAGATGTGCTAATGGTCGATTGGTATCACCCCAGGAATAGATACTGTCATGACTGTACTGTAAATGTTTACCAGTTATGGGGTGGTTTGGTCTGGTGACCGATCAGGTATTGTTTTATTTGAAGAGTATCCCATCAGTTATATATTTATACAAATTTCGCACGTACTACAAATGTGCTCTGTTTTGCGTTTTAACAAGGCTGGTTATGATTTGAAGCCTGGGAAAAGCAATGTGAAAAAAAAAACGAAAAAAAAGTGCGAAATGAATCACTCATCAGATCAAGGATCAGTGGAAGACGATGAGGATGAGGCTCAATGCAAAGAAAGAACATTCAAATGACATTAAAGAATCTAGAAAGACTGGCAGAGGTCCACCTCCACCTGAGCTCAGTCATTTCAGCATGGTTGTAAAGGAGCTCTGCCCACTGGATTTTGAGCAATATAGAAACCCATTCGATGACGACAACGCAGCCGAAAACATCGCATTTGGATCGCTCAGTGCCATGGCATCAGGTCATGCCACTTATTGGGTAAAATTAAACTTCAAACTTTGGGCAAATCAGTTCTGCTTATCGTCACTCGTCTGAGTTCAGTCCCATCCATTGCAATCCATGTTACGAATTGTTGTAGGAAGTCACCCCTACCCCCATACAATCGTCCCTTCTCTTTTTTTGTTTGGTTTCCGTCGTGGGGACTGATGGTAGTTCCAGTCTCGTGATAGAAATTTCCAGAAAGGGGAGAACACACGTGTTGTTGTGTTGTGAGTTTGTTTTGAGTTCTGTGCTTTAATATACGTTTTTAGTTGTGGACTTGTGTTTCACGTTGGTGTGATCTGCTAGTGATTTTGGGGGTCTGGATGATTTTTGTGTCGTTTTGAGCGTGATCTGCAAGTTAAATATTAAGATTTCACGGCGATCTATTGGCGGAGGGATATTATTGGTTTTCTCTGCCTCATCCTCCGCTCAATGTTTGGTCTAGTTTAAGTTCCGAACTGACGTCAGGCCGGACAATCCATCGCACGTACGGAAAAAGAACAGCGATTATTTGGGTGAGTAGGACAGGAAGCCATACTGAGCAATAAAGGTAGGGCATTATCCCAATCCCCTCTCACCTATTTTGGATATCTTGAATTTTGTGTGGTGTTTTGTCCAAATTTCGGAGGAATTTTTGTACTCAAAGCCGAGTAGAATTTACGGTATAATTATCTAGACCTAAACCGCCCGATCATTTCCGTGTTTGGCGTTAGATCTAGTGCACCACTTTGGTTGTGGGTGATTGTATGTAGCGTTGTGTTGCGAAAGATGAATTTGACTTGGGGAACTTCAGAGAGGTCGAGCAGTCCCTGGACACCAGGGACGCTGCCCCAGTCAAGCAAAAGATGAGGCGCACTCCGTTGAACTTTGCAAAGAAAAGGTGCATACGGACAAGATGGACCAAGCAGGGATCATACAACCGTCCTAGTCCAAATGGGCATCTGCTCCCGTCCTGGTCCGGAAACAAGATGGAGGTGTTCGGTGGTGTATTGACTACCGGGCATTGAACGCGGTCACCCATAGAGATGTGTATCCACTCCCGAACATCGAGGAATGCTTTGATACGCTAGCGTAATGAATGGTTTTAAAAGCTGGACGCAAATTTGGCTTATTACCAGGTGAAGATTAAAGTGGAAGATCGAGAAAAGACGGCATACACTACGAAGTATGGATTATATGAATTTGTGCGCATGGGCTTCAGCCTCTGCAATGCTCCGGCAACTTTTTCCAGAGCTATGGATTTGATCCTACGGGGGATCAATTGGCAGATCTTCCTAGATGACATAAGGGAAGAAAATTTTGATGATATAGAATTTTAACACCACCATCAGTGAATGAGCTGGCCGCCCGAAACTTCAGGATGCACTGACTCAGCTTGTCGAACGCTGACAATCACTGCAAAATTATGGTTTAGTCCCGGGTTCGGTAATTTAATCAATTGGCAAATTTTTTACACAATACCATAAAATGTCATTTTAGTTGCTAGTATGAAGAATATTCTCAATGAACTTACATTAGCATTGAAAACCCAGTGGTTTCGCAGCCATTCCAGAATCTGCAGTGTACAACCCCACCTTAACTCTATGAGACACTTTTTCATATAACAAGGACATGGTGATCCTGGACAGAGAAATTAGGTGGTTTGACAGAGAGGTGTAAAGGAAGCTAATTGGGAGAGGGTGGAGAAGCCCTCATTGAATCGAAGAGGTGGTTTATGGTTTCAACTATTGCAGTCCTGGGACAGGAGTCTACGAAAGTTCAGAGCTGTCTTTCGCGTGATTAGTTTCCTGCCCCTCGGGAATCAAGTGATGCTTCGCTACTGACTTGGAAGCAAGGTCACTTGGATAGACATGCCTTGTGTTTATTCGCATGATGAATCTGTGGGGAACTAGTTTTTTACATTATTCAAGTTCATTGCAGTTTTGTTTGTTCATTTCACAGAGCTAATATGTATTGAAATCTAGTAATTTGTGCAAAGAAAGCCTAGAGAAGAAATGAAGCATAAGATATGCCCTGCCAAGCTCAGGCAGTTGAGCACAGACCTTCACACCAACAACATCTACCTCTTCAACTGTTCTTTTTCTTTGTTGGAAGAACCCGCGTATACTCAGAGCTAATAAAATATATCTCCTACAACTGGAGGCAGCGGTACTCCAACTCAACAGACAAGTTTTGCAGACAGAATTATTCTTCGGGCAAGAAATTGTGAATCTCCCTTCTTCGAGGAAAGCTAGTAAAGCTAAGCAAAGCATCCTTCTTCTTGATCAGCTGGGCAAGCCTTAGATATAATTATCCTTTCATATATTTCGGTGAGCAATTACTCAAAGCTAGGCTGATAGTCTGCGTCTTCATTCCACAACCTCCTAGTATGTTGATACTTGCTGATACATGTTATGGTCTTTCATTTGCTCATTGATACTGCAAATTATGAAATTGTATGTCTGCAAGCTTATGCCAGCCTGCTTCATTTTGCTTTGCTTTACATTACTTCATATAGAAGGTAGCTACACCCTACTTCATTTCGCAGTTAGTTGTATGATGGTTACATAAGCTATCTGATTCAATTTTCAGCTGTATCTGCATTATTTGAATCAGCTTACTTCATATTTTCTCAACTTTGCCAATCAAAGACAAACTCTCCCAAGTCTTTGGTAGAACTCAGTATATGCAAACCTTAAGATCATGTATTACTGCAACAAAGCCACTATCAAACGAGCCACTTGAAGTTTACACATCAGCCATCATTACAATGGTAGGAAAAGCTTTCCCCTAATACGACGCTGAAGCGAAAGATGGTGTTAATTAAAAGCATTTAGAAGATTTCTCACTGGAGTTGACCCAAAGCTACAAGTTAAGATTCACAAGATGGATGGAACCACACTATCTGATGCACTGAACATTGCCCTAAGAGTAGAAAGAGCGAGGGATCAACTTTCTCAAACTAAAAATGCCACCATAGCATCAACAGAAGTAACATCTAAGCAAGATATAGTCTCCAAGTCTCAAATTTCCAAGTCATAAAGCAATTAGATGAACTGAAAAGAAAATTTGATGAACTGAACTTTTCACAAGATCACAGCAAGCCAAGTGAAGAGCAGACTAAACACACACAGATTTTCCAGTCCCAGAGACAACGGCCCTTCTTCACCAAACCGTCGCTCAAGATATTCCCAATACTATACACACAAGCCATCCAATAGACAGAGTATGGGCAGGTAAAGATCACCAAGCCCTATGCCAAGGTTTACATCAAAGGATGACTACCGACAGAATCACTATCATCCTCCATCTAGTCCCCAAGCTAGATATTCCCTTTTACTAAAATATAAAATATAGCTCCTACAAAGCCAACAGTGGTTGGTGAATGTCATGAGTCATAAGTTTCTTCATTGTAATTTTCAATCAATTCTAGAACATGATTTATAACTCCCTAATATATGCATTTATTTGATTTATAAGTGTTATCTATACAAACATACATCACCTTATGCCTTGATTCACTTTACAGGAGATCAAAACTATCTTATTAAACTGATTCTCTCCTTGAAGTAGAAAAAACTCTCCTACAGCTCATAGACACTGCACCAAGATCTGCATTTAGCCAATAAAGTGTCTGGAGTGCTACCCTGCAGCATATGCCATGAAAAGTGTTTTTAAGTTATGTACTTCATTTTAGGATTATGTATTATGATACAGAGACCCATTGGGGTGTATGTGCAATTGTGCATGTAATGCCAGTGGAGGGCAGATTTCTATGTCTTTTCAAATGGATCAATAAATTCATGAATCTGAATCTTAATCAAGATCAGCTTGCAAGATGTAAACACTTCAACATTATGACACACCTGCATCCTATCTAATTCCCTTCCATTTCTTTCTGTTTGGTTGTATTGTCATTTGGAGTTGAGTAAAATACAAAGACAGTTATGCCTGCTGTGTTTTAAAGAATTGAGATCTTGTAGAAGTGTGTCTGCTTTGAAATGTTTAGTGTATGCATGCATGCATTCCTGAATCACACAAATGTATTTTTAAATAATGGGGACAAAGAATCAAGCTTTTAGATCAAGTTATGGACTCTTGAAGTGTTGTACACTATCAGTTTGACATGAAGTGTAGTTATATCCCTTTAAAATCACTCTCTAAAAAAAATAGCAATCAGTAATCATGAATTCACAAGTCACAGCCAAGCTGAAGGCCACAATTCCTGTGCTTCTTTTTATGCACCATGTGGCACATCAACTAGCTGAAGCAGCTGGACTTGTGAGGAGTGCTGGTTTCTACGAACTTCAGGAACTTGGAAATAAAATGAACGAGAGTAAAATTCAAAGAATTAAGTCTGCCTATCCAAAGTGCAAAAGCTGTGATCCTGGTGTGGATATTGATGGGTAGCTACACTATTTTCATTTAATTTTCGAAAATCTGATATTTTAGTTGTACTTCGCATATAGTCTGATCACAAAGATGTCAAATCAAATAATTAGATCTAATGATATGTCATTGGCCCGTATTCTGAAGTCGGATTTAACTTAAACTCAGGTTTAAAGTTGTGGTTTAAGTATGGACAGCCAACTGTTACATAATCACTAACAATAGAGATATCATACTTCAGCTCATTTGGCTCTCAAATCATTCATAATTGTGTAGGAAGTATAAATAGATGATTGTCTTCACCATCTATGAATCAGGAAAGAGCACAGTAAACATAAGAAGCATACAACTTAATAAAAATTTTGATAGCTTTGGCTTCCCATACTTAAACCACAACTTAAAACCTGAGTTTAAGTTAAACCCGACTTCAGAATACGGGCCACTGTGTCTAATAAATTCTTGCAAGATAATGTAGAATGCTAGAAGGGGGACACAAGCTTGAGAAGTCAGGTAGTTTACATCATGCAGGATTAACGAGATAACCCAAATATATCTCTTCAGGACATGATGACCAAATAAGCAAGAGCAAATTCAAAAGAAACAAGCCTGTTTTCCCTGACCTTCCTACACTACATTTGCAAGCTATGCTTTTTAATTTCACTTTGGGAAAATCTATGATCACCCAAATCAATGGCTTTTATGCATAGAGTCAATATTTTGGGGATTTTAAATGGGACCACATACATGTATACCCTCAAAGAATTCATTGAATTATGAAATAGAGCAAGTTAAAGATGATTGAGAGTGGATCATCACTTCACACACTTTTTGGCAAGAAATGACTTAAACTAAAACACACACTGATGAAAATCATATTACAAGAATGATATGACACGGATACCACTAGGGTAATGAACTAGCAGCCTCTAATTTTGATTTGTCAGCCATTCCTGAGGAAATCACCCCCTCTTTCTCCTCAATATTGTTCTTTTCAGACGCTAAGATGGGTAACTCCAGTGCATCTTTTAACTTTTGATATGCATCAACATTGTCCTGTCTTACACACAGTGTTATACCAGACTTGTATGCAGCTGGGATGGTCACATGACTGGTGAAGAGAGAGGCCCTCAGAAGATCATAGGCAGCGGTCTTTGGTAGTGGAATGGCCATGTCCTCATCAATGATCCTGTGAACTTGTTCTGGAAGTAAATAAGTTTAAGTTTAAGATAAAAAGGAACTGCTATGACTTCCAGTTTAAAATGACTCAGACCTTTCCTTCTCCATTTTAATGGCTTTTTCTGATGGTTAGTAGTGAAAGAATGATCAACAAATGTAACTATGAACATTAATTTTGCAAACAGGTAGGTATATTTGAAAAGACACAGCATTTACTAATATTCTTACTGGCACTAAACAGCAAACACAGCAAAACCAAACTATCTGATTATATTCATAAGTGAAAGCAACTCTGTTCCTTATAACATGAATTAATTATCAGGGAAATTTCCTTGTTTTGTCAATGAACAACTGTAGTTTGGATTGAGATGAAAAGTTTAAACAGCTACATTGTCACATAAAAAGACATTGCACTCTTTTAACAATTGCTTAGGACAATAACATCCTAAATATCAAAGCTTTGTCAACTTACATGTACATTAGCACAACAAGATCGATGCTTGACTACAAGCAGTCGTTGTTATATCCAAAATAAATGAATTTTGCACACTGAACTCCTAAAATTTTTCAAACTATACGAACTAATGTAGGGACAGTGATTTTCCGCGATCGGCGATCGCTGAAAACGGACGGAATTCACGGAAAGGGCCTTTTGAAATGGAAAGTGGCATTTCAAACGGAAAACATATTTTCCCTCAAAATACACAGAATAGCAACAGAAATTACTCCAAAATCACAACAAAATGAGGATAATAAATGGCCACAAAACACCAGAAAACACGATCTGACTTTGCTATAATCATGACAATTCACACATCGTGACTGCAATCGACATCAGCACAATCGATTGTACCCCGGCCCCACTCCCGTATCCAGCCGGCCGGGTTGGGCTTCACATGCACTCATATCGTTCCAATAACACAGTCGTGTGTTGCTGCCCTCTACGTTCGAAGATGTTACAGCACGATATCATGGTCTTAAAATCTAAGATGGCGGATTGGCTAAAGTCGTTGACTGATGATAACGATGTTCAAAAAACCCTAAAATTATTGATGAAATTCCATTTCACCTTAAAAGAATACTTATACTGTGAAAGGTGAGGATGTATGCATGCTAAATGTGCTTGTAAAATACTTTGTGTACCCGCATAGATCCGATCAGAACGGACTCTATTGTGTTGTTGGTACAGTAGCAGATACAAATTTTGACCAGTACGAGTGTACGTGTTGTGATTATGTGTAAACGGAATTGTCACTTTTCCGTGTGTACAAAGTCTATGGGGAAACGGAATTTCCGTTTTCTGACATGCTGAAACGGAATTTGAGATTTTCTGAAACGGAAAAGGCAATTTTTTTAAACGGAAAATCACTGTCCCTACTAATGAACCGTGTTCAATTCTAATTCATCTATTGAATTTATACATTAATATGCATACTTGACTTTGTAACCCATATTGGATCACTGTCACTCCCAAATAAATGCATGAACAATTTCATATTTGGTCCATCAAACATTTTCTTTATCGCAATAAATCAGGGATCCCAGTCTATTTACTCACTGGGCCTGTAATGAAGCCAGAACATGTTACAGCCCCATTTGTGATGTACATTATATAAAATGAAATGCAAGAGCCTGGAGACTGGCATCTCTGATAATAACCACTGTGACCCTTGTCCTTGATAATCTAGAGCTAAACAGATCATTGACACTCTTCTATGCATACTGTGACCATGTTTGAAGGTGATATGGTTAACAATGCTTTACTTATTGTGAGAACAAAAGGTGGATAGAGGAATGGGCAGGCAACTGGCAAACTGGAAATATGCTTCTGGCAACCATTTTATGTGGGTGGAAGCATAATTAAGCTAAATACTTCTTTCCTGATGACATCACCTTTGGGAATCTTACCTGATACTTTCATCTCTCTCCACCTTGTATCAGGATTAACATCAACCTTACGCAAGTCCTCATCTGCTGAGAATCTCTTCATGATATCTGAACGACGTATCTGGATAGTAATAAATCAAATAATTCATTTTTAAAATTTCTTTCAATATTTGCTCTCAGATTACACTTCAGAATCCTATAAATCTCATTTTTAAGGAGTACCGGCACTGAAAGAATGAAACTCAAATGATCTTAGATAAAGTAAATGAAAGCTATCATCACTGTTAAACACAAAAAAGATTTTTAAATTCTACATCAAGTGCCCTGCTCCCCTCCCAAGACAGAAATAGAATGATATCTGAACCAAAGATTTTTTTATATAGATGATCTTTGTGCCACCCAGCAAAAACATGAAACTTGGAGAAACCATAGGTAAGTTTAGACATACACACAAATGTTTATTGCTCCTAGGAGTGGGGGTGCAGCATAATCCCCCCAAAACAAACTTACCAAGAGTACCGATTCACTACAGAGCTGTTCCATGATATTATCAGGAGACTCCACTACTACAGGATTGCACATATAAATTTTGTCATCTTCTACACCATAGATCATCTGATGGTGCCATGCATCAGGTATTTGGTACCCCTGTGGTACTGCTCGTTGAAGGTTAAGTGTAGCCAAACCAACAACTCCTGCGCAAATTAAAAACCACACAAATTAGTTTACAGGATCACAAATGGATGCATAGTTATGTAACTCTTGTCATATTCAACACTATAGATCACCTCATGGTGCCATGCATCAGGTGTCTGGTCTGGTACCTTTGTGGTACCGCTCGTTGAAAGTTGTGGGTAGCCAAACCAAAATCTCCTGCGCAAACAAAGAAAGCATACACGTTGGTTAGCTTCTTTTTATCTGTAGGAACATCATCATTACAGTCATCTTAAAACCATAGATCATCTAATGGTGCCATGCGTCAGGTACCTGGTACCGCCTGTGGTACCTCTCATTAAAAGTTGTGGGTAGCCGAATCAACTCCAGTGCACATGAAAATGATATATTTCAGTTTACTTCTTCATATTACTCCAGGGTCCCGTCTTACAAAGATTTTTGATTGATCAAATCAACCACAACAATTGACAGCCAGCATTGTCAACATCTAAAATGCATGTTTATTGAAAAAACTTTATAGATATGATATATACTCATACATCTATTGTTATCTTGATAATTCAGTGTGCTTTCTCTTTGTTTTCAAAGGACATTGCGCAAATTATGACAATGATGGATTTCCATATAGTTGAGGTTGATTGGATAAATCACAACTCTTTGTAAGACAGGACCCTGCATTGCCATAAGTCTATGACAAATTTTCTCTTTGCAAATCAATAACATATGCCAGTAACATGGAACTTGGTACTGATACAATTATAAGTGTTACTTTATGACATTGATTCACTTTGTGAATAAGGGAAAATGGAGAAATTACTCTACCCTATCATATTACCAATTTCCAAAGTATTACAACTTTAATTTTACATTTTTGTTCATACTTTTTATTCTTTTCTCTTATTTTCATTTTACTTTCCATGTGGCCTTGAGACATGTTTGATTAAAATCACTAAAACCAAATGACATAAATAAAACATCAGCATTTTCCCAACAGAATGTTGAAATAATTATACTTGCTTACATAGAGCTTAACACTTACTTCATCAGAAGACTCTAAGCGCTCTACAGGAATGCAGCATAATAACCCAGGATTCAGCAGAATGTGGGTAAATTTCTTGCTGAAGGAAAATATGCCATGGCTTAGAACCAAACCCACCCAAAAGATGAGTCTTAACCACTATACTACAACGCCCTTATCTTGAAGATTCCACAATAATTTTTTTAATGAAGTGTGTCATCAGTAATTTTCACTGAAAATTTATTTTCTCTCAGCCAATCCAATGCTACGATTTCAGTGGCTTATAACCATTGACAGTGAAAATTATGGACAAGACACTTGCTCCCCAGAACTCCTCACCTTGCCTCATCCAGCCTTTGAGCCAATCAGAAAGATGCACATCTCTCCTGGGATAAAACGAGAAGAATCTGGCAAAGACTTTGGATTGTGAACTTTTCTCCAAACCTTCAATCAAGTCTTGATGGGTAGTCCCCGCAACACTCCGGGAGTGGAGGTACTCGGTGACAGGGGCATCCTCAGCTCGTAGTCGGGTGTTGACGTGCGGCGCAACCTCCTCTACTGAGCTTGGAAGTTCTAATACTCTCTGGAGATGGAAAATTATGCATTTGACAATTAGTCATGTAAATGTACAAGTATGACCGACTTTATCACTGAAGATGGCGACTTTACAGAAAGGAATATTACAGTAATATTTGCCCCAGTTCTACAGTCAATTGTATCTTTCAATGGAAACTAAATGAATTTACTATTTGAGTAAATTTGATCATGATTATCAAATACTTATATTCCACTGAAGCAAATGAATGATTGGAGAATTGTCCTTGAAGCTGTGACACTGGTGTTTCTACTGGGTAATTAGTCCATCTTTGACCTTAACATCAAATGAATTGAAATAAAAGACTGCAAGAAGAATAAGTTACATCATTTTAATTTATTGAGGTAGGGTAAAAATGGTGTTGTATTGTTTATCAAAAGTTGCAGCCAACGATTTCATGAGAAAGCCGTTAAAATGCGCCTTTTCCTATGGACTTTCCAAGTTAATCCTTTCTTTTATATTATAATTATAAGAACAATTAACTTAATATGACTTTCTTCTAACTTCATTTGTGATATGGATTTATAAGCTACGATCTTTCTTTTGAATTCATCTCATCACCACATTTGTTTGTTTTCATTCATCACCTTAACACCAATCCAACAATTTTAAAATGTAGTTGGAGTATTTTCTTGGTGCTCATAATTATTTCAATGCTTTTGGAGGGAAAGCCTGTCCCCATGGCATGGAAATGAGCAAACACAATGGAAATGAGACAGTAGACAGTGGATTTTTAAAGTAGACAGTGAAAGGGGTATGCCTAATTTTTCACGACATGTGGAGGAAAGTGCCATTGGCACTTTCCTCCTTTTTAATTGCCACCAAGCTAATCCTTTTAACTTTTGCAGCAAATCTGCCAAATGTAAACAAAGGAAATTGGTCTCCCAAACTGAAGATTGTCTCTGCATTGGATACCCAAATTCTAGAGAAAAGTCTCTGATATTAGAGATAATCTCTCATGGGAGACAGTCTCCCATATTGGCTGTGCGCCTCTACTGACCGGGGGATTAAGCTCATTACTCATGTGCAATCCATATTACTTTATTAGTGAATCAGAGAATCATGATAATCCCCATTAGAAATGCGTGCATTACGAATCGCATGCGTGAAAGATAGATGGTATCCAAACTGAACATAATCAATGCGGAATGAGTCATAAATTCACTCATAAATCCGGTCTCCCTGTGTCTATACCTAAACAAACCTTACCAAAACATTGATTACACCGGTAGCACCACATGCTGAGGCACCAATCTGTAATACTTGTTTTTCAGCTGCCTCTTCTGGACTCCAAAAGAAAAATTTCGACATTCTTCTCGCTCCAGTCAATCCGCCTCGCTCGATTCCCGGAACTTGGCGGAAGTACGTATACGGTCGGTCTGCATTAATATTATGATTGATTCACTTCTGTATGTAGGGATATACGTTTTTATGTGATAACACAGCTGTTATAATTCAAGCATATTATATCATAGAATATTTATAAACTTCATCTATTATATTGTATTTTCAACACATTTATGAACTTTAGCTGATAATATGAGAAATTTTCCAGATTAGGCTTTGGTGTCAAAAATAGAAATTTCCCTTCCCCCTAAATAAAAATGAAGTAGCCCAAACGGGCCAGCGGTATTTATAATTTTGTCACTTCACGTATATTAGCTGCCGAATCGTAACCATCTTACAAGAATAAAGCCTAGAATTCTTCACATTACTATTATTCATCGAGTATGTTGCAACAATGGTTTCATCGGATATCAAAGGCATACTCAGAAAAGTTTTAGGTGTATTGAAACGCGAGGAGCTTGGAGAAGTTGTTCAGAAATGGGGGGTTTTCGGCGAGGAACGCGTTCAAGAGGTTACCCAGCTGGCAAACTCCACCAGGCCGATGGTCCCCCGTAAATCCATCACTGAAAAGATCGTACAGGAGTGCTTGGTGAGTTGCTTGTTGAACCGGCCTGAGCTGAGCTAATCAGTCTGACTGTCTCATTCACAGACTCACAAAAAGTCACAGTCACAATAATTATATGAATCTGAGTGAGTGAGACTGTGATTGCATCTCTGACATGTGTGAGAAATCTCGCTGTGAATGAAATGCCAAACATGCCAAATGGGTGCAGGATCAGGATTTCAAAAATTAGAACAAAGTTAATCTACATTGATTAAAATAGTACTCCTAGTCCTATTCCTAACCTACCTCGAGCTAGCCTGGAAGCTTCTGGGGAGTAATAGTCATCTACTCTATGTAGGCTTACCCCCATGAAGCCTGGGACGCTAAGGCATAGTCATGCACGCCTTGCACGGCCACAAAACCTGGAACCTTCGCCCCTGAGATTTCTACTTTCCCTCTATTAAGATCTAGCCCTATCATGTACATGGGGTTCAACTTCATTTCTTACATTTCTGCAATATCGATTACACTTTTAAAGAAGGAATCATTAAAAAAAGAGAGAAATGTTATGATAAGATGGGAAGAGCTTACGGCCGTGTTTACATCGCCATGTTGATTTCTAATTTCTTTGTCTTCCGCTTGGCGACAGCAGGCAAATCGCGCGATTTGCGTGAACAAATTTAAGCCTGATTATTTTTGAAAAGTTCGTGAAGTTTGGACACCCCATCATACTAATAGAGGGGCTGCTGTCATCAGTCATGGCCATGTTGTCAAAATGACTCAAAGACTATGAATGATGATTAGGGACAGTGATTTTCCGTTTCAAAAAATTGCCTTTTCCGTTTCAGAAAATCTCAAATTCCGTTTCAGCACGTCAGAAAACGGAAATTCCGTTTCCCCATAGACTTTGTACACACGGAAAAGTGACAATTCCGTTTCCACATTGAATAGCAAAATTACACGTACACTCGCACTAGTCCAACTTTGTATCTGCTACTGTACCAACAACACAATAGAATCCGTTCTAATCGGATCTATGCGGGTGTAAATAATATTTTTACAAAGACATTTAGCATGCATACATCCTCACCTCTCACATCATTAGCATTATTTCACGGTGAAATGATTTTTCATCGATAATTTGGGGTTTTTTTTGAAATCGTTATCATCAGTCAACGGCTTTTGCCGATCCGCCATCTTGGATTTTAAGACCACGATATCGTGCTGTTACATCTTCAAACGTAGAGGGCAGCAACACACGACCGTTCATAGTTGGAACGATCTTTGGTACAGTGCAGTGAAGCCCAACCCGGCCGGCAGGCCGGGTACGGGCGTGGGGTATTGTACAATCGAGTGTGCTGATGTCGGGTGCAGTCATGATTTGTGAATTGTCATGATTGTAGCGAAGTGAGATCGTGTTTTCTGGGGTTTTGTGGCCATTTAATATTCTCATTTTGTTGTGATTTTGGAGTAATTTCTGTTGCTATTCTGTGTATTTTGAGGGAAAATGCGTTTTCCGTGATTTTCCGTTTGAAATGCCACTTTCTGTTTCAAAAAGCATTTTCCGTGAATTCCGTCCGTTTTCCGCGATCGCGGAAAATCACTGTCCCTAGATGATGTAGACTTATAGTACAGCTGTGTGGGTGTGGTTGTAATCGAATTCACTTTGGAGTGGATACAGTCACCTGCACATTCCGCTGTTAAGAACAACCAACTGGAACAATTCTGCACTTAAAATTCAATGTGGGGACTACGTTTGCAAGCTTGTTATGCCTGGCCTACACTTAGGGCTTTAAGCCATCCTCAAAATGGCATGTTGATCAGAATTGGCTCAATTATTTCTCTTAATCGTTTTGGTTTCATTCTCACCATCCTCTCTCCTTTCCTTGTTATTCTTGTTTCAACTGCTATAAAAATTATGCCAGAACTTCTTCAATTTCAGCTTTAGAGTCGAGTCTGACTTCCTTCGCGGCAACTGGTACTTTATCCATCAGAAGCGGATCTAGAGGGAGGGTTGGGGGGGTTGCAACCCCCCAAAAAAAATCCGGGGACCATTTTTTTAAATCTTATCTTTTTTTTTTAAACTTGTAATTTTATTTTATTCTGTTTCTATGTATTTATTTCATTTATTATTATTATTATTATTATTGTTTTAGATGCAAGAAGACGCCATTTTCACACACAGATTTTCAAAAATTTTCCCTACTGTGGGAGGGGGGACACCCCCCTCCCACACCCTCCCCCCTCGCTCGCTCTGCTCGCTTGGACTCGGTCGCTACGCTCCCTCGCATACCACCCCAACCCCCCCCCCTTTATAAAAAGCTGGATCCGCCCCTGTCCATGCAAGTGCATTCATACTTCTAGGAATTGTGTTTGCATGTGCTTGTATGCATAAGTACTAGTCTCAAAGGAAGTCAGACATTGACCAGCTGAAGTTGAAGAATTCAAGTCGATACAGCATTTGAAGATTTAATCTTTTGTCTCTTTCAGAAACAAAAGATCAGCAAAAAGCAGATTACTGAGCTTGATCTCTTATGTAAGTATGAAAACATAGATCTACTCTAAGACAAGGTTGACATTTTCTTATAGCCCTATTTTCTGATTTCTTTAAAGGTCAAGTCCACCCAAGAAAATATTGATTTGAATGAATAGAGGAAAACCTAACAAATTTGCTGAAAATTTCATCCAAATCGGAGGTAAAATAATTAGGGAGTTGTTTTTTTTAGGTTTTACTTATTTGTCACAAAACAGTTATATGCACAACTTTGTGACATGCAAACTAGAGACTTTTTTGCACCATAAAATGCTAAAGCAATGATAATACCACATGTTCAGGGAGTAATAAAACATTGTTTCACATGGCAATGAAGAGAAAGTTAGAATATTTCATATAATAAATACAAAAGAAATAGTGAATGGTTGAAGTTATCAGTCCCCTTATTTGCACACTGACCAAGATGTGCATAACTGTTTTGTAAAATTAAGCAAAACTTTTAAATGTCGTACATGTACATGTAGCTTGTGTATTTTACACCCGATTTTGATGAAATTTTCACTGTTATGCTTTTTGGATTTTTAGCTCATCCGGCCCGAAGGGCCAAATGAACTTATGCCGTGACGTCCGTCCTCTGTCCACAATTTCAAAATGCCACTTCTTCGCCATTTCAAGTCCGATTTTAATTCTGTTTGCTTTATATGATATCACTAGGTGGGGGATTCAAAACTTCTACACAAAATTTTGAAATTCATTTAAAATGCTAATTTATCTGCATTTTTCAAAATTCACAAAAAAATGCTTCTTCTTTGTTGACTGATTTTTAATTTTTTGCTTCCATGTGGTAGAGCTTCATGAGGTTCGCCAAATTTCTACACAGAATTTTGAATTTTTGACCAGAACAATTTTTATGCTAATTTATGCGAAATTAATTTATGCATATTTTTAAAAATTCACATAAAATGCTTCTTTATTTGTTGACCGATTTTGATTTTTTTCTTCCATCTGGTATAACTTCATGAGGTTCACCAAACTTTTACACAGAATTTTGAAATTTTGACTACATTGTAGAACAATATTTTTATACAAAATTAATTTATTCATATTTTTAAAAATTCACATAAAATGCTTTTCTTTAATTGTTGACCAATTTTGAGTTTTTTTCTTCCATCTGGAACAACTTCATGAGGTTCACCAAACTGCTACACAGAATTTTGAAATTTTCAGTAGAATTTTTTTTTTCTTCATTTGTTGATCAATTTCAATTTTATTTGCTTCATATGATAGTTGAGGTGGTGATAAAAAATTTCAACACAGAATTTTGAAATTCATTAAATGTGCTAATTTATTCATAATATATTATCAAAACTCACAAAAATTACTTATTTATCTGTTGACTGATTTTGATTATTTTTGTTCCATCTGAGAGCTACATGAGGTTCACCAAGGTTCTACAAAGAGTTAAGAAAATTTGACCAGAAAGTTATTTATGCCTAATTTACATGTATATGAAATTTATTTATAGATCACAAAAAATGCTTTTATGTCATTTCTTCATCAATTTCAATTCTATATTCTCAATTTATGTCACCAATATCATTCACTACAGTGAAATTAAAATTGTGTTAAATTTTGTTGCGAGATGCCAGATGAGCTCCACATCATTGATGTGCTAGTTCTCTTTTTATTCAAATCATCTTTTTGTTGGGATGGACTTGCCCTTAAATAATTTATAATTTTCTTAAATTCAAGAATCAGCATATAAAATAAGCTTGATCAGTTGGTCCCTTTCAAAGTCAGTGAGAATTATGATTTACATTGTATAGGGAAATCAACAGGCCATGTAGAGTAGAGTGTTATAAACATTAACCAGTATATTGGTATAAATATATCAATGAAGCTTCAATGAAACTAAACAGAGATTTTGACATCACATGCAAGGTGCCATATTTCTTCAAGCTATATACACAAATATACATGGGTTTACAAGGGTTTCAAATATCCTGTACTGCAATTGACATTCAGTGTCATCAAAATGAGCAACTTTATTTTTTTTTTAAGTAAGAGTAAAGTGCTACTGCTTAATATTTGACATCCACTGGAAAGACAGGGGATATTTATGTTAGAGTATGAGGTAAAAAAAGTGATCTTACTGAATATTATGCCTTTCTTGAAATACTTTGTATGCTTCTGTTCCATTTCAAACTGTTAAAAAGCAAAATTTATTAAGTGCAATGAGTTTTTCTTTTTCAATTCCAGGTTACATGCGGCATCCTGAAAAGAAAAAATGGTCTGTTTATGAACTCAAGGGACTCGGTGAAGGTAGCTACATTGAATAATATCTGTCCATTGACAACAGTGGTTTCTTTTACAGTGGGCCATAGGAGCAGAAACAGAACTTTGTTTTTTCAATTCTTTTTCTTTCAATTCTTTCATTTTTCATTTCCATTCAAAACATAATACAAAGTAATATTAAGCAATACAAATCAAGTACAATTTTATAGGGCATTCTTACTTCGTAAAACAGAAAAAAATAACAGTATAATATAGAGCATAAATGGAAATGAGGGGGATCCACTAAAAAGCAAAGCTTGTAAAGTGTGGATCCCCCTTGGAAATGAAGAAATTATAGTTGACTTATTCTTATATGCGTACATGCCTGTATTACAGGAAAGAAAAAGAGAACAAAAGAAATCATATTGATGCAAACATAATTACTGAAATAATGCAAGGCTTTTCACACAAAGAGGTCTTTGTTGTAAAGCATATGTTGCACAAGACAGAAGAAAAAAAACAGAGAGAGGGAATGACAAGACACAGAAGACAAGACAAAACAAGAGACAGGACAGTACAAGACAAAATAACTATTTTTTTTAAAAGGAGGAAAACTAAGAATAGGAAAGGGCTGACCATGAACCAGCTTGATCTGGTGAAACAACAAAAGAGTATATAACTGGACAATATCAGATGAAAAAAGATAAAACAATAAAAGTTAAAAATGTAAGGATTATAATCAAATAATGAAGTGTTAGTTCCGTTGCGAAGAATTATATGAATTAAGCAGGATAAGTTTGAGTTTACGTTTGAATGAATTTAAGAAGACACTGTCTTTAATATTAAACACAACTTAAAAAAAGAAGTGCAACTACAAAGTATGCACATCTGATTTGTTTGAAATCAAGTTGCGTTTGATTCTTAGAGTTATGTTTGACTGGAACTCTTTCAGCAATACCACGGGGGGGGGGGGGGGGGGGGGTGTAGAAAGAGTTGCATTTTAAGTTGAGGGCCCATTTCTGAAAAAAACCCAAATTGATCAATGTTACCGATCGACTCTTGTCGATAAAGACTATGATGTCCTCAATAATTAGGGCGGGGGGTATCATGTTTTGCAAATGTGAGAATGTAAAATATGTTTGTAATTGGCAATTGACATATAGGCCTACTGTTGATAAAAATTAATATTGCCTATGTATTATGTGTTACATGTACATACAGAACCTTCAACTGATATCAGATTCATCACGTTTCTTATTTTGTAAAGTTAATAGTGTCTTTGTTGACTTTCAACCAATTCATTTTTTTTTTCAGATCATAACAAAAAGGCTTTTGACCCTCAAGGATACTTTGACAAATTGACAAAACACCTTTCTGTCTACTTTAAACATGTAAGTATGGTGCTGTTTCTGAAAAAATGAGCTCCACATCAGAGTTAAAACTAGAAATGTAGAAAACAGATTGCAGATCATCTGACTTTTATATTGTTAGAAAGGAAAATAATATTCATTTTCTTTTATAAAATCATGTTCTTTTCTATTCCTTTCTCTATTTACTTTGCATATTTTTTTTCTTTTTCTATTTCTCTTTTTACCTTAAAAATGACCCCCCCCCCAAAAAAAAAAATGTTGATAGTTTCCTGTGAGGTAAAATCTGTAATTTTGTGTTTGAGTCAATGTGATATAAGTCAGGCAGCATATGTCATGATTTAGCAGCTACTTCGAAAAATTGGCTTAGTCTGATTTTTCACTTTTATGTGATTGGTGACATCACAAGGAACAACTTCCAACTTGGTGACAAATTTGTAATGGTCATCTTGACCATGTTAGGGGTCAATAGGGGTCATTTTTTTAAATTACCCTGATTGTGTTGTGTCATACTCAAATTGTTTGTCTTGTTATATTGTCTTTCTTAGGAGCTGAGAGCACAGATCTATTGATGTATTTACTCTGTTAACCCTATATAGGCCAGGGTATTTTGGGATTTCATATGGCCGGGGGATCTCGACCGTCGACCGCGTGATCACGCCGAAAATTGGCATGAGGATTGTCTGGGACATAATCTACAAAATTGTATAGTAATTCATTTCATGTGAATTGCTACTAAGTGATTATGCTAATTTATGAGCAATTACAATTAGTATGCGAGATCATACTTTTCCCGCTAACTCCCTATAAAGCTCCAAATGTTCTAATTTTTGGTATAGAAACTGTTTTTCGTGTTATTAGCTAGAGTACATGAACAAAATTGCGATATAAAATCATTTTCTTATGTATTATATTGTTTTTTGCAATTTCTTACATATTTCTTTGTTTTTCATTGTTTTTTTCAATGAAATTTGTTGGGGACTCTTCTGAGATCATAAAATGCATAAAATACATTTAGACAAGCAAAACTAAAACTAATCATACATATATGATTTTTTGGTTGAAAACAATTGCGTTGGCTTTGTACACAAATTCACGTTTTTGAGCAATTTTTGGTCTGACATACACTTACGTAATGTTGCGTTATTTCGGAACCGAGTACCCGGGTGATGCAAAATTGGTCTCAAAATTTGTGCAAGACTTGAAAAGTTAACAAAGTATTACACATATACCCAATACATTACAATAATTTCTGTTGATTAAAATATTCTGTACAAAGCAAATGGATGAAATGTTTCTTTACATATCAAAGACTAGTAAACTGAAAATGAATTGGACTTGAATTGAATTCCTAATTAAGAAACTATGAAAGAGCTGGTTGCACTTATAACATCATGAAGATGACACGATTATAAGGGCATTAGGGTTTGTCAAGTCGTTTCAAGGTATTCCTGCAATACTATGATACCAGAATGAATGTATTCGACATCTATATCTCTATTTATCTATTTTGTTCCTAAGTGAGCACATTTTAACCCTTTTTATCTAATGGATAATATCTTCTTAGAGACTTTTCAAAATAATGAACTAACTTCTGAGATTCTAACCCTTTTAGTGTAATTTGGCTTCCCATGAAAGTTTGTTGACCTTTCCCTGACCTTGGCTTAATAACCATTTATATCTTCTGGCTAAGGACTTCTGAAGATGAACTTATCAAAATCGAAATTAAAAAAGTACTCACACATAAAAAAAGGGAAATAAAGGAGAAAAAAGTAGCTTTCTTAACATCTTCAGTGTAATTTGCCATTTAACGGTTTTCCGCTCGGACACCACCTTACGCAAACAGCTTGTACGCCCCAAAGACCCTATCCCTGATCACAGACGTGATGGCGTAGTATACAACATTCCTTGCCAGGGATGTGACGGGTCTTACATCGGAGAGACAGCCCGACCGATAGTTGAACGCATTTCTGAACACAAGCGCGATGTTCGGTTACAGCGAACCGACACATCCGCGGTGGCAGAACATGCTTGGGAGAAGCAACACCACCCAGATTGGGAGGGTGTACATTGCATTGCCAAAGAAAGACATTGGTATACACGCAGGATTAAGGAGGCTATTAGCATACGTCTTTGTCCTAACAACTTCAACAGAGACAGCGGGATCGACATCCCCGATTTCTGGATGCGAACCATCCGACAGCACAATACCCCCTTACCTGGCAGTGCACGCCGACCCGATCGAGGGACCGCTCAGCCAGTCAACCCCCGCCCACGGGAAACTAGCGAGCCCGCCAATTTTGGTCTCATTTGCATATTGCCGACCCACGGCGTATTTGCATATAATTTGCATAACTCCTGACCAATCACACAACGGATCAGTGCCCACCTATTGTTCTCGCGCTTGTGCGTACGGTCTTGGAGATTAGTATAAATACAGTACGATATCGGACAATCCTTGTCACTTGATAAAGAGTTGCAGCGGCACTCGAAAGCTCGTGAACTTGTAAGCTAGTGAACACTTTTTGCGAGAGTGATCACGAATTTCCTTGTTGACCATAGTAGATTGCGAGACAAATGAATACCCTCTAGCGATTATTTCAATCCGCAATAATGAACCTATTTAGTATTAACGAAAGTTTGTTGACCTTTTGACATTTCCGGTCATAACTTTTTAACAAAAGGTCAAGAGTATATGGTTGTGTACACTTTCTTGTTCAGTATAACAAGACAAACAATTTGATGTATGACACGACACGATTGGGGCAATTTCAAAAATTGGCCCCTTATTGACCCTATTTTGACCCCTAACATGGTCAAGATGACCATTACAAATTTGTCACCAAGTTGGAAGTTGTTCCTTGTGATGTCACCAATCACATAAAAGTGAAAAAATCAGACTTAGCCATTAGCCAATTTGTAGAAGTAGATGACATATGCTGCCTAACTATGTTGGAAAGTGCCATACTACACATACATGTAGATTTCCAGGATTCTTATACATATTTTGTCATGCATGCAAATAGACAAAGATTTTTTTTTTATAATGGGAGTTTTACAAAAGATAATGTAAACTAGTAAGGTATATTACAGAAAACTCCAGATTCCTTTGGACTATTGGTAAAATCTTGACAGTATTAAATTGGTTTCTCAATGAATATCATCCAATTATGAAGCATCTTTTAAGTTTCAGAAAGTTGTTTGTCCCTCTTAAATGATGTAATAATAATAGGTCCATTTATATAGCGCAGCTACTATGTGCATATACTCTACTGCGCTTTGATAATTGGTATCATATTATTACCCCGGCTGTAGCTGAGCCGCCATATTAATAGGCGCTAAAGCGTTCAAGGAAAAATCCTACCGGGTACCCATTCACCTCACCTGGGTCGAGTGCAGCACAATGTGGATAAATTTCTTGCTGAAGGAAATTACGCCATGGCTGGGATTCGAACCCACGACCCTCTGTTTCAAAGTCCGAAGACTAATCCACTGGGCCACAACCCTCCACTGTGTAAGGGGAAAGACCACTTCAACATGCAGTCCCTTAATTATGGAACAAACTTACTGATGATACCAAAGAATGTCCTTTTCTTCATTTATTCAAACCTATGTTATATAAGAAGTCTTACCTTTACCAAAGATAAACCCTATGTTTTCTGATTCATGATGCATTCATTGTAGGTACTTACCAGTCTCAGATCTGTATATGTTCCAATTTAATATGTTTTTTTTTCTTTCTTTCTTTCGTTCTTTCTTTCTTCTCATTCTGTTTTGGAGCGCTAAAAGACTTCATTGTGATTTAACTGAGTTTTAGTATTATTTATTGGGAACACCATATATGTTTGTATTATATTTCACACTAGGATTTATGTATGGACAAACGAGGAGAGGCTATTTGGCTTCGCATCGGAGTCTACGATAGCGGGAAAGATAGTGCAAACGCTTTCAGCTCTAATGCCATCTATGTAGTCTACCATCCACATTCTCGTCACCTCATCTTGTCTGTCGTGAAAAAAGCTCTTGTGCAGTTTGTTATGCAGGTACATGTAAATACAGCTCAAAGATCATTGGCTTTTGTAAGATAGTGTCATAAACAAAGGCCTCGTTTCATGAAGGCTGTTGTCATTAACGCATTATCATTGACTGATAATCACTATATTACCAGTGCCTATCAGGGAAATTAATGATTTCACTGAAATTGTTGTTGAATTGGCAACTCAAATTATTTTCAGAGATGACAAATGTTCATAAAACTGTGCCCGAGAAGGAAATCACTTGTCTTTACTTAACAAGGTATTTCTTTTAGAATATTTGTCCTTTCTTTTTGATTTATTATTAATTGCAAAGTAGAGAGAGAGTGTACCATTTTATGGATGATGAAACTCCAATACTGGCAGCTATGTCAGAAAAGTTAAATATTTATGAATGGTGTTTTTTGTGAATAATTATTCTATAGTCATTGTCAAAGTCAGCTGTGCAGCTACATTGAATCACGCAATGCAGGCGAGACTGCCAGAGGCGCTCCACTTGTTATGCGAAGTTGTTTAGATAAAAGAACTCCAGGCAGAAAATGCAAAGTGCAAAAATGTATCTAAATTTGAATTAGATCATTTTGATTATACTTGCTATGTTGACAGGTAGTCCTGTTCCGATCAGTAAATTTTAACATTTTTACAGAAGGCCTCCTGATCCTAGCTACTTCAGACATGTTCAAAGACTTAACATAATATGTACATTTATTTTCTTTCAATTCTTACAGGCTTTAATCTTATCGCTTGACTGTACCAGTTGTAAAGAAACTAAGCTCACTGGATATCATCTAGATTCCCTGGCGGACCTTACCCTGAACTCTGCCTCCCAGGGCTGGTTCTCAAAGTTTAGACACAACCAAGTCGACACCAATCCTTTGGTCAAGACACAGACAAGGAAGAGAAGAGGTATGGCTGTACACCATGTTAGTTTCAAATATGTGAACGTGCACATGGCATCTGATATGATGTGAATCTTGTCTGGTGACTTATTGGACCTGGGATGTTACATACAATGTTGAAAAAATAGTATACTCAAATTAAAGAGAAAATATCCCTTGTTGGTTTCCTTTGTAATAATAATAATAAACAGTTCTTGTATAGCGCAAATCACAATTATGAATAATGTCTCTATGCGCTTCCAAAGGACTTGGATATTATTACCCCAGCTGTAGATTGGCAGCCGTAATTACTATGATTACAGCGCACATGCTTTTCAAGGAATAAATTCCTGCCAGGTACCCATTTACCTCACCTGGGTTGAGTGCAACACAATGTGGATAAATTTCTTGCCAAATGAAATTATGCCATGGCTAGGATTCAAACCCACGACCCTCTGTTTCAAAGTCCAGAGACTAATCCACTGGGCCACAACGCTCCATAATAGTGTCCCAATCTGTCATTTCCATAATAATTCACAGCTTTATAACCAAGGAAGATTTTTCTTTCTACTTACAGGAGATTCTCTTGATTTGGAAGACAAATCCCTCATCTCAGAGAATGTGGAAGATGAGGAAAACCGAACAAAAGACCTGGACAGTTCGTTTGGACCAAACAAACAGCCTAAATTGGAAAGGATTTGCTACGAGGTAGTTATTTTTTGCACTGTCATGCGAAGCTGTGCAATCTAGTGACAAATAAGTCTATAGGTGTACAATAAGATTGAATTAAATAGAGACCTTGTTACAGACACATTCACTCACAATTAAAAAAAAATGTCTTTGCTCAAGGGTCTGAAAGTATCCTAGCAATATAGCTAGATGTCTGTATGAAGACTTGTATCAGATCGCAATAATACAATATGAACACACTGAGACTTGTATGCCCAACTTAATGCAATTATGGAAATGGGTTTTCTGTCTAAAAACTTTTGTGAAACGTTGGGGTGTCATAATCTACATTACATTAAACACAACTGGGGCCTGTTGCAGAAAGAGTTGTGTTTAAACGCAAGTCAAAAAATCAATCGCAAGTCCCAAATGCGTGCTGTTGATTGGTTGAAAATCAAGTTGCGCATGATTTTAATCAAGTTGCGCATGATTTTCAGAGTTGCGATTGATTGCAACTCTTTCTGCAACGGGCCCCTGTAATGACTGTCACCCTCAAGGGGCTTGTTTCTAGAAGTCAACAATAAGTCAGTCATACCTTATCCACCAATATTCCTGAACTCTGGTAAGGCTTCTTAGCGAGACATCTCTTGATATTGATGCTGTTGACAGAAAGAGTAAAGAAGATGAAATCTTCCCCCCAAAAAAAAAAAGACATGTAAACTGAGATAAAACTGGTTGAGAGTTTTGTGTAAAGTGGCTTTTCTAGATTAATGAAATGGCTCAGACCATTGATCCTCAACTCCTTCACATCTGTACTTCCTAAAACGGTATAATTGTATAATTCACATGTGAAAATCCAACTTGTATTCTTTCCAAAGTGACATCATTGTGCACTCTTTTCTTTCTTTTCCCAGATGGAGAACAAGTTCAGGGGTACACGCGCTGCTCCAAGGATGGCAACCCGTCAGGAGCCATTCCGCTGCACTGTCAAGTTTGAAGGTCCCGATGTCCTGGAAGGCCTTAGACAGCTCCATCCATCGGGGATCAGTTCTTCTGCCTTACCGTACCTCTTTGAACAGGTTCTTTCCACAGGCAAGAACCACTTCCGCATCTATGACAAGTCCTCCAGAGACCGCAAAGGCTCATGAAAATTTATTTTCTGTAGATGAGGAATCATCGATTGTCATGTAGAGTTTCCTTTGGATTTCAGGGAAGCACTGTATGCATTGATGACACTTCAATAGAAGACTGTGAGACAGACAACAATCTTCAACCAGGTTTGTTTTAGACCTGTGCCAAACATTTAGATATATTTTGGATATACATGGTGAAAGAGATCTGATGTAACTATGTTTCTGATATAAAGAAAATCCCTATTAGATCTGATCCTCTTTCTTTCTTCACATTCTTTAGGTGCTTGTTAACCTTAATGAAATGTGATTCAAGATTGTAATTTGGCTGGTCCCTAGGTCTGGATAACCTAATTACACAGAGATAGCATTGTATCTTTGCTCTTTATTCTCAGTTCTACCATGGACCCTACTAAGGTCCATGGTTCTAGCAAGCTGCCACTTACCCACAGCCATAATTTTATTTTTCATTGTGACTGAACTTTGTACAATTACAAATTATTCTGATCACATCTCTAATAAAAACAAACCTTTGAATTGATTTTAATTTACTTTCAAAGCACACCATGGTCCATCAGATTAGAGCTCTCTTTAGTCTTCTATGAATTTAAATTGAATTTTAGCTTTGTACAACAATGTTATTCATGCTTTAGTTTTGTACCTCTTATACAATGAAGGTGCACTATTTAATTTGATTTATATGGACTTGAATAGCACTTAGATAGGAGATTTGTTTTCTTTTCTTAAAAGAGTTGTCTTCATTAATTCCTCTTGGAATGGACATGAGTCCCACCATTATGTCATCGACCAGTTACACTATAAAGATGACGCAATAAATATGCATTGTGATATTTATATCACACCTGGGTCGAGAGTGGAAATGTAGATCACCGTCTTGGCAAAGGGAATAAATGTCTTGGGCTCTTGGCAGACTTCATGTCATAGATTTTGCTCAAATACGGTCCAAGACAATCCTTTAAATGGTACTTTGATAATAAGAAATGGGTTGCAATCATGATAGAAAATACAGACACTAGTAAATACAGATGCCATTTGCATACCAGAAAGGGATTGGGGGCAGTAGGGGTGCTGCTGAAATGGATGTCAATAATATGAAACAAGATTCAAATATTTACTTGTTCATTACACTTTTAGTCAGACATTAGTTTGCTGAGCAAGAGCAACATGAAAACTATTTCATTATGATTTCCTGCATTTTTTTTTGCCCAGTTTCATTTTCCACAGTTGTTATGGATTGTGGATTATTGACGAACAACTGTTTAGAAAACCCCTGGTCGTTTTATTCAGCTGTTTGTAAGTCATACATGACTTAAAGGATATGTCCACCCCAACAAAAAGTTGATGTGAATAAAAGAGAAAAATCCAACAAGCATAACACTGACAATTTCATCAAAGTCGGATGTAATATAAGAAAGTTATGACATTTTAAAGTTTTGCTTAATTTCACAAAACAGCTATATGCACATCTTGGTGGGTTTGCAAATGAGGAGACTGATGATGTCATCCACTCACTATTTCTTTTGTATTTTATTATATGAAATAGGGAATATTCTATTTTTCTCCTCATTGCCAAGTGAGACAACGACTAAGTCCTCCATGGAATGAGCATTGTTTAATACTATATGATTCAGTCAAGTTGGTCCTTATTGTCAAATCTATAAAAATGAAATATTGTATACTTCAAACAATAAAAAAACAAAAGAAATTGTGACATCGCCTGTCTCATTTGAGTTGTGCATATCACTGTTTTGTGAAAAATAAGCAAAACTTTAAAATGTCATAACTCTCTTAGTTTACATCTGAATTTGATGGAAATCATCAGCATTTTGCTAGTTTGATTTTTCTCTATTTATTCAAATCAACATTTTTCTGGGACTTGACCTTTAATACCTTTACACATGTTTTTGTGCAAATTTTCATACATTACAAATTTTCTTTGTGATTTACCAAAGTGGGGTTGCATCCTTTAAACCCTAATTAAAATTTGACAACTGATAAACTTTGCATTCAGATGCTTGTTTAATCTTCAAAGACTTGATTTCAGCTGAAGCTGATGGGAAAAAAACAAAGAAGTTTTTTTTTTTCGGGGGGGGGGGGGGGAGTTATGACTTATTGTATTATATGTAGTGTACATACTTATCTGAAATGCTTATACTTGTAAATACTATTATTGTTTTTATGCTAGACTTTGTAATTTAAATAAAATCAGTGACTCTTACAAAAGTTTATTCCTCTCTTTGTTTATTATGGTCAATTGTTAAATTTTTAGATAAGGCTACTTTTCTGTATTGGGCATATGTTTATATTACAGCATGAAAGGGAAAAAAATAATGCCAAAAAATGTCCAAGGCCAGTGAAAGGGGTGTAGTTGGGTGATGAGGCCAGTTAATGGAGCATCCAAGACCATGGCAGTGGATGGTCTTTCACAAGAAGCCCTGTATGCTCTATTCATTGATTATATATAATTCTCAAGCCACAAAATGCAGATGTCAGTTTGAATCACATATTCTACAGATTTATGTTAACTTATCCTAGCTGCCAATTGTATGACAGTTCATAGTTAATAACTTTTCATACTTGAATTTTCCGGGAATTTCGAAATAGCTTTGTGTCTTGACAAAATTTCAGACAGTTTCATGGATGTAAATATTATCATAGTCTTGGGAAGTCGATGGTAGTCTCCATATTTAGCAATACTTCCAACATGGAACACAATATTATTTGACCATTCCATCATCACACATTGGTCATCTTCTTTGGTCAAACTTTTGTCTTTTTTCCTAGCATGTTTCTCTTTCTTTTCACACTTTTTCCCCCATATCTTCTCCAATTTATCTTTCATCTTTGAATTTATGTCTTCCTTATTCAACTTTCACAACTGTGTTTCTTTACATTTCCTTCTCTTCCCCACTGGAATCTTTCTTTCTTATCCTGTCTTTCTATCTTTGTGTTTTTTTCTTTCCTCTCCCCCTCTTCTTTCTCTAGCACACTTTTTTGAATTACATAATATTTCTAATCTCTTATGATTTTTCCATTGAGCTTGCTACTTGGTCTTCATTCCGTAGTTTGAACTTATCTTTCATGTCTCCCATTTTCTCTGTCACACTAAAATCTATATCTCTTTCATCTGCTTCAATTCAATTTCTTTATCCCTAGCATATCAAACTCTACTCACTGTCTCAAGCTCTGAAAACATAACTTGCACAAGTACCAATAAATAAAAAGCAAGGATAAACACACACATCTCCAGTCAATTGCACTTTTGAAATGTTTAGTACAGGTCATGACAAGTTATTATATAAAAATATATGTGAATTAAAAAAAATAGTAAAAAAGGAGTTTAATGTACAGGTATGTTGCACCTGATTATAAGAAAGGTTTAAAATATTGGTGTTATCAATTTCAATTGCTACATGTAGTCTAATGATGCACAGCCCATCAGCCACCCGATAATTATTTTTTTTAACAGATTAAATTTACAGGGTATTACCAATGGCCTACTGGCAGTGAACTTCTTGATCAGGGGCAAGATGATATATTGTGTCATTGCCCCCTCCCCACTGAAAAAGAGTGCATCACTGAACCATACCCATGGAATTTACAATTCTGAGGGGTCAAGAAACCACACAGTGGGATATAACAAGTCTGTGGTAATTATAACTGGTGAGAATTTCAGGGAAACAAAATAAATGTGGGTCATTCGTTGTAATGGAGAGAAACTGCATCTGCACAGAATGTGTTTGTCGGAGATGAGAATTTCATACAACTAGGGAGAAAATCACAAAACAAATAGTGATTTTCACTGACAATTGTTATTTCAAAATCTAGCTTTTGCATTTGATTGGATCATAGCAAATTTGTCAATGAAATTAGTTGTTTGTTTCATGAAACAATTCCCAGAACACCATTGTATTTACAAGATCAAACTCCCCCAGCAAGCCTTCATTATCCCATACAAATTCATGAAGTTTCCAGCATCATTCCCCAACAGTTGCTGCAAAATGGTCCAAGATCAATGATTTTCAACCAATCTACATGTAAACCCAGAATTTCAGCGAAATTATCAGAGCTGACAATTCAGTCTGTGCCGACACATTCCATGAAATGGTCCCACAAATTCTACATATGTTTGAATGCAGTATATTTTCAAATAAGATAAAATCCCATGTAAGTATATATTGCTACCGGTAAATTACACAGAAAAAAATGCCTATGAATTTCAAATCACTTCCACAAGTAGACAAAAGACTTGTTGATTTTGGTGCAGAGATTATTCCCATAAAATTAATCTTAATGGCATTTACTACTAACATCATACAAATTTCTGAAACCACAAATAAATCCTGGTACTTTGCGTGTCCATTTTACATCTATTCAAAATTTGGTTTCTTGTAATAATTGTTTTGTTGAGATTTTCCCTACATTCTCTGAAAAAAAAAATTGCATAAAAAAATATAGTTCAGAGTATTGGTCTAAAATAGAAAGCTTCCTCTTTTATGGCTTGAGCAGTAGCAACTTGATTTCAAAGCATCCTCAAACTCTTGTGTAACCGTTGACCTCCAGTCATATCCCACAATGCATTGGTTAAAAACAGTTAGTCTTGGTGCACCAGTCTTTAGAATGTTGTAGAGGCAATGCACTCTCAAGGCTTCTCTAGACAACAATGGACCAGTCCAACGATTCCTGTCAGCAAATTATAGAAAGCACAAAGAAAATAAGTTTAAGTGAGGAGAGTGTTAAATAATAATGTTGACTATATAGATGATGAAGCTACTAGCTGCTAAAATTAATATCATCATTGCAGTATGATGATGGTGGTGACAATGACGGTTACATGATGATGTTGATAATCATGACGATGAAAATGGTCATGATGATGAGTAATCATGGTGATTCTGGTGAATGGTGATGCTGATTTTAATCTATGAAGGAGAAAACCTTTTGAATAAATATGTGCATTGATTAGCAACACAACTATTTGGAATGCTTCCATCTCCAATTTTTAATTTGCCCTAAAAATGTGTTTCATTGTTGCAATTAAAAAAAAAAAAACAGTCTACTGAAAATGGCAACATGTTCTTTAAAAAAACAGTTCAATATCTTTTTTGACCTTATGGGGGCAGGCAATATTTATTCAACAAAGCATTTTATTAAAAACAATGTCCCTGACTGTGATTAACATAAAATACTACAAGAAATATGCTCTTTTGTCCCATTTATTTTAGGGTATGGCCCATCAAAACTAAATTACAAAATTCTCTTAGGAAGACTAGTTATTCTTCAAAATTACTTTGAATTATGAAACATTCTTACAAAAATTACAGATTCCGTATGGTCATAAAAAACCTGTCCTGTTGGATTCTTTTCTGTTCTTTTATTCATTCTTGCATTTGCTCATGAAAAGTACATCTACCCCTCCCCCAAAGAAAATACGCATGTCTTGCTCATTATATTTAAAATCTGAATGACTTTTTCAATGACCTAAGTACCTTGAGGTGGATATCGATGTTAAAGCTGGTAGATGTACACTCCTGAGAAAGAAACAAGTACTGTTAGAGATGTCCAGCACCTCCAGTGATTCTGACCTCATGATGTACTGTGGAAATGACATCATTCCGATTAACGGCACACTCACACTCAGCTTGAACCTCTTCAGACACGGCAAGCTCTCCAGCAAGTAATTCAGGTTCTCCTCTCTCAGGACAGAAAACACCCAGTACTTATCCAGCTCCAATGTGTGTAGCTGCTTGAAGGTTGAGAGTGCTTTGACTGAAGAAAAAGACCAATCAAAAGGGGTATGGATTTCTTCAATGGAAGGGCACATGTCACCGAGGGCCATCAGCAGGCACAAGAACGATTTGACCCTGTCTGATTTCCAGGTAATCTCTGGTGCCTGAAATGGCATGAATTCTGGAGAGGATGTCCACTCTGCATGGACCACTTTGAGTTCATGCGAGTTGGTCATTTTGAGGAGATAGATCAGGAACTTTAGCCATATTTCCTCGCCCTCGATGATATCCAGCTGGAAGAACAAGTGATGCAGCAGGGCTCCTCTTGACACAAAGTGATAGATGTAGTTTGTGGCCCTATCCTTGATACATTTGATGGCTTCGCACTTATCCTTTGGGAGATCTCCTTGAGCCAAAACAAAGGTGAAATCAGCCACTTGCCACAGACGTGGTGTTCTCATTACCCCAGCCCATTCTGAACACACTTTGGCAGCCTCACATTTATCAGTGTCGCTTAAAAAGGAAAATATTCTTACTTTGCATTCCAAAGGCAATCTGGAGAACAAGGCTCCAAAATTTTGATCTGGCATATCATGAGATGTACCACACTGTTCCTTCAGGTGTGGCCTTGAATCCTGTTTACTTCTTGCTTTTCTATGACAGATGTAAGGCTGTTCGCAATTTAATTTTTGCTTTTTTCTCACACAATACGACATAACTGGTTTGGTTGCAGCTGGTTTTTATTTCAGACACTTTCATTTGTCATGTGAATTTTTTTCTTTGCATTCGAATATTGGAGAAAGAAATCTTGATCCTTGTCCTAAACATATGTAGAGCTTCCTGATGAAAATATAGACTTCATTCTTTTACCTATATAAAGGCAAACAAAAATTTATCATTGTGGGTTTTTGAGTTTGTTTTAAAGAGTTTTGCCGATATCACATGTAGTATGGATGTCAAATAGATTCTATTCTAGATACACACGTATAACTCAGTTTTCCACAATTTGGCATGATGAGGAGTCAAAATAGCTCTACCTAAATAATAAAGGGGAATTTATGTGAATTCAATTTGCATTTACTCAATATTTTAATGGCCATTAATTTTTATTTCAGCTCTTGGTTCTCTGTGAAAATTTGAAATTTATTATTTTGAATGCCCTCTCTCAAATTATTCAAAGGGGAGGTTCAACCTGATTGGTTTTAAGGAAAACAAATAAAGAAAAATATAAGAGAAGGAAATGAAAATCCATTAAACAATTATAGTACCTAGCAGCTCATCAACCTTGTGAAAAACACACTGAGATCATTTGGGTGTGGAAACAACCCACAACGAATAACAACAACAACATTAAACAAGAACTTGAAGAAGCTCAATATTTTTAAAGTTTTGAATTTGTAAGTTCATATGCGAGCAGCATCCCCATCCCATAAATTCAATTTGATTAATGGAATTTATGGAATGGATATAGCCTAACTTGGCTAGGGCCTAGGACTGGGACTCTGGGAGATAAAAAAATGTGTCTGCTGTTTTTTGGCAAGAAAAAATTCTCAAGAGATATGCCCGTGGTCTGAGGCCAAGTTGTCCCCGATTCACACTGTACATGCCGTACCCTCATGTCAATTGAATGTGCAAAGGCAAAGCTTCAAATTCAGTCACTGCTTTATTTTCTACTGTCTCATGTCTTAACCCAGGGAGCTCCGGCCAGCCGCAGCGGCGGGCCGGCGCTTCCTGGGTTAGGACCACTTTGTCTTCGGCATCGCCCGGCTACACTGACTGCAGTGGCTCCGGTCGCCCCTCCGAATAAAGCGGCAATTAAATTCGAAGCTTTGCCATTGCGCATTCAATTCATTAGGGTAACCCACCTCCCCCTTTATTCAAACCTCACCTCTTTCTCAGTTGCAAAGCTAAAATGTAGACCTAGTAGTACCATCAATCAAGCAAAGTATGACACAGTCACTCACAGTTCAGTTGGACTGTCAAGTCAGGAAATGTTGTTATGATCGTGTGCTGCAGTTTGCGACTATTATCGCAATAGCAGTACTGTAAGGTGTGCGAAAAGAGCCAAATGCAATAAAGGAAAATTATGTTTCAAATATCCCCCTCAATCCCATCCGCTAGCTTTTAGCTCCGGGTCACGTGATTTGAGGTATCATCTATTATTTGTTACATTTGAATGGTCAAAGATAGAAGTATGCATTATCGCATTTACTGATGAATAATTAATTATACAATATCTTTACTATAGGCTATATATTGGTAGCCAAGGAAGGAATTTAGGGCCCTTATTATGTCGTGCATGTACAAATCATATCCTGTTAACACTGCAGGTCTATACATATAGGGCCGTTTTGAACAGATACATAGGACCTACATTTACACAAAAAACCACGGGAAATGACCGATGATGACTTTTCAGTCAAAGACCCGCTTGAATTATACCCGTTGATACGAAAATAAGACTGTATATGCCTATGTCACAATACTCGTAGTATGATAAACAAATCTAGTGAAGTTTGGCCAATCATAATACTATGTTTATTAAAAGCCTCAAATTTTCGACGATCTTTCGTCTTCTTCAGGAGTAAATGGCACTTCATGTTACGTCTCAAGATATATTCTGATTATTCATCCGAATTAATTTTTTTTTTTTTTTGCTTCCAGGAATGCGATTTTCTCTTTTATTCAATTATTGGTAGCTAAACCAAGTAAAAACTTGTATAGTATAGCTGAAAAGGAAGGGAAGCTAGGACATGCAGCTGGGTCTCACCAGTAGTGAATAGACTCGCTTTGTTATGAGTCGCTTTAATATCATTGTTTTTGTGCTATAGCAGTAAAGGCATGTGCATGGCTTGCAGAACTCCATTTCAGAATCAGATTCTATACTTCTGCAAAAACAGTGGCACATACAGGATTCCTTAATTAGGAGAAGAGTTTTAAATACAAGGAAAACACAAATGTTTAAATGGAATTTTTCTGTTGTTTTTTTTTAGTAAGAAAAAAGGTGCATCACTCCCTCCCCATGCATTTACCCACAAAATCATTACACACTTTTCTGTTGGTTTTAACTTTAAGAATTAATATATTTTGCTTGCAGGCTCCGCCATCATGTGCAAAAAGTAGTAAGAAAGCCATATAGGGCGCAATGGAAGTCCCATACTTATAGTCTACCCCCCCCCCCTTCCACAGAAGGGAGACCTCGAAGGGTGACCCTTGATTAGCAAGGTCCGTACAGCAGTCAGTCTTCAAGATCACTGAACTTTGCATCATGTGGAATGACTCCCAAATAACCCCAAAAGAACTCCAAAGGACTGATTGATATACTTCTCGGCCCCATCTTACAAATAGTTACGATTGTTCCAATCAATCGTAACTTTATATGGAAATCCATCGGTGTCATAATTTTTTCTACAGGAAATTTGCAAAATGTCCTTTGTAAACAAAGGAGATCACATCAAATTGCCAAGAAATCAATGAATTTATAGATATACATTCATATCTAGATTTTTTAAAACAAAAATGCATTTTATTTGTTGACTTTGCTGGCTTTCCATAGTTACGATTGATCGGATCAATCACAACTCTTTGTAAGACGGACCCCTTGTCTATACAGGGCTTTAGATGGTGGGTTGTATTTTATTGACTCTATCGAGCCCCTCTCGCGGGGTATGAGTAGTCTACAAATGTAGACCCACTGCAGCAGATCCCACCTCACGAGCCATTCAGAGTCTGCATAGCAGACTAGGGTATGAGAGTACGAAATCATTTACAATACATGAATATATAAAACACACGTGATTATCATCTTTGCTTTTCAAGTGGCAAGCATCAGCTGAATAATAGCTTGGCCATGTGCAATGCATTTGGTCTATACTGGTCGTTCAGGTACTGGGTATAAATTATATAAAGAAGTCACTCTTTGTGTAAAAGGGGACAAACAAAATAGTGAAATTCATTTTATGTCTGCATGTGAGCACAGAATACAATGCAATTCATCTTTCAGGCTTGTATTTCATTTTGTTCGACATCTGAATTTACTTATTTACTTATACTAACACAGTCTTTCTTATACACATGATCTTTATAAATACTTTTCAAACTTCAAAATATCATGTGACTGCCCTCCATATACAATAAGTCTAACTTTGGCATTGTGTGAAATCCATTCAGCATCAAACCTACCCCCTCTGCTAACCAGACATGATAACCATTGTGATTTTGATGGAGAGTGTAGGCCTATATGTTTCCTTGTAAATACAATAGACATTTCAAACTTGTAAATGAGTGTTTGGATTATTTTCCATTAAGGGCCAAGTTTAATTAGCCCACCTCAGAAAAATGATGATTTGAATTAATAGAAAAAAAATCAAAAAAGCAAAATGCTAAAAATTTCTTCAAAATCGGATACATAATAGGAAGTTATATATTATTTTACAAAATAGCTGTATGCACAATTTAGTCACATGCAAATGAGAGAATCGATGACGTCCCTTACTCACTATTTCTTATGTTTTTTATTGTTTGAATTATACAATATTTCAATTTTGACAGATTTGACAATAAAGGAGCAACTTGACTGAACCATAAAATTTTAAACAATGGTAATTCCATATGTTCAGGGTGAAATAAAACTTTGTTTTACAGGACAATGAGGAGAACATTAGAACATTTCATATAATAGAATACAAAAGAAATGGTGAGTGAGTGCATATCATCACTTCTCTCATTTGCATACCAACCGTGATGTGCATAACTATTTTGTGGAACTTGGAAATGTCATAACTTTCCTATTTTACATCCGATTTTGATGAAATTTTCAGTGTTATGCTTGTTGGATTTTTTTCTTTTTTTCAAATCAATTTTCTGATGGAGTGAAAATGTAATCTCAACCAGAATCCAATCATAGACACTTGGTATATTACCCTCACGTCCAGTTTCACCATATACCATACAGTCAGGAGTAAATTTGTTCACAAGTAAGACTTTTTTAAGAATGAAGGTCTTCAGTGTCAGTTTCAGACTATTATTTCTTTGACTCAGAATTCTGGACTTTTCCTGGTCTTTCAACGATCTTCCCGCAAAAAATCTTGAGAGAGTAACGAAATATCATGGGCAAACTAATTAGAACTTTGAAAGTTCGTCACCGCTGAAAGACCATTAAAAGACCTTTTTTTTTTACAAAGTCCGCTGAAAGACTGCACCGTTTCGCGCGAAGATCACTAAAACATTCATCAGGAATTATGCAAGAACTTGGAGATATTTGGAAGTTCATTGGAAGACCTTTGAAAGATCGGGCAAGTTTCATGGTCTTTCAAAGGTCTTCTTCCCTTTGGTATTTTTTGTTTAAATACTAAATTTGTTCTACATCTGCTGCATACAGAGTTAAGGCGTTACTAGTATGAGACACCATCACACATTGTGACAACTTGTTGTTCATACCAAATACTAGTAGTCGACAACTTCAGTTGCAATCAGCTGCGACATCCTCGGATCAAAGTAAACAAAGCAAAGCCAAAGAAAGCAGTGATCAATTTTTTCATGGTGGATCTTTGGAAAACAACATTGCATCATGGCATCTTCTTCGAGTTCGAATCCAGTCGAAGCATGCAAGTGCTCAATTTGCCTGGATTTTTTCTTAAAGCCGACGAGGATACCCTGCAATCATGTGTGAGTATAGCGCTGGTTAATTTTTAAGGACCCACAAACACGTCTCCACACACTTCACTCACATCATGCACTCATCTCAGACACACAAAAATCCGGTTAAAAATCCGACTCTTCCGAGCTCATGAGCTCAATGAATGGCCCGGCCCAGGACGGGTTTTATGTCATGATCTTATTCGAAGTTATTCAAACATTTGATATTTTCAGGACATTCCCTTTTCATTACACAGACTTCGACAAAGTTGAATAACCAAATGGACTGCCTTGTTTTATTTTAAACCAGTTCCAGGCCAATCACATCCAGATCAGCAGATGAACATGATAAATTATTAAATGTAATATAATAATGCTTGATGATGATAAAGATAAACCTGAATATAATTATGATATTAATGGTACTAATACCATGTAATGATAGTATACCTAGTAACATTAAATAATAAACAGATTAAATATTAAAATATGGCGAATGATAATAATAAAAATAGAGATCTAATTACCAATATGGCCTAGGGACAATTATTCTTCCATTGTTCCAATTTTCTCTCCAACATCAATATTGGATAGTACGGAACATGCCGAGATGTGAACCATGGAATTGAGATATTTCTACAGTAGATTTGTAGATTTTATTCAATCTGAAATGATAAAACAAAACAGCATATTTTGAGTCATCTCATCCTGAATTAAAACATGCACTTAAAAATGAATATCTTGTGTAACCTGGTCTTGATGCATTTACATTTGTCCATCAAAGTATACTAAATATTCTGACCAAAACTTACTTTCATTGTTTATAGTAAAAGCATGGATTAAGACTGATATAAATCAACTGAAAGTCTGAATGTAGCAGACAATATTATTTTTTATCAAAATCATTCCTTATACAAAAGGCAGAAAAAAAATCATTGCCCAGTTTTGGCAGGGCGCGATCAAAGCATAGTTGGGCCCAACTCATTCCAGTAACAGCCCCACGCACTCGGGGAAACCCACAAAAACTCCTGGTTCCCTATGCAAGGACACGATTTCTCCAAACATCTTTTTATCCAGACGCTATCAGGCTGTGGAATTCATTACCACCTGTAGCTGTCAACTGCACCTCATTGGAGCCTTTCAAGCTGGAGGTGCAGTGTGTCAAGCTTCGTTAAGCTTCAGTCTGGTTTTTTAGCTGCACATAGAGTCCATTGTAGAAATTTTTTACTTGCACTGTACACTCAACACTTGACAAGCACAAGGTACGATAATACGCCAGTGGCGGACTGTACCAGCCTGGAAGAAGAAGAAGAAGAACTATGCCAAAACAAATCCCTAATAGCTTTTTAAAACTGCTTTTCTCTAAATTAAATGTACATGCAATTATTCATGAACCAAAACTAGTTTTGTCAGAAACTTATTTCTACTTGTTTAAAATACACTTCATGAGTTCACCAAACGTTCATGTATCAGACTCATGACCATGTTTTTGTATCCTTTTGTATAGATCTATATAAATTTATGCACTTTCACCTCACAAAGGGCAACTTGTCTTAAGCATTGATATGCTTTAAAATGCAATCCAAACTTTGTAATATGAAATTAAACCCACATATTTTGTCTCTTAATTCTCACTAAAAGATGTTTTATATTTTCATGCTCTTGCTAAGATTATGAATCCAAACCGAACTAAACTTCCTGGAAATGTTCATATTCACATTTTCCAACATCACTAATTGCACAAAAAAAAAACCTAAACAAAGCTTTCAACTGAAGCCTTTCATTAATTATATATTCAGACTTTAGACATCTTGTATCTTTTACCTTATAACACAAATTTCAATTATGTGCATTTAAGACAATTGTGATCAGATTTAGCCCGAGCCTTTCGAGCCAAAAATTGTCTACTAGCTTCAACCTCTTTTCACGTGCACATTTATAATGAATTTTTACTTCTGTTTTTCGTCAATAACTCTCTTTGACTTTCTTGACATAATTATATAATCAACACATTATCTCCCCTATTATCTGATTAATCTACAAACTTACTTCTATGACGGGACACAAATGAACATTGCTGAATTTTGGACATAAAAGGTGATGAACTGCAACACCTCCGTAAATTCATGAACGTGAAAACTCTGATGCTGGAGATAATGCACTGCTTTAAATTGACGTGTTGACTAATTTGCTATGGTATCTTTGAGATAGATAATTAAAACAAACGTTATAATAATTATATAGCGTTTAATCCAAAACAAATCCATTGTTTCCAAAGTTTAATCTTCGCTCCAATTTAGCCTTTCTGAAGGATTAAATTTTCTCATATATTCGGCTTCTTACCAAAACAAATATGATTCCCCTTAATGTCACCTGCCCAGCTACCCTATTGATGGAATAAACCTCTTAATTTCCTGGGATTCTCCCTAACATGTAGGCACCCTAACATAATTGAATTTCCGTTTCGCCTTATAACATGGAAAATGTATTGTCAAATGCCGTTCATGAGAATTGTGACAATGAGCCTGTGTCAAACTGGGTTTATCAAAAATTGGTGAATCAAATCAGGAACGTCGTCCTGGACTCTGGACAAATAACATATTTGCAATTTTTTGTGGCATTATCGTGATATTGGGAACCACCGTTCACTTTATACAGCAGCGCTTTATTCAGTCACACGCACGGTTCCCTATTTCCACCTCCGTTCACTTTGTACACAAGTGCGCGTATACAAATCAACGAGTAGTTCCCGAAACCACGATTTGGCCTTTTTTGTCATCTCTGAAACTTGGGATGAACTGCTGTTCCGGTTCATTAATTTTCAACTATAGACCTCCCGTCTGTCTATTGTAATTTTACTGTGTCTTTGAATTCATCCTGCATGATGTTGCAAAAACTTGCTAACTAGACAACAAACAATTTTGATGGCAGAATACTGCGCTGTAAAGAATTGTACTTTCATTTTCTTGTTTCTAAAAGTAACTGTGCTTTGCTCTTCAGATTCTGTGAAGAGTGCCTTGCTCCCTTCCTGTCCGTGGTTTCACCCAGCTGCCCTTTATGCCGTGTGACCTTTAAACCCAAGGAGAGAAGCAGGGCAAAAGATCTGGAGAAACAGATGACATCCATCAAAGATTCTTGTATAGGTTGCAAAAAGAAGGTAGGCCACAGTGCATTGCATTGCTGGGCATCATTGGCATTCCATTGAGGTTCTTTTAAAATTAAAGGTGAAACAAGAATTTAGTGACTGTATTCAAATATTGAATTATTTTTTGAGCTCTGTGATATTTCCTTTTTGGTTTTGCCTGTTTTTTCAACGTGTAGTTTGTTGTTAGAATATTTTGTTTCAGTACATAATTGTCTACATGTACAATGTGTTTATTTTGTAATTCTCAGGGCTCAAGGGGACTTGTTCAGTTACTGTTTCATAAAAGTTGTAACAGCTCTTAGCTTTCAAGCACATTGTTTACATTAAGTTATTCATAGTATGTTTAAAGCATATGGCATTAAAGCAAGAAAAACTCATATAGGTTCTCTAAAAATATTGTTTTTCTTAAACAAGGTATCTATTACTGGTACTTAAATAAAATGTTTTAGAGTTGAAATTATGCCTTGAATGCAGTGCATGACCATATTGATTGATGAAGAATGATGTTTGTTCAATAATGGTAGATTTACACTTACAAAGGCATCGTCTATGTATGTCTTTAAGTCCTTTTCCTCTTGGACTTAAGAAGATTTTGTGGTTTTCTTTTTTTTATAATCCATTTAGATGAATTTGGCAAAGTTGAGACAGCACACCGTGTCATGTAGACATGTGGATGATGGGAATAAACCTAATTCAAGTTTCAAACCTGTAGGTAATACTTCACAGAAACCACCAAGGTAAGTTACCTACTAGCATATACTGGTAGTCATACACTGTACATGATGTGATGCAAATGTCCACTGAAACCTGTGTATAAAGACCACTCAAAAGAGATTAAAAAAGTGGTATTTATACACAGGTTTCTATCTCTCATTTCGTATGAAAACAATAAGGGAAGCTGAATATATGTTCTCTTTTGGCATGTTATTTGGAAGTGAGATAGTTCCTTTTCTAGTAAACCAGTTTACACACCTGATTAAAATCCTTGAGACAAAGTGATGAGGTTAATTTACCCTTAACTCAATGATTCCATCTGTTAGAAGCAGAATAATTTATGGGATTGATGCTGCATCATAAAATGCTGTATTTACAAATACCATACTGAAGTTAATCATGTTTTGTAGTCTTCATACAAGCTTCCATTTTAAGCACCTTGGTTCATAAATCATTAGCTTCAAGCTGGATGTTTAGACCTGTCTATTGTCAATAGTTACTATATATCATGCATTGATATGACTTTCAATCCTTTCTTCAGCAACCTACCGAACCGATCCACCTTCCAGTGTCCTATCTGTGGAGCAAAGAACCTAGACTGTGATGCTCTAAGAAGGCACTGCAACAAGGAACATAAGTACAATGACACACCGGTGGTATGTCCCATATGTGCCTCTATGCCGTGGGGAGACCCCAACTATGAAAGCACTAACTTTCTACACCATATGAACCTCAGGCATCAGTTTGAGTATGATACTTACGTGGTAAGTGGTTCTCTTGTTTAAAGGTGAAGTCCACCCCCCCCCCCCCCGAAAACTGTTGATTTGAATAAATAGAGAAAATAAAACTAGCATTATGCTTAAAAATTTCATTAAAATCGGATGTAAAATAAGAAAGTTATGACATTTTTTTTCGCAGTGACATGCAAATTAGACAGTTGATGATGTCCCTCACTCATTATTTCTTTTGTTTTTTATTGTTTGAATTATACAATATTTCATTTTTTACAAATGTGACAATAAGGACCGACTTGACTAAACAATATATTATTAAACAATGCTTATTCCATATGTTTAGGGAGGAATTATCATTGTTTCACTTGACAATGAGGAGAAAATTTGTTTTGTAAACTTAAGCAAAACTTTAAAATGTCATAACTTTCTTATTTTACATTCGATTTATGCATGTTTGATTTTTCTCTTTTTATTCAAATCTACTTTTTGTTGGAGTGGACTAGTCCTTTAAACGCTAAATTTGTTTGTCATATTACTGATCCTTGTAAGAAATGTTTGTAAGCAAGATGAGCATCTAGCAAGAGCAGATGTTTGAAAACATGGAATGCTATTAAATGAAAACATATAAGATTCTAATTCAATAGAAGAAAAGTAATTAGTGGATTTTTTTATGAACATCTATGCCATGGTTTATTGCTTACTAGCATTCATGCTTTCTTAGCAATCAGGTAAATAATCACCACAACGAATATGTATGCCATGTATGCAGGGCTTCAATATGTGCATGACTATCCATAATCGTTTTACACAAGTTCAGATCACATGATCAAGGTCAAAGGTCATTTAGGGTCAATGAACTTAGTACTTTGTTATCATGTGAATGGTGTTTCTTGTGAATAGTTTATTCATCTTCATTGTTTTCAAAGTTGGTACTGCTGCTTTATTGAATCACATTGTACAGGTGAGACTGCCAGAGGCGTTCCACTTTTATGTCAAAAAGAAAAAAAAAACACCCATATAATGTATTTCAGTTGGGCACACAATCAAAATAAAATTGTTATGTAAAATCACAAAATCTATCTATTAGAACACATATTCGTTTCATATCACAGCTGTTTCAGGGTATAAACTTTCATGTAATCTAGTAAAGAATTGGAATAATGACCTTCAATTTGGAGGGATATGCCAAAAACTAAATATAGGCTCTACGTTTTTATAAAAGCAAATAAAATAGAAGTTTGGTTATTTTGATCAGGATTCATAGAATTCATGATAACTTTCAAACTTATTATTTCTATGCGAGATTGGATTGTTTTTGTATGAGTGTTCGAGAGCTGTGCAGTGGGTTACTGTTATTATACTTGTGTGTGTAGATATGCAGTTATAGCATTTATTTTCAGAAGCTGTTATTCTCACTACATTAGACATGTTTCATTTTTAAAGAGAGAATCAAGTTTCTGAAAATACATATTGTAAAGTTTTTATGCATTTGGATCAAGATATTTGTAGTACCTGCAACCTGAATTGTATAAATTTGCTGTTCTTTACTTCTGTAGGATTACAATAAACAAGAAGATGAAGTTCTAAAACAAGTGCTTGCAGCATCATTGGCAGACAAGTAGCTACAGTACATGTAAGAGACGGATTGACAAGGAGAGGTATAAAATATTGAAAGACGGAGAAAGTCAGAGAAAGAGAGATATAGGCATACAGACAGAAAGACCCGATTGGGGTTCAAAGAGAAAGACAGAGAAGCATACTCATCTGCAGGTCAAATGAGAAAGAAGACTGGATGAATGTCAGATTTTAATGTTGAAAGGCATAATGGAGTTCTTGCGCAGGATGGGACACCTTTGACATTTGTGATGTCTTTGAAGGATTCATCAAGCATTTCTCGACTACTGTAGGAGAGTGATCGTTTTGAGCAGCATGGGTGTGATGCGCCAGCTTGTAGAAAAAGCATGGGCTTGAGATGACAGTCTTTACATGGAGAGATAAAACTCATTTCAAATTGACAGAGATAAATGCTGGATATGTGCTCATTGATGCCATCTTACACCAGTCCATTCAGTGGTCAGCAGGTGAATTTTTTCTTATCAAGAGGCAAGAGGGCAAATGAATATTGTTTGGTTCTCAACGGTTATCTGGTCGTAAGCTGTGTCGACATTTGATATAAGACAATACATGTATATTTATTAGAACAAAAGGAGAAATAAGATATGTTGATAATTTTACTACTGGTTGTATACAATGGAGTTTTGAGTTCAACAAACTTCATTATAGACAAAGCGAGGGTGTGCTGTTGAAGCTCATTGTTGGTGTCGTCGCATCAGTGGATGTGAATTTTTTTTAGAGAGATCAAAGATATTTATTATAAAAAATGGTTTGATAATCTTGTGTATACACGTATGTACATGTATCAGGGGTGGTGCATGTGCTCTAATTGAGAGCAGTGTGTGTAATATGATCAAGTAACGCACAGTATTGGGGAGATGATGGCTTGTATTCTCAAAAGATGTTTAAATTGAACCATGGTACAAGACTGGATAATGCCAGTTTCTAGTCTAGTCGCGCATGAATTTAACATTCTTTGCCTAAAGCCGGCATTTATAAATGGAGTTTTCTAAGTGTACATGATGAAATAAGAGTAATGATCCACACAAAATCTGCATTGTCCATGGTGTTGTACTGTGGTACATTTGAAACCTCTTTTGAAAATACCGGTATAGGTCAACATGTCTACAAAAGGTGATTTCTAAAACATTGCTTACATATCCAGTGCATTGATTAAACCATTTTGTAATGTGTATGCAATCCGGACACAAGTTGGCATTTTTGTGAAGTGTGTAAATACGATCATTCCATCCACAATGTATGTTTATTCAAAGTCTTGTACTTCGTAAGTAAGAATGCAAACCGTATTGCATCTGTTATGCATTGATAGGTCAGGCAAGGAAAAGTTTTGTGCTGACCCAACAATCCAATTCACCTTCGTAACTTGTAGACTATCGTGATTTAATTGGGGCTCTTTTAAGGGAATTAAAACCTCAAAGTCAGTTGTATCCAGGGGTGGTTGATAAAGCTTTCTGCCAAGATAGTCTATATCAGCACAAAGGGGCTCTTAAATGTCAAGTCCACCTCAGAAAAATGTTGATTTGAATCAATAGAGAAAAATCAGACAAACACAATGCTGAAGATTTCATCAAGATTGGTTGTAAAATAAGAAAGTTATGCCATTTCAAAGTTTTGCTCATTTTTAGCAAAATAGTTATATGAACGAGCCAGTTACATCCAAATGAGAGAGTCGATGATGTCACTCACTCACTATTTCTTTTGTTTTTTATTGTTTGAATTATACAATTTTTCAATTTTTACGAATTTGATGATTAGGACCTCCTTGCCTGAAGCACAAAACGTTAAAATAATGGACTTCCACATGTTCAGGGAGGAATGAAACTTCATTTCACATGACAATGACAAGAAAATTTCATATTTCAAACAATAAAAAACAAAAGAAATAGTGAGTGAGTGACATCATCGACTCTCTCATTTGGATGTAACTGGCTCATTCATATAACCGTTTTATGAAATGAAGTGAAAAATTCAAAATTCTTTTTATTTAAATCAAGTTTTTGTTAGGGTGGACTTGTCCTTTAAGTTGTAAATATGCACATTTTTCACATTTTTGTACAAGACTTCTCATGCAAATTATAATTTTTTTCACCGCAATTCAATTGACATCATTGGACGTAACATTTGAATTTTGTTGCTGCATTAGGAGATACTGTGAGAGTGTAATTTAGATGATTCAGGTCTTATTGAAAGTTGTGTATGAATTCACACTTGATATTTTGAAATATTCTCGGGTACTAGTAATCCACAAAGACATTTGCATTCAATCTGGATTGCATACATGTACAGAACTGAGCAAGGTTAAAAAAAAATTTCTGATGAACTAGAAAACATGAAGAAGGTATCTACTGTATTTTTGTATACAAATCAACTCATATTTGAATCATGTCATTTGATATATTGCTGTAAATATATAAGATGACATCATGAAGTTATATGTGTTTCTTGTTATAACAAGGTAGTGTATTTATTGACCAACTGTTACGTGCACATGTACACGGCATAAAACTTGCAAGGAACCATAATTTTACATCTTATTCTACATGTGCATGAAAAGTATATTTAAGGATTACTACATTCATAAACTATTTAAAAACAACACACCTATAATCATTAATGTACACATACATGTACAAAGGTGTACATGCATATGGTATTCATCATGATTGAAAATAACTTTGGAAGTTTGTGAAAGAAAGTATTACTTATTACGGTGGTCATGACATTATTCACTGGGAATAAGGGAAAACTGTTCTGTAGGAGATACAATTAGAGGATTTTTTAATGCCAGTACATTTAGTCATTATTTTTACCTGTCCATATCGGAAACCCGATGATAGTCCTTGCCACAAATATCATGACCTGTATAGGACAGACAACAGTTGCAATTGAATCAGTCTAAGTTAAAGGGTGATAGTGCAATCAATGCGTTAACATATAATCTCATGTAATCAGATACCAAGACATCATTTCCCCATTCCTTGAAAAGGGAGAGTCAAAGTCTAGACTCTCCTTTCCTTAGGTAAGCTAAAAAAATATAAATTGCCATATTTTTAGAGGTTACCACGGACAAGTGATTGTTTTATTGTGTTTATAAAAAAGCAATATGTTTGAAAATACACATAGTTTTTAGAGTCTTGCCAGTCATCATTTTATATTTCATATAATATATTTTCTTTTAATTTATCATTGTATTATTTTTTTTATAAATTGTGTGATACATGTAGTTGATATATCATTTGCATGGCTCCGTGTCATAGCTACTTTTTCTTATCTGTATTTTAAGGCAATACATGTTATAACATTACTGGGCATTGCTATATGAATATTCAAATCAATGATAAGTCAATAACCATTTCATAAATCCATTCGTAAGATATACATACTTCCTTGCATCACTTAACACACTACTACTGATCATATTTTCTTTTACTAAATGATAGCAACAAGTTTCTTGGGTTTTTGTAACAAGCTTAGAATGCATTTCCTACAACTCTAATGATATTTTACTTAAATTATCAATAGTAAGAAATTAATCTGCAAGGAGTGGATTTCAACTTTTGTTGGTAAAATTAGAATAATGGAGAATCTGAATCAGATACTAAGAATATATATATATATATATCTTCCAAAATATGTAATTTTCCAAACAGAATGTGTAATGGAATCCGCAGTTCATGGATCCAGTATATCTAAGTCTTTTTAACATAATCAGATTTGCATCTGTTTTTTCAAAAATCCCTTGAGCAAATTCTTATTGCTTTATAGCCAGATTTCTGCTAAAACAGACTCTTGGTAAGGTGCCTAAACCAAATGGATGATTTCAACTGATTTTTCTTGATGTTCGATATTTATGCAAAGTGAATAATTAGTATACAGTATTTGAAGGTCTAGCTACATGTATGGGTAGCCAAATATGACACTATTCTCATCCAGTGGATTTTCATTTCATCAGCTTTTTTTGAGATACTGGTAATAAAAGGCAATACTGGCTGAGAAGGATGAAGTTCAGTTGTTTTCTTGACAATTTAAGTAGGAGACCTGAACACTTCAGCACAAACTTTAAGCAGCCAATCAAAAATTTCACACAGTATTTCTGATTCGTTTTCTGTTGGTATGTTGAAAAAAATATGCATGCAACCAGAAATTTGATTGGACACATTGGCCCGTATTCTAATTGCAGTTTTAACTTAAACTCAGGTTTAAAGTTGTGGTTTAAGTATGGTCAGCCAATTGTTACATAAATCACTAACAGTAGAGATATTATACTTCAGCTCATTTGGCTCTCAAATCATTCATAATTGTGTAGGAAGTATAAACAGATGATTTTCTTCACCATCGATGAATCAGGAAAGAGCACAGCAAACATAAGAAACGTTCAACTTAATAAAAAAAATGATACTTTTGGCTTCACATACTTAAACCACAACTTTAAACCTGAGTTTAAGTTAAACCTGACTTCAGAATACGGGCCTGTAAGTTTTGTGATTGGTTGCTTGTGTGATGGGGCCAGAAGTTATAAGGAACATAACAGCTATGTTGTGATATTTGACTACCAATCATTAAGCAACGGATTCTAAATCATGAATTAAATCAGTATTTTTTTGTGAATCCGGGCCCACATATTCAGTAGAGATACAAAAGCTCATCTGGCTTTGACCAGGCTGTATGGTAGGTATGTAAATTTCAGAAAATGATTAATTGTATTTCTTCAGGTGGCATGAGTTGAGTATTTTGCCATACAAATAAAAATAAAATTATTCAACCACAAGTTCGTTTTTCCTTTATTTTATACTTTTTATGTTGTTATATTTCACATACTGAGTATGTTGATGTCCAATTTTTAAAAAGTGAATATAGTGACCCATGAAAAACAAGGGGCCTATCCCATGAAACTTTATACCATTTTTTTTTCAAAATCGGGTAAAAAACAGAGACTCACACTTTTAACACAAGGGAAAGGGTTACAAGAGTTTTCTCCTGGGAAAGATTTTATACATCAACCCCAAGAAGGTGGTCTGTATTTTTCTTACCTTACAATTGGAAACCTTCAATATGTAGAGACACAATGAGCAAAATCATTATTTATCTTGAGTATGATTTTTGTTATCAAAATGGTTCATTTGTGAAATTGATAACACGAAAACAAATAATTTTCAGCAATTGAAAATATAAAAAAATGTTTTCAAAGAGAAAGGGTTAAGACTGGAGAGGAATGTGGGAGAGTGAGAGGGAGAAAGATAAAGAGGAGTGGGATAAAGGAAGAAGGGTGGTGAAGGAGAGAGTGAATGAGAGACGGACAGAAAGAGTGATATTCCTGCTAGCATTTCAATCTGAATGTTTTATACATGTGCTGTGGTATATTCCATACTCTGTTTCTTTCTTTGTTATGCCCTCTCTCCCTCCATCTTTTTCTTCCCTCCCTCTCTTCCTCCATTTCTCTTGTTCTTTCTATCTTTCTCTCTTCTGTTTCCAGACAGTTTTCAATCTGCTCCTACCAAAAGTATATCTAGGTAATTTTAAATTGTCTAGCGCCCTCACTTGCCAAGAATGCTTTATTTTCACACCCCCCCTTCCAATCTGGATCTTCCGTCTGTATTCCTCTCTCCCACTATCGTTTCTCTCTTTTTTACCACACCCGTTTTCTCACTTTCTCTAACTGCAATTATATCATTCATTTGATCTAAATTCATATATTGTCCTGAATGTATTACTTGTTTGTAATGGTTCTTTAACCGAATGCAATTCAGCATATGGGCTGCCATGATAACTTATTAAATTACTAATATACTTTGACTGAGCTGTTATAAGTCCCAGAAGCATGAGGGGAGGGGCAGAGTGCCACTCCGACAAATTCTTGATCACTTTTTTACACGCAGTTGTCAGAAAATGTGTGCCTCTCCTGACGAAATTCGGGTACTCCATTACCTAGAAGGCCTCGCTTTAAATGTACCTTTTATTTAGAGTGGTGATATTTTCAATGATTTGAAGTGGGTCTGCAGCATCAAACTACAGGATATTACTCAATTAAGTTGCTCCAATTAATAGCAGATGTTGAGAGACAGAAAGCGGTCGTGGATTTCTTGATGGATGTTCTTGGCATTTCGGGGTGTTTCTGGTGCAGCTCGAGAAATGTGAAATAATATGTTCCCACCCGAGAAAGTGATTTGCGTTTGGTGTGCCGAGATTCTTACTCAAGGCTTTTAATTGCTTTTTTGAGCACGGTTAAACATTGGAAAAAAGCATTATAAACGAACCTATATTGATATGTTTTGCTTGATAAACGAGTTTTCACTGTAACATTTTCTTCTTCTTCATCATCATCATTATCATCATCAAAATCATCATCGTCACTTCCACAAATATCATTTTCATTATCACCTATATACCATGGTTCAATTAAGTACATGTATACATCATCATCAATCATAATCAACAGCATTAGTACGATAATCGCCTTCGTCTTCGCCGCCACCACCACCACCACCATCATCATCTTCATCATCATCATCATCATCATCATCATTATCATCGATCATAATCATCATCATAACCATCATCATTATCACCATCATCATTATAATCATAGTCGTCGTCGTCGTCACCACCATCATCATCACCATCCCAATTATCCTATTTTCATGATGACTAATATACCCCGGTTCTATTAAACTCTAGTACATATTATCATCAATAATAATTATAAGCAACCGCATTTTCGCCATCATTATCATCATCATCACCACCACCTCTGCCCCCACCATGAACCACCATCGTTATCATCATCACCTCCTCCATGGCGATAATAGATGGATTGATGGTGTGTAGTTAAAACGAAATGAACAGTTCTCAAAAAGTAAATAACTATTTTCGTAATTCAATTTAATGTACCGAAATTGTGTATATATGATACATAATTATAATTATCATAAAGAAGTGAAATATACATTGATTATGCACTGCAGTCTAATTTACTAGCTATCATACATCATTCAAACTATACAGTAAGCTAAATATTTAAACCATTCAAAATAAAACAAACAATGAAAGAAAAAAAAACAATTGGCCCACCAAACGTAATGCAAAAACAGGCTGTCGTTTTATCAAACATTTTCATGACATATCCGCACGAAGGAATGTGCATAGAACAAAATGAAACAATGCTTTTTTATCAATATTTCAATTACGTGATTTCATCTGCTTGAATTTATATACCTTTTTTATGCACATACAAGGCGCTTGTCAATAATATATTTTAATAAATACTTTCTTCGTAAATTATTTGATTCACGATAAAAATAAACGAATGTCTGATTGTATTTTCCTTGTAATAGGCAAAATAGATACATAGATTAGATAGATAAACAAATAAATTGATAAATTCATCATTTCGCTTTATTAATTCAATATATCAAAAAAGAGAGCAAAAAAGAAAGATAAAGAAAAGCTGCTGGGGTAATTATTTAAGCCTCAATTAAGTCTATAACCATCCCAAATATATTTTTTTACAAATCTAAATTCTTATACTCATTGGAAACATTTCAAAGCAGTCACCGGATATAAAGTCTCCTTGAGGAAGGCTAGACTCAAAGATTCAATAAGAAATAATAAAAATAATACACCAACACAGACGAACTTCCATGATAATAATAATAATTAATAATGATAATAATAACAATGATAATAATAATAATAAAAACAATAACACTTCTTTTATAGCGTAGGCCTATATCACATTATGATCATACCATCTCTATGTAATTCCAAAGTTCTTGGATACTAATTTCCTCGGCTTTACTTGTAAGTTGTAAACAACAACAAAAACAAAAAATACAATGAATATAACTCTTACAATTATGGGATTGTCAAAAAGAATCGTAAACACACCTTATGACACGCTATCTAATTGACACATTAACTATAGTATTAATTCAAGATGCATAGAACAGTTTCTTCGAAACCTTACGTTTCACGACAGGAGAATGCGTGGTTATAAAAATTCTTAATATAAGTTTCAAGAACATTTGTAATTCATGACTCAATCTATTCTGACTATGCAGTCAAGATGTAAAGAAGTCTTACAAAATAAAAACTCATAAAATACAATATCATGCTTACATTTGTATTATAAGAGGTATATTGGTTTAGAATATATTGTTACATATACTTGAATGTTTTGGTGGTTTGTGGAGTAAACAATTTGAATTAACACGATTCCTTGCATTTGCATTATATTTATATATTAAAAGAATTGACATTAAATTATAAGTAGTACATGCACTGCAGAGTAATATGCTGTCCGTGAGTATAGAATTTAAATAAATTCGGACTACAAATTCAAACGGTGAAGCATTAAGCTGCATGCGCGGTCTGCAAGGAATTACCACAGTATTTTCGCAGTGACACTGGAAAGATATCAACTCATCTTAGTAGTTGGAATACTTTTCAAAATAACCATTAAAATTGGTAAATTCGTACTATAGTTGTCCCTTGCATTAAACGAGTGAGTACGTTCAATTATTGAATTTAGAAGAAAACCGGATTTGGATTAGAATGATATTGTTTTGGACTATAACACTTGTGCAAAATAGTAACGAATCCGTGAAAAATAGAATTTTCAATATACAATTAGGTTTTCATCCTAATTCTTTTTTTTTTACTTCGAATTCACCCTCAAAAGATTAAAATTTTCACTCATTTTGGAGGTTATGATTATTCTCCAATAATGTTAATAAAACGATAAGAAATAATTATTGAGAGACGAAAATGAAAATAGTTTTGGGCGCATGGTGGTAATTTTGTTAAAAAAAATTGGGGGAAGAATGAAAAAATGTTTTCTTATTTTTACACGAGTATCAAATTTCTATCTACATTTCGTCGGCCTTATGCCAAAAGGGCCTTAACTGCTTTTGGCCATTCCGAGATAATGGCGTTTATAAAGGTTTTGGCCTCTCTAATAATCAAAAGTTTGTGGTCGTTTTTTTGCTTTTGAAGCCAATTTCGATAAACGTGTTAAGTTATTAAGTTTTACATGAAATGTGTTAAATTTATTATAAAATATTCAAAACCCCTAAAATCGGGTTAAGGCCCTTTTGGCATAAGGCCGACGATTTTATGTTGTCAGTAAATATCAAATAAACAGAAGTGAAATATCTAACCGACTTTTCTTTCGAGTGAACGATACACATTACAAAGTCATGAACATGAATGCAGTTGTAAGATGTTTTTGCTCGCTATAATGCATGACACTCTCTTTGTCCATACTTTGGAAGATAAGACCTTTAAACCCGATGTCTTGTATTTTTCGCTTCTCTTCCTCCATTCTCCTATTTCTTCTTCTTCTTCCTTCTCTCTCCATCTTCCTCCTCCTCCTTCTCTTCTTCTACTGCTCTGAATCCCCTCTTCCAATCCCTTTCTCGTATTTGTATTTTCAAAATCCCCAAAATCGTCATCATCATCATCATCATCATCATCATTACCATCATCATCACCAGCATTATCATTATCATCATCGTCATCATCATCATCATCATCACCACCACCACACCAAAACAACGACGCCGGCATAATCAGCATTGAGCATCTCCGTCAACATTCTATCAAGCATCGGATTTTTGTTAGTTCCATCATTCTTCCCCTTAATAATCCCTTTTCTTTTGTTATCATTTTGTAATTATACCATCTCTATACTTATATTTTGTCCTTTAATTTCATCTTCTAACTCAGACATTTGCAACCAAATTCGTTCAAGGTACACTTGAAAAAAACTTATTCTATAAGATATGAATTCCTTTTTAAAAAAGGCAATAAAGTGCGTCGGTTTTACACCTTTATCGATTCAAGGTAAATTTTCCCAACAACCTTTCCAAAAAAATTATGCCTTTGTTTGCTCTAATTGTTTTCACATTCATTCTACCATGGACCTATTACGAATTTAAGAATATAAAATTTCAAACTTTTTGAGAAAACAGACTTGATCAGTTCGATAAAGAATACATCGAATTTTCGTATTGTGATAGATCGATAAATATAGAATTATGCTATTTTAATAGTAATTATTATCTACCGTATAAAACACGATTATCATCAGTAGAAAACAAAATCTCAATCTACGAATGCACCATCGATGTCGATAACGATGACCGTCGTCATACGGTGGTTTCGTACTGCAGTCGACATCGCCGTGCTGGGCGATCCGTTTCGTCATGACCGGACTGGTTATGGGTACCGGAAGGCCAACCCTTGACACAGGAAGGTCCCAGCGAGGTGGAGAGGGTCATACTGATTGGGATGTGATCGGTCAAGGTGGCCAGCTGGGTCACAAAGGCATAGTCCTCACATTCCTGATAAAACGACATGATGGAAAGAAAAGAAATAAGGGAAAGTTAAAAACAAAAATGATGGATCGGCAAAGAGAAGGGGAAAAGGAAAAAAAAGGAGAAGGCAAAAAGTGTGGAAATTTCTCATTACTTTAGAAATGGAAACGGAAAGCTATTAGACAAGCTCAATCGAATCGTCGGAAAGACGGGGAAGTGGGGGAGGGGCTATGATACAAATTTGATTTAACTGCGACGTATAACCTTCTTCACCGAAGAGAGAACTAGGTATCTCTCTCATTCACCGAATTAGTATATCCGTCCTTTGATGCTTCTTTTTTATGTGTTTTTTTTTCTTTTTATATAAAAGTGTTTACAAACCTGCATCATGTGAGTGTTGTAGTTACTGCATAGGACATAATCGACCCTCCTCTTTCCGTTGCCTTGGTAATTCCTTAAATCGAAGGTGCTCCAAGGAAGCTGTCCTTCCGTTCCTTCCCATACCTTCACGTCCTCTACGTATGTACTCCGTTTCTGACTATTCTCCAGAACCCTGTGCCATCGTAAAAGAAACGTAAGGAAAACTTACATCATTATTAATTCAAAATATTGATATGGCATTATTTCATTCTGGAATGCAGGCTGGAAAGAGATCTCTACATTCAAGTATATTATTTCCATTCATTTCATTTCATTTATTATATTTATTTTTCAACAAAATATAAATTAAATAAATACAATCATAACAAGTCAACATCATAAAGAAAATATACCAAGGTCATAAAATCAACTTGAAAAAGACATGTTATAAGAAAGTTACATACAAAATAAATAATCATGTGTAAAGGATTTGTGATTTATAATTTGTGAAAATGGAGGATCCCATTGAAAAGCAAAGCTTGTATATTGTGGGCTCCCCAATTTCCAAGTCGAAAGCAGAATCTACCCATCCTCATATCTCGAGCTGCATTAAACACATTTGAATCATGATTAAATGCCATAATTACAAAATCTGATGTGACTGACAAGAAATTCGTAATATTCCTAAAAGCGTATGAATAAATAAACTTGGGGTTAATCCTTTGCGTTTATTATAGAAATAAACGTCAAAAGGGTCGCCATTTATGGGTACTTAATGACTGTACCCCCAAGTCATTGGTAATTTAACAGTATTCTTTTCTACATAATGGAGTATAAACGTGAAATTTGTAACCAGCTATTTTCATTTAAACACTGACACAATACTATCAGATTCACAGGCTTAACACAAAAGCAGAGTTGGATATACTGAATAAAACGATTGGATAGAAATAAAAACTCCCTTCTCCAGATTAGAGAGGATAGAGACCGTTAAATTATTTTGATAGACCGTTAAATTATTTCGATAGATGAAATAACAGGGCGGGGTGGTCATTAGTGCACTTTCTTTTCTTAAATCAATACCAGACTGAAAGACAGAAATGCTATCCCAGACGATAAGTCTGTGAGCCAAAAGTCTGAAGGAGATTGATTGTAAGAAGTCCGCATCCCAATGAACAAATTTACTTTGTATGAAATCAAGCTACTATATGGGACCAAAGGATATCGAGTTCCCTTGTTTTGAAAAAAAAAGTATGCCTGAGCTTTGTGACTCCGATTAAATTGGCTTTTCTTTCAAAGATTCCAGAGCGATATTTTGCATTCTGCAAACAGCACTTCGAGCGTTAGAAGAAAATATATTAAGAATTATCCCCACACGAGCTTGCTCTAGAATCGACAAAAATATAAATATTTTTTTTAATAAAATATCTTCTCCTATTTTAAATGGATATTAGGAAAATACACTTTTTACGGAGAGATATGAAAAACATTAAAATCAAAGCAATCTGTGTCAGTCACCCCGGGCACGTCATTAACTAGATTATTTCGATCGCATTTTTATTTTTTGTTTAACTTTGTAAAACACGCGCGGTTCTATAAATGCCCGCGCGAACATGAACAAAAGTACAGTAACAGCATAGAGATCCGTGAAGGCCATAGGTCTAATTGGACCCATTGATGACTCATGAGTGAACCGCTCCAGGCAAAATCACTCTCCAAAAAGATAAATCTATATGTTTGTTTTTTCAGACAATTGGTTCATAATCAGACATTCCCAATCGTGCTCGCAGACAGCTCTATATAAGCGTGTCTGAACAGGGAGATGTAATGAGACTGTCATTCAAACGAGACAACCTCTATCTCTTAATTTGCATAATAAAGAACATCTGAGAGGTGGTTCAAATATAAGTATTGTTTTTATTTCTGCCTTTTAAGATGGCTACGCTCTCACTCCATGACACAATATTGACTCTTTATTTCCCACGGGGTACTTTCGAAACAGATGCGTACACCTTCGGTTTACGCCTTATTAGGCCACCGCACACCTTAATATTGGTCCGCGACCCAATTTGGAATAAAACGTAGTAGAATATGATGCTGACATTGAGACATGGTATATCTTACTGTGTAATGTTCTAAATCATCATACAAATACATGTTCAAATCTGTGACTATGCTACCATCCTTATTAGAATCAATCAACGCGAATTTAATATCTAGTCGTAATGATGTCATTTCAATCGTAAGATTGGCTACGATTCGGAACTAATTTGTCTTTTACTAAAAAAACAAAGGCTTTAAAATCATCAAAATTTGTTATATTAGTATTCTTAAAGGCCACCAAACACCTTAAAACTGCATGGTCCACAATCCGACTTTGGAAAAAAATCACATTGCTCATTTTCTGAGAATGTGAATGAAAAGTATCTTTTTATTTGAGGTTCAAATTAACTGTATGGATACTGATATAACAAATTTTGATCATTGCAAGCCTTTATTTCATATCGTAGCTAAACACACGATTGCTATGACGTCATTGCGACTAGATATTAAGTCCGCTTTTATTCTAAGGATGTTAGCATGGTCACAGATTTGAACATAGGTTTTCGTACGATGATTTAGAACATTATACAGGAAGATACATGCACATGTCTTGCATGTCTCAATATTAGCATCAAATTCTACAACTTTTTTTTCAAAATCGGGTCGCAGACCAATATTGTAGGCGTGCGTTGTATGTGTCAGAACTATACGGTAATATAAAGCTACTGTGCTAGTTTTTTTTTACACATTTCTATGGAAACTTAAAAGTGCCACCCAGATGTTCTTGTCATGTCTACATGTCTTAAGAGGACTTTCACGATTGTTAGTGCGATCGTTTGCAATCATTTGGTCTCAATATAACGTTGCACAGAATCGCAACGGTTGTAAGCAGTCGCACCAACAATTGTCAAAGGGGCTTACGGGAAAAGGATGACATGACGAGATCCAAACGAGATCTTGGATCTCGTCATGTCTAAATCTTATAGAAGAGATGATCAGATGACAAGATCTTGGATCTCGTCATGTCTACATCTTATAGAAGAGATGTTCAGATGACAAGATCTTGGATCTCGTCGTGTCTACATCTTATAGAAGAGATGTTCAGATGACAAGATCTTGGATCTCGTCATGTCTACATCTTATAGAAGAGATGATCAGATGACAAGATCTTGGATCTCGTCGTGTCTACATCTTATAGAAGAGATGTTCAGATGACAAGATCTTGGATCTCGTCGTGTCTATAATTATCTTATAGAAGAGATAATCGGATGACAAGATCTTGAATCTCGTCATGTCTACATCTTATAGAAGAGATGTTCAGATGACAAGATCTTGGATCTCGTCGTGTCTACATCTTATAGAAGAGATGATCAGATGACAAGATCTTGAATCTCGTCGTGTCTACATCTTATAGAAGAGATGATCAGATGATCCAAGATCTTGACATCTCATCATGTCTCCCACGGGATGTAGACATGACGAGATTCAAGATCTAGTCATTCGATCTCTCCCACGGGATGTAGACATGATGAGATCCGAGATCTCGTCATCTCATCCTTTTCCCCAAGAGATGTAGACATGACGAGATGAACATCTGGGTGGCACTTTTAAGCTTCAATACATTTCAGACATGATCGCATGTACATACTTCTGAAGATTTTCCGGAGTAGCCACTTCTTGATCGTGTAGCCGTTGAGAGCGCATGAGTGTTCCTACTGTCCAGTGTTTATCAAGACCAGGCTTCAGTCGACACGGGTCGTGGTAGATGAGAAATAATGGATGACTCCAGTCTGTCATATCACCTGCAAGGGTATACCAGAGAATATTAGGTTAATTTGGTGATGGAAAGTGGTTATAATACAGGTAAATAACAAGATATACATGGATGTAAATATCTCAACAGAAAAAATGGTGTGAATAATTGACTTTCATACTTATGACGTAGTAGTAATATCATTATTATTATTAGTAGTAGTAGTACTACTACTACTAGTACACTGAACATAAAAGAAGTTCCTGTAGCAGAGTCTCGAGAACACATGTAATCTTACCAGATTACGTAATCTTACATTATATCATGTAAAATTACAGGAAATTGGTATTTGGTGTATGGAACCTTACAAATTTCCTTTAATAAAACACACTTTTCTCCTTTTTAAGCAGACCTGTTCTGTTAAATTGCAGAAAAATTCCTGTTTTATGACTTTACAGAATGATTCTCTTATTGCTTTCTGCAAAATCTTCTTTTTCTGTAAAATCAGATTTCTTAACAGTGTAGCAGCAGCAGCAGTAGTAGTAATAGTAATACTAGAAAGAAGAAGAAGAAAGAGTTGTAGCAGTTGTAGAGACTAAGAGTGGTCGGAGATAGAAAGAGTGAGAAGATGAATGGGGAGAGAGGGACGGGGGAGAGGGAGAGAGAATGAATGAGATAGAATGGGAAGTGATAGAAAGATGAATTTAGGAATGTAACCAGGAAACAGAGACTGGATGCCAGGTTTCGCCAAATAGTGGGTAGTCGTTTAACGCCTACATGGGACAGTGTAGACTTCAAAATAAACATAACGTGCGTTACAACCGAAGACTTTTTTCATTTCATAAAAATATGGCCAGGAAGCGATCGATTGTTACTCGTGAATTATGGGCGCAAAATAACATTATTCTAGAACCACCGTCTAAAATTGGCATAACATACCCTTGGCTTATCTAAATACAACATGTCTGGGGCTATTTCTTTAAGCAAATTTGATCAATATTTTCAAGCAGCGTTTCCCCAAGCAAAATTGTTCGGGATCCGTTAAGAACCGCTCGGATATTCGCACAGGAACATTATTTCGGAATGCAATTCAAAACGAACGAATAAAACTTGATTTAATCTATACTGATGTAAAAGAGAGATGGTAGGGTAATTCTTTAAGAATAACTGCAATCAGTATTTGTTATTGTTGTTCTAGTGTTGTTGTCATCATCATCGTCCAGTATTCTCTATAATTTTTTTTTATTTTCTGGTTCTGTTGATATTCATCAATATCCAGCTATGAACTCATTTAAGACTCACAGACTGAACAAATAAAATATCATGTATTTGCCTTGTATCTCTTTTATAGATAATACTGCGTTGGTTTTGAATTTTTCTCTTTTTTCGCTCACCCCCTCTCTCTTATTTTTATTATTTCTCCACTTTTCCTCTCATTCTTTACCCCGTGATTTCTTTACGCTTAGCTTTGGCTCTTCCAATGTACATGTAGTCTGACTTTTTGTAGGTGTATCTCCTTGATTGCCAATTTCATAATCATTTTAAAGGAACCTTTAGACTTTAGAAGCTATGCTTTTTCAGCAGGTTTCATCATACATGTATTTCACTTTCATTTATTGCCATTTTCATAATCTGCTGTATTACAATCAAATGCACTTTTTGTATTGTGTTGATATTTTGGTTATATATTTTGTGAAGTATGAGAATAAATTCAAAATCAAATCAAATATTTGTCAATATGCTGGGCATACTCTCCTCGTCGATGATAAGTAAAAACATATAAACAGAACTGGCGAGTGGGGTACTTATATTTCAAGCCTTAACCACAACAAAAACAAACAGAACATTTTCATGAATAAACCGGGCTTCGGGACGAGGCGTACGGGAAAACATACTTTCAATTATTCTTTGCATTCGGCATGACAGCAATAACAGAGTGTCGTGACTCGCCTCGAGTAAAGTAGTACCGGCCTCTCTGACCGTAGAGACGCCTCGAAGTAACACGAGCAGGGATGAACCTTGTCATCCTATTCCCGCTCCTGGAATCAATTGGCCTAGCTTTTCATTCTAAAAAAACTTTAAAGCTTTCCACTAGCGAGCAGAAGAGTATTTCCTCTCTTGAATTCTTGCTAGTTTTGGGTTTGTTCGTTTGTGCCTTTGCTCAATGGTCGGTGCTTGTTTAGGCCTACACCAACTTCCATCCTGAACTTTCAAATATGACTTAAAATCCTGGCTTAATTCTATTTAAATGGGGCTTGATTAACCAATCACCACTCTTGTCTCTGTCATGTGATATGTTAATACACTTTGTTCTTTTTCAGATCACAGATTAAGTGAAATGTACTTTCACTGATATACTTGGCAAACATTTCAACGGTGAGAAGCATAGTCCATTTCTCGGAAACCTGAGAATTTTTTTTTTGGAATCTCGGGTAAAGCGTGAGAGATAATTCTTGAAAATAATCAACACGTTTCTCCAGTGCTAACGAGAGCTTACAGACTTTCCCAATCAATCTTCCACATGTCATGTGGGATCAGTGATCCAGCTGCACTTGCTCTTTCCTCTCAAAACGTATCGCCAAATGCGAGCCACCTAAGGAATCCCTGTAAATACGACTAATTATTATAAAAGCAGGTCCAAGAAGTTATCTTCTTCAACGACTGATCTTAAATCAGATCAGATTATTTCAATAGCTTACACTTAATGGTTACGTGCAAACCTTCATAAAACAGGGTCCATTAGCCCCCCCAAAAAAATAATAATAATGAATAAATAAATAAATAAATAAAATGAAAAATAAAAAATGATAATAATAATAAAAATAAATAAATAAACATAAAAACAAAATAAAATAAAATAAACAAATAAAATAATAATAATAATAAAATACAATAAAATAAATCAATGGATGAATAAATAAATTCTTTGCAAGTCTTATCATCAATTGTCAATTACAAGTAAAAGGGAACAAACAAATACTGAGTGATATATCCTTTATTGTACGTCATTATCTATGATCTATCGGTTTCTCATTTGGTATTATAGCACGGATGGTATAACCATAAAGGTAGACTTGCGAAGGTTGCTCTAAATATATTGTATTTGAAACGCAAGGAGGTAAAACAGGCGCATATATCAAGAATTATATTTCCTTAAAGTCTACGCGATCGTATTGTTTTATTGATAAAATAATTAAGAATTGAAGAAAAAAGATAAATAAGAATACATAGAGGGGGAGCGATTCCAGTACGACACAGTTATACAAATGCTACGTAAAATTTAAAGGAATAATTACAGAGTTCATAAAACACCCTGCTTTTGCAGGTTTGAGAAAGGTAAACAAACTTCTATACAGGCCTATGTCTTAACAGTTCTTCCAGTTTGGTCGCCCTATATGCTATCCCAGATGACAACTTATTTTAAAGCCACCCGGTGTTATACTCGCAAACGTGTAGCCAATTATATTCGGATGGTCATACGATTTTCATCCATCGGGTTATTAAGTTTGATAAAACTTTCGATACTGAACAAATAACAAACATTGGCCAGGACTCAATTTGTATCGTTCGTTTGTGTCATGTTCAGAGTTTATAGAAAACACGGACTTGGAATTTCTTGGACACTGAAAAAACACACAACAGCAAAACAACAACCACCAGTAATAATACTGCAGACGTGGTGTCTCAAATCTTCCACACTTGATTTTTTTATATTAATCTATATATTGTCGAATTCGCATTTACATTTACTCTTTATTACATTTTCAATGATTGAAAGATAAATGATAAATTCAGCATTTTTTTTTATATATATTGGTTCATTTCTGCGTCTATTTTACTCGTATTTGTATTCGTCTCTTTTACATTCGTTGTACCACTTTTTACTGAGTTAAAAATTAGTTATTTCTGTTGATTCGAATGGCGCGAATATCCTTGAAACAATTAAAGGTCAGAAAAATTCACCTATTTCTAAATACCGCTGTGTTCACATCTACTGAAGATAACATGGGGAGTTTTTCACGAAACGAATATTTAGTGATTTTCATTGAGAAATTTGCTCTGATCCAACCAGATGCAAGGATTTCGATAGCTTCAAACAATACTTAGACAGATTATGAAAATTTTGTTTCCTGAAATCCTCTCAAAAAGTAGCTCTCTGACGAAATTCCGTTCACAAGCACGTTATCAAAACGTAATACGGGATTAGACTAAGTAGGGAACGAAATCAAAGCGATCTTATTCTTTTCGAAAATAACACTATGACACCTTTGTGGGCTAGTGGATATGGTATTGGTATTGCTATTTCCTACTCCGATATACATGTGATTGTTTTTCCATTCCCTCAAAATCCTATTTAAAATGATAACGTTCATTAAAGTTTACTATACGCATCATTTGTTTTCCCACTGTCTATCTTGGTTTCAGCATTGGTATCGCTGTAGCTGCCAACGAGTAGATTCTATCACCGTGCATTAGGAATCTCATGGGCTTTGTGTCTCATCAAGATTCAAGCATAACTCTACCATTTCCATCAAAAACTCATGAGGAATTTACTAATGTAAATACTCATTACATTATGATTAATTATGTAAGAGCTAATCTACCTAACTGCTTGTCGACTAATGATTAATCTAATACGAGAAGAGTGCTTTAACATCGTGGTATCCATGGCATCAGAGCCCCGGTGTAGGAATAAGGTGACCAGATTTTAACACCGAGACACCTACTTGGTAGGTGGTATCTTATTGATACCGCTGAAATGGGCCATCCTCCATATGTATGTTATGTTGAATAGATCATGTATATATTTTATCTTTTTATATGGAAATAAATACAAACAAACAAACTTGGCCCACTTATCTTCTTTTAGGTCACTTGATCGAGTGTGCCGGGTCCAAAACCTGTATATTCAGTCTTTTTTTTTTTGGGGGGGTGTAAAGTTTTACATCGTTTCAGGTTTTCTTTTAATCTATGGTGTTACACTTAACCCCCCCCCCAAAAAAAAATATATCTGACATAATCATTCGATATTATGTACAACGTGAATAGGTATGATTGACATTCAATACTGAAAAGGGCCCCAAATCAGAACAACAGAAAAGTGAAACTAGACTCTAAATCTATTAGATTTGCTGATCCCCTGACTTTGTATATTTACGATTAAATGGTTTTTGATGCACGTTCACCGCCCTATTTCAATTCAACGTAGTACGAGTGACAGCAATGCCACAAGTTACTGAAGGCAATGAATGATTATTACTCTATTCTTCATCAGAAAATTAAATAGACTAGGCAGGATAATGACTGAAAGCAAGGTTCGACATTTCACTATATCGATAGATATTGTTCTCTTACACAGCGTTGATAATCATAGACTGATAATACCAACAACTGACATAATAGTGATAATGTATATATTTCAATTCTCAAGGCATATAGGCATGTTTTAGGTTTCATACAAACAACCAATTATTGTAAATCAATATTGATTTACAACAAATTGATTACATTGATTACATTGATTTTCATAATGAAGAACGAAATTTAGAAAACAATTTTGAAACTATGATAATAGCCATAATACTAACCTATAACGCTAAGCGACCCCACATTGTAAAGTAAAATAATGTCTAAATTAAAAACTAAAAAAAATGCATTCAAAAGTCTGCCTTTCAGTTTTTTGTGACAAACTATATCTTAATCTGCTGTTCATTCAATTTAAAAGTTGTTCACATCCTACATCCACTTTCCCCACCCCTCGCCATTTATGCCGCCATATTTTGACTGACTTATTATACGATAATGAACACGAGAAATAAATGTGATGAATATGACTTGGGTGTTCAAATTAATGACTCATTCTCCGACTTCCATAAGCGGCGCCACGGAAGGGGGAATGGCGGAGCAGTTACAATTGCGACGCAGTCGAGGTGAAAATTGCTTTAATTGGGAGTTAATGAAACGTGTGCGAGGGGGCACTCCTCTGGTATTAGCGGTGCTATGAAATTGCGATAGATACGACAGTCTGTACACCTTATCTACATTAACACATATTCAAGGTATATTATTTATAAATTATCGACCTTTCCTATGGCTTCAGGTAGTTTAAAATAACACACGTTCTATCAGCCTCCACATGTCTACGGAGTTTATCAAGTTACAAAAAGATGTTTATTTGCAGATTTGTCTGTCCAAAGATACTGCTCTCTCGGCGTTCCTCGTACCTGCTACATTTTTTATAACGAATTTCCTGGAAGAAAGCTAATCTTATTTGTTCTCGATTTCCAAAAGAAAGTACTGAATAATGGGATGTAAGATTAAAAGCTTTTTTTTAATCCATAGTTTGTAAATGTTTGTTTTGTCTTTACAGGACTACATTAAATTTGTTGCCGTTTGACTTATTCTTACATCACATCATAACTATAAAGGTATATACAATGTAGAATCCCAGTTTTATTACATAGAAAGTATGAAAAAGTTTTCAAAAAAAAAATACTTTTCTGTGATGCAAGATTTGTTTCCAATCAGTAGTGTCATGATTGTTTGTCTCAATTTTACCATGATTCCGGAAGACAGTAAAATGTATATACACAATAAAAAGAACAAAACGAAAATGTCGCATACAGAGTCCATTTTCCGAAAACGATATGCATTTTGACGAAACAATCTTTCTCTGAACTATTACGCTGAACGTAAGTACCATCATTCACAAACTCCAATCAAGTGAAATAGGAGGGGTAGACAAGGGGTGATGACATACACTGCCGTGGGCGCCATATAGGATTGGGATTGAAAGGTGAGGCAAGAGGCGGCCTGGAGTAATTTGGAGGTGGTGATGGGCTGAACATCGTCTTACTCGTATCAAATCGCTTACACGGATTTCCAATCAGCATTGGAACACATTAAATACATACACATTCTTAGGATATGTATATTCCTGTTCAAGAAGTTTAAGTAAAATGTAATGATCCTTCTAGGATGATGAACCACTTGAAGACATATTTTAATTCCACACTCGTTTTGTCGACGATTCAGTGTTTCATATATAATTATGAATTGTGTTAAGGCAATCTGCTCAAGAAGAAAAAAAAATACTACATAATATACGCCCATAAATCTCTCATGTCGAGGCTTATTAAAGTATTGCGAGATCTGATACACAAAACTAGACCACTGTCACGCTACCATTTAGCATCAATCTAGGGCAAGAATGGTGAGGTACCCTTTTCACCTATAAATCTTTAGTTTGACCTTTGATATTTTAATGAACCAGCTTCCTATATTTATTATCTCCAAGGCGTGCAGACACTTCATTTTCCTCAGTCTTTACCCTCCCGATACCCTAGGGAGAGTGTGTGTGTGTGAGAGAGAGAAAGAGAGAGAGAGATATAAAGAAAGAACGAAGTAGGGAAAGAGGGAGATAGGGGGGGGGGGGTCACGTATTGGCGAATGGATTGGTAAATGAGCCGATGTATTGGGGGAAGTTGATGATAAGGAAACTCCTTGACTTACGAACTCCCCTCCGACCACGAATCTTTATCAATTACTTGTCGTTGCCGACCTTTGAGTGAAACCTAGACATAGCTCAGGCCAAAGAAAGGTTCAAATAGTCTTTGGGTACTTGCGTTTTTTTCTCTGAACTTGTTTTCCCCTGATCAATCTCTCTCCTTTGAAATTTGTGTCTCTTGAAGGTCAATATCATCAGAGCGGTTCAGTATCACTCTATGGAGTCAATTTCGGTCAAATTTGGCGCTAAGAAATTCTTCATTCATTCGTCCATACACTTATTTGTGCGTTCATTCTTTTTCTTTCTTTCTTTCTTTCTTTCTCTTTCTCTTTCTTTCTTTCTTTTTTCTTTCTTTCTTTCTTTCTTATATACATTCATTCATTAATGTATTCATTCATTCATACTTCATTTATTCATTCATAATATTTATATTCATAAAGTTATACATTCTCAACTTAAATTATGTTCTGATAAAAGCATTTTAACTTATGGTGCTTACCAATGGCTTTCCCCTAGGTCTAAGGTGCTTAGTAATATCTGCAAGAATTTCATATTTATTCAATTCTGTTTGAATTATTTTCCGTATATGTTAGCTTTTTTCAATATTCATTTTTACATAAGCACTCAATTTTCTCCTAGCCTTATCGTCGATAAGGAATATGTTGCACTAAAAAGTGAGTGAGTGAAACAAGAAATACAGTTCACACCAAAGATGAAACAGAAAATGAACCAGAAAGTTTTGAAATATCATCTGGTGATTTCATTAAAGTTTGTTGCATGAAAGCAAAACATTTTTATTTATTACTAAATGAATCAGAACAAGAGAACCCCCCTTTTCCTGGGTGGTGGGAAGAAATTTGTCAACTACCAATAGATTATGAATGGAAGAACGTTTAGATTTTAAGTTGAAAAATATCAGAGATAATAAAGTGAGACAATTTAATTTAAAATTATTGCACAATATTTTACCTTTAAAAAAAAATCTTTTTAAATGGAAGATCTCGTCAAACATTATTTTTTTATTTTGTAACGAACCTGAATCATCTATTCACATTTTGTTAAAATGCCACCAAGTAACTGATTTTGGGAAAAGGTTCACTTTTTAATATTAGATTGGTTTCAAAAAGACATTTACTTATAAGAAAAGATTATTGTAATTGGTTTTAAAATCAGTGAGTCTAAATTTGATTTGATTAACCTATTATTAATTTATGCACAATATGCAGTGTACAAAGTATATATGTTAAATTACTTTAAGAATAAATTGTTCAATAGTCAATCAATTTGGATGGTATTTAAAAATGATTTCAGGAATTATGTTCAGTGGAAATACAAAAATAAGAAAGATGTTTTAGAAGAACTTGAAAAGTTTCTGTTTTAGATACTCTTACCATTTCTGCATTTGTATTTACTCTTTATTTTCTATACCTGTTGATTAATTTTGTATACATTTGACTAAATTGTTATTTTGATTTTATGAAATAAAGTACCTCAAAAGAGGAAAAGAGAAAAAAACTGTTGCACTAAAAATGCATACTGTGCTAATTTTGAATATCCAGGCACATAGAGATGAATCTAAAGATTCATTTGAATTGGTCGATATATATTACTACAATTTATTACCATAACCTTGAGCAAATTATGAAATTTTGATCTTTTCTATATCCAAGCACATTCCTACCAGAATGGCACCAAAGCCTGTTTTATAAGACTAGCAGATACGTTTTACTAAGATGGATCATGGATTACGACGAAAGGGCACAAATCACGCTGATCAAGATTTGATTAAATTCTGAATACCAACATGTCAAGTTCTATTTCGGGACCCACTGTTGCATGAGAGGCGAGCATTTTTTTTCTTCTCCCCTAAACTCCACCTGTTTCTAGGATTATTGACTGCTTAGTAATGTATTCACCCTAACCATTTTCAAGTTTGCAACCTGGGAGGGCTTTTATATCATTGTACCTACATGCATCATTATTTAAATTTTGTGTTGATTTTTTTATATATATATTTAGGGTGGTAAAAAATATCAGCAAGCTTAGAAAACAGTTTTTTAAAGAGAGTGTACAGAGCAAAATATGACACATAAGAGATTATTCAAATAAATAGAAACTTGACTACGTAAAGTATACACATTAAAACATGTTTGTATATGAGAGATTAAGAGAATCTTGAATTCGTGGCTCATAATGTTATTTTCATTATGCATTGAGATGCAAAAAAAAGTAGTCTCAAATGCAGTTTAACATTATCATTACCGTATTCCACAGAAATAAATATGACTAAGAATTTTCCTGATTGGACTATTAAAGAACCGTATATGTTTGTCACCAAAGTTTTAAGTATAAAAGTAGTAAATTTCATTAAGGACTTCTTTATGATTACATCAAAACTATATTACAAAAAAATACTTTCTATTCGCGACTATCGAGATACCTCTATCATCATCTTTATAACAAAGACTAGAATTCGATTAGCTTCCACAATTTACCGATTCTTTTTTTTCACTGGAAAACGGGATTTTATGATTCTTGAGATATAATTAACTATTGATCTCCCAATTACTTCCTGTTGAATCTTGAAAATGTATAAGTATTTTCATATTGATATAAGATAATTAGTAATAAATTATTTCATGAACATCATTATTGAAGTAAATTGATACTGGTGGGACTGCCCTAGGATAATGATCGTGGAATGACCATTATTATGTTCTTTTAGACAGAAACGCTGGAAACCCATTATTATCAGGAAATTGCGATCTCGTGGAAGATTTGATGCAAAGTCGGCAAAGGAATGCAATAATTCGAGAGAAAAAGAAGTAAAGGTCTGTTTTAAAATTGTAGAATTGCAATTTTCTCCTCCATATATTGCTTTATTTCACGCAATATGAATCATCAAATATTTTGAGATTGATATTCTAAATGACTGACATAAAATATATCTCTTTCTCACAATCTCTCTTAGCAAGATGTACAGTTTTATTGAAAACACTAGGACAAAGGGAATGGTTTGTTGTATTCAGAAATTAATTTCTCCTGGGAAATTAGCAACTATTTTTTTTCATGATCATAATCCCGATTCACTCTTATAAATTTTATAAATGAAAATATGCGGCGCAGATTTAATTCAATAATCATATTTTTTAAAAATATATAACCCAATAAGTTATATCATAAGAGACTAAATCTTGCCAAAAGTCGCGAACATGATATGGTAATGAGCGTAATAACAGAACCTTTTCAATGATTTGTAAGGTGGTTTGAAATGCTGTTGGCTCAAAAGAATAATAAAAGAAAATATCAAAAGATGGAAATCTTATGTTGTGGGTACTGTGCTATATTGTCGCATTGATAAATGTTAACATATTGCTTATTTTTAAATAGTAATGGAAGGAGTGGACCACGTGTAATACGGCAGTCGAATTCGATTAAAAAAACACTGAAAATGAATGTAATCACAAATGCAAAATTCTATAAATATTCCAAAGTTAGTCCTGTATAGTAAGACTATGAGTAGGCGTATATAAAATGCAGGAATTGTTTTTTGAATTGGCCTCTGGCCATTGGACAACGTTCTAGATTTGGAATGATCAATTGAAAAAACGATTTGGCATTGGATGGCAAGATAAGACACGAGTGATAGGCATCGATCAGACACTAATCGATGATACATCACGAGCTCTGCGACGAAAAGGAGAAAGACGGGAGAGGAAAACAAAATGCGAAGAGAGAGGGAGAAAAAGAGAAAGAGCGAGAGTGAGTGTGTGTGAGGGAGGGTGTGTGTGTGTGTGAGAGAGAGAGGGGGGAGATAATAGAGATATGTGTGTATGGAGGGTGATGGTGTGTTGTGTTTATATGCTTGTATGGTTGTGTGAGTGTGGGTGCATGTGAGGGTGTGTGTGTGTGTGATTGGTGTCAAAGACAGTTGAAAGAAAGAGAAACGGAGGAATTCTTAAGAATAAAGTGTGTGAGGGAAGGAAAGACCTAAACATGCACTCTGCCATAAACCTCTCAACATACATGCATGCACGTATACACACCCTCACAAGTAACACACAAACGCAGACCACCCACATGTCTATTTCTTTATGGAACTATACAAAGACGCATGTGGGTTGTGAGGGAAGCAATTATAAAATTCGCCATGGAAAGAAATGGGGAGAGACACGAGTTTAAAAGAATACAAAAAATATCTCTGAAACGAATATAAATAGTGTGGATGATTATTCGAGCAAGGTCTGTAAATATAGAGATCTTACATAAAGAAATATTGGGGCAATTACTTAAAATCTGGCAGTAAAGGGAAATGGACACAAGTATTAAACGATTAAATCGAAAGGGCTAAGGAAATAAGAATAATCAATTAAGGCAAGCAAGAAGAAAGATTTACATTTAGTAAACACCTGCCAAGTCTGACCTGCCGCGGCCTCTGATTTGAAATATGCATTATAGAATATAAAACCACCTGCCCAAAAAACGACCATTTTCAAGATACGAAGTGATTTTTTTTAAGAGAGAAACTGTATCTTACTTCTTTTTTGTAAGAGAGGGCAGAGATAAAGTAAAGGAGGGCAAGGCAGACTCTTGTCTAGACAGGTAATTGAGCACAGAATGTTTTGAAATATACAAGAAAAAAGTGTACTGTTATCTTTTTCATTTCTTAATTAATTCATTCATTCATTAATTAATTAATTCATTCATTCATGCAATCATTCGTTCATCATTCACCTTTCCAAAATATGAAAAATAAAATGCAAATTGTCATAGCTGATTGCAGTCTCATGAATCCAACAGTTGAATAGTCAAGGAAGTGAAGATCAAAATAAGCTTCATCTATAATGCCTCCCTCCATTATTCCAATTTAATAAAGAACACAATACAGTTCACAAACTAAATGGCAGAGGAAGTATCTCAAAATACTTCATTATTGCTCAATTTTGAACCAAGATCAAGAAACCCATGCTTAATCGCACTCCCATCTACCTCTAAACAAACACAAAGTGGATGTGTCAATAACACATCAATCATATATTTAGCTAACGATTCGAAAAATACAAAGTATAATCAAGCATGATTGACATGTTTTACATTATAATCATATATAGCCCGTAATTACCTTGACATGCTACAAGCTGTCGATGTCATCATCGATATTTTTAAACGATAATAATATTCATCGTGATTACCAAGGAGGAAGCGTTAGCCTGTTAATACGATCAGAGTGATTTTAAATGCAAATGAACTTGACCAAATCTGATTCGTTCATTCATTCATGTTAATTATTAAAGTATTTTCCGGAGGAAGAACTATACATTGCCTGCAGTCACACACATCAACTATACACTTAAAAGAGAAAAGTTTACACAATATTGGGTAAAAAATGGAACATGCATGTTGGTTGGGTAAAGTGATACCAAATATGTTCTAAAATTTACGCAAAGGTGAGTTTAAATCGCCCAATATGGGGTAAAAAAAATTACCCAGCATATACAGTGCGTACCAAAAAAAATTTACACTTTGAAAAAGCCCTGAGAATTAAAAAATAAACAAGATGTGGGCAATTCTTTTACATATTATGTTGGGTTTGGGTATCATCTTTCCAATAAAAGTAAGAGTTTTGACAGAATATTACACTTGAGTGAGCACTGTCCATTTTTGTAAAACTCGCAGAAATCTGCGCAGAAATGCTCGTTTTCACGCTGTGTCAAGAGGAAAGGGCGAAATCAAACTTACCCAGCGAAACATTTCTCATACATTTCCCTTGCACTTTTAGTCAATAGAAATAAAATGGATGCATTCGAACATTTTGTAACAATTTTGCCAACAAAATTGAAATTTCAATACTTAATAAGCACAACCTTAAACCTTTTTATGCCAGCTGGATCTGAGGACATAACTAAATCTAAATGAAAGTTTATATCAGACATCTCCAGCATTGTTTCACTAAGTTTTTATCATTTAAAGTGGGTTTACATTTCATTTTTCCTTTAATACTTGTTTCTCCACAGTTTTTCCAAGCATGACAATGATTAACAAAATGAAAATCAAGTCTAAGCAATTTCATGTAAATGACAGCTCAGCGTAAAGCAAATATCGTCGAGATGGCCTCGGTGTGTGGGGAGTGGGGTGGGGTGCAATGCACTCTTCGAAGTGTTTTGGGCAAGGAAACAAGTTAAAAAGGGTAAAAGATATCTTCAAATCAATTTTATTAGCTAATTTCCATGTGTTCTTCATGATTAAAATCTACTTTTATTCGCATAACTATTTCAAATTTCTGCACAAATCATTTTTCATGAACTTTTCAAAAGTAAGTGGTGCTCACTCAGCGGAACTATTTTCTACAGTTATATCGTCATTTACTTAATTGGATCTGGGGAGCGTTTCATGAAAGGACTTGTCAGACGTTTCATCCGACAAGTCCCATTCTATCCGACAGTTACTATAGAAACAGTGCCTCTCAGCCAATCAGAATCAAGGAAGGATGTCATATCTGACAACTTGTCAGACAAAAATGTTGATGAAACGGTCCCCTGTACCAATGTTAAAATGTGGAAAAATCTTCAGGATATTACGAATGTTAAATTTTACAGGATTTTTTCTAAGTGTAAACTTTTTTTTGATACGCACTGTATACATGTTCTCTTTCTACCCAATATTGGGTAAAATTTTACTTAGTGTTTTTTAGAGTGTAGTTAATTGATATTAATTGATTATTATTCTAACACGAGATACTACCTCATAAAATTTGCCATTTATGTATTTCCTGCAGTAATTCTACTGAACTAAACTTCAAACTAGAACATGAATCGTTCATATCATTTTGTTCACCTTCAGAAACGAGTGAATGCTGATTAAACAAGATAACGCTTAGTCTGAAAAGGAAGCTATACCTGTATTTTTGGCTTGTGTGCATGGATAAATTATGTCACAGGATATTCATGTAATCTTCGCCTGGGGATGCAAATATCATGTTCAAGCAAACTACATAAGACCAATTCGAGATCTTGAAATAGAAGAAGCTGAATGACGTTTCTCCCTTTCTCTCCCGCTGGCATAAAACTCCATTTGTGCAAATCACATTAGTAAATCAGAAAAGAATTACACAAAACTCGTGGCATAATAATATTTTCATTCCGGAAGGAGAAATGTTGAAGAAAGTAATAACATCATCCTTCATGTATCCCTATTGTCGAATTATGTTCAGAGTTGGGGCAGAACATTAATCTTAAATTCATGTTAGCATAACAAGTAAAAACTGATTCTAGAAAGCTGGATTGTTCTTTATAGAGACAATTTTGTATAGTTAATCCAGTAAAATGACCAAAATATAAATTCGAAATATAAATAAAGTGAGAAACGGGAGACAGATAGATAAGAATGTTAAAAATATATATCATTGAGATGAAATGGGAGAGAGAGAGAGGGGGGAGAAGATCGAGTAGAAGTAGCAGCAGGAAACACATTGCACTTTCCCAAAAGATAAGTATAAGTAAAATTAATCTAAGAAACGAATGACACGAAATACATCTCCAAGATAAATTGGACACCCCAATCAGGTTCCTCACAGGCGAATAGATATTAGATTGTTGATAAGAAATAAATTGAAATGGAAGAAATATCGCTTGTCTTCATTACAACAGTTTGCAATATCGTCTCCCGTTGGGCGGACTTGCTCCTTCCCGTACAACATCCGTATATTATTTTGTCACCAATCCATCACGTGACCCTATTTATATATATTTGCAGCAGACGACTGCTCGAATTCAAAGATTGACCTAAATTGTTTGACCTTTATGAAATCGAATTTTTAATTCGTTCTTTCAAATGAATATTACTAGAAAATGCGAAATAAGATTGAATAAACAACATAACCGACATAAACACAGAAATACAACAACCATTCAGCTTCAAGGTATATCAGTTGTAACCATAGCATTAAGGAGACCCTGGCACTTCTTTGGATTGCAACGAAGGGCAAATCAAAACATTAGATTGAAAGCTCAATTGAATAGATTTGGAAGGAAAGTACTTTTAGAAAATCTGATTTAGGATTAGAACCTCACCATAATTTCAAAGAATGATTTCTAAACTAAGGAATTTAGGGAGGAAATAAGAACAAAAATCTTCTCTTATCTATTCGAATGGAGTCATCAACGTATGATGTGCATGTTTTTCTTACTTTTACAGGACCGTACTCTGAACTCAGTTTTGAACAGTCTTAAACTGTTACTATCTATCTATCTAGTATTGGTTGCCAAAGTGGCATATATCTCGAAAGTATAGATGGTCCATTTATCAACATATTTTGATTCTTAAATAATTCAAAATTGATTGCAATACTATCTTTGACATGCATTACAGAATTATTAAACGACCCAGTATAAAGAAGGATATATCTTAATGTAAAAAAAAAAGTTTTGACATCTATTTTACCGATAATTTTAGCAAAGACTTGAACCGTGTCCGAAGGTAATATGGGGTCTTTGTCCTCTGTCATATCATCCATGGCTTCTCTTCCTCATCCAACAACCGTCTACCATCCCTCCATTGATTCCACATCACTTAACTCTTTCAAACCGTGCTGTTCTCTGGTTAAGTAATCAATGGTTCGGAATAGTTCTTCATGAAATATGCAGGTTAATGATGATACTGTCACATCAACACATAAATTAGTCATTTCCATCACGCCTGTGACGTAACAGATGATGGGCTTTGCTAGACATCATGGTAACACCTTTTCAAACGCCGGACAATGACAAATCCATCAACTGTACCCCATAATAACAACTCGAGTATATATAAAAACGCATCAAAGGATCGGGTTCTCGCGTAAATCTCGCGTTAAGCGGAGGGAAAGCCACAAAATGAATATTTTGAGACCTTAAAAGCGAAACAGAAGACAGCGTAAATCAGCAGTCGGCTATTTACTGAGTTTGGCCCCCACTTACCAGTTATTGCCCTTGCCAAAGGCCGCTTCAAAGTGTTATTACGAGGCAAGAACATTAGGACATTACTCCCATTCTGTACATCCATGGGACTCATTTAATAAGCAAAGCAAGGTCGGTAAAAAGCCGCGTGTCATTCTCCATACCCCTGCTTATTTGTTAGAGAATGTAAAGGACAAAAACGTGCATTAACGTCTGAAAGGACTGCACAAAAGAGAGGAAAGGAAAGCGTGAAGGACGTACTTAAAATAGATTTATGAAGAGGATGTCTTTTGTGAATAGAAACACACGAGTCCTTTCCATGTGCGATTCATGTCGTGATTTTGGCGCCGGCGATCTATCAGGGCCCGTGCATGTATTACGAAGGTGGCGCCGAAAAGGTGAGAAATCGACTGCATTTAAGCCGTGTTTTTGCAAGAGGCCACCGCCATTCACATTCTTATTGCGCTGCACTCACTGATATGAAGAGACAGAAAGAGAAATCCCTCAAGGAAAACACAATATCACTATCCGAGAGAGGTATCAACGAATCCTCTCTCTATTATACCCTTCACCATCTCTCTCTCTCTTTCTTCTCTCTCCCATTTTACCCACACTATTATCCTCTCTTTCCCACTCATTGTATATTAATCAATCTTCTTCTTTCTCCCCATGCTCTCCCTTTTGTCTCATCTTTTTCACAACACCCCTCTTTGCCCCTCTTCCTTATCTCCCAGAGAGAGTTCGACCCCGACCATCTTCTCTTTCCTTCTGTTTCAGTTTCTGTCTGTCTCTCACTCACGTTCTCTCTCGCTACCTTCCCTACATCTATATTGCAAATACACGAAATAGGGTGACCAAAGATATAGAAGCAGGAGGAAGTATGAAACGGATAATATGAACAAATGAGATAATAAAAAAAATATGAAGGCAACTAAACCAATGTGAGGGGGGGGGGCAAAGAATGAGAAAGATTTAGCTTATGTCATGAAAGGGTATTAATTCACTCTTCAATTCCTTAACTAATCGTCCATTACAACCTGTACGTGAGAGAACAACGTGTCGAACCCAGGTTCTTGAAAAGGTATAGACGTCATGTGTACAGACAACCAAAGAGACAAGTAGGGGAATTTCGAATCAATATTTACCATAAAAATTTAGGTGATTTTTATATGAAATACAGGCTTAATATTCAATTTTCTAAACTAACAAAGACGATGACATTGCGATACAAAAAGTAAAATATCATTGGTTGTGTGCCTAGCAGAAGGGCAGAGTGCGTTTAGTTATGTGTGCGGGTGTGCGTGTGGGGTGTACATGTGTGTGGATGGATGAGGGGAAGGGGGCTGGATAAGGCATATTCATCATTCTTTTTCTTCTAAGCTACAAATTTACAAAACCCAATTAGGTTTGCCATCGGATTTTCTCCTATGTTTACACAACCTAATATAAAAATGTGTTTTCCTAAAGACAATATGCCACCTTTTTTTTGAAATAGCATTGTAGTTGGCGGTGAGAATTGTCTTCAAATATTGGTTTATTCAACTCATGATGAATGTTTGTGCATAGTGTGTCTGTGGAGCTTCCCCCTTGATAATCACCACGATACGCTGTAGCAGTGTTCATGTTGTCGCTAAGAGACAGCGTGAACATATACGTAGAATAATAACATTGAAACAATGCATTCTAAAAACTAATCTACATATTTGATTATAGACATGATAGGCATGGAACATGCAAGGGGAATCATCTGGCATGAAGAATATATGAATCGATGCCTAGAATGTATGGCTGGAAATGACTACATTGAACATAAATTACTATTATCGAATAGATTCGATGAAGTGAATTCAACATTTTAAGAAAAGGATTGTATATCGATCAGAAGTAGTTGGTCTGTCAATCAATCTCAGATCTCCTATTTCACCGGTGTGTGCTTTGTGCTCAAGTGAATGTGCATCCATTCACTTGGGAGTCAGCGAAAATAGTGTCAGTTGGAAAAATATTACCCCCTTCGAAGAGATCAATCCGAGCCATGCTATATTAGAAAATCCAGACAGAAAACCTAATAGGGCTAAATATCGATAACTATTATTGATATCGCATTGACAAAGAAAAACCAAACATGATGTTAAAATCAATAAATTATCCCGGCATTATGGCGCGGAAGGCTGTAATATATTCAGTTACACCTTTGAATCAAAAGCGGTCGGTATTTTCTCCTACACCGTCTTGTTGTCTTGTAGACCTCCATTTTTACGGCGGACGCTGGAATGCATGTGTACCCAATGTGACCAAAACCCCGAAATGACGTCTTTTTGCTCGACCAAACGGATTGGGTTACCTTTTAGCGTCCATGGAAAGGGGGAACCTTATTGAGTTGAACATCATGAAGAAATTCGGATAAAGTAGGCTTACGAGAAGACGACAAGGCAAACAAGAATTGGTGATCGCTGAGTACCAGTGCCAGCTGGATCCAGAGGCTCAGACACCTCGATGAAACTCGACCACGTCTCTCTTGTGATCTCGTCTACTTGGAATGTAAAGGGTAAGACGTCCCCATGGCACAATGGCAAGATCATATGATTGAATCTAATATGAACTTATACAATATTTTCATTACATTCGCACTAGAAAAATAGTTCAATGATCAGTGCCCCCTCTAATTATTTTCAATATTCCATAGCAGCTTACGATTGTATAAATTTTCAATGGAGAAACAAATACATCACGCTCCCGTATTTGCCCCAAAGGTAAATACTAATAATGATTTCTTGATGACTCTCCGGAATTTGTAATTCAATTCTTTTATTACTGATGGTCCTTGGAAGCAGGCTATGATTGAGTGACTCTGGAGGTGTCAGATAGTATATTATTGATGTGCGCAGGAAATGGATGCTAATTTTATTCTAACCAAACCCTCACAGGTCTCCTTCCTCAGTATTGGAGATCAAAGGCTAATAAGAAAAAGAGATACATTGTAACTCAAAACAGTGCGGTTACGGTCACATCAAATAATAAAACATATCCTGACAGACCGATTCTGCATACGCAAACGTTACGCACATGCTTTGTTTGGTCTGATGTCTACTTGTGTGATGTGAATGAGGTGGTAGAAACAGCTGGTAAGTAATCATAAAATCCCGTTCCAGGTTCATATTCTTCTATTTTATCATAAATGTAGAACACTGATCCTAACTCTACCTGTAGGCTCAACATGGCATCCATCCACAAACTTTCATCTTTTTCATGGCGGGAAATCCACCTGCAATATTATTCCATGTCCTCGGTGAAGGAAACAAATCATCGCCTAAGCTCATGTGAGATGAGAATTACAATTTCTATTTTTTCATGAATCATTTAATCAATACATGATGGGCTTACTTGGAGACATGTTGTCGAAGTTGAAGTTTCCGCAGAGGACGTCAAAGGCCACTACTTCTTGCAGTCCTTCAAGTCGATGACTGTACACATGGAAATTGTTAAGCCACTTCAAAATAGCATCCATCTGAGCCGAGCGCAAATCATCTTCTGTAAAAAAAAAAACAATATTCATGTTGTAAAAGAGTTTTTATAATATTTTCATATATTTAGGTAGATATATAGCGAAACTTCTATTTATACACATAACTTTCTTATTGTTTGTCCAATAATGTATTAACTTTCAGCTATCAACTTGTCTGATTTTTCTTTTTCCTCTAAAAATAAGTTTTTATTTGGGTTAGATTCTCCTTTAACATTACAATCCCTGAAGGTGTAAAACTTTTGAGACTGTACGTTTGGAAGTGGAAAAAATATGCAAGGCATAACGATGTGGATAATCTTTGCCCTTTCTCTATTCCTTGTAATTTGTTTCCTTTTATGGGAATTGGCTATCCGTGTGGTTGCAATGAAAATACGTTCACCTCTAAGACCTAATACGAGGGATTATATTCCATACTTCGTCCGAGAGTATTCATGAATACAACACCGAAGATTTACAGGAGATGATTTTCATAACCAGTCAAGATACCGTGTGAATATTTGTCTGAGCCCAGTGGTTTGCATTTCTTGTAACATGACCTCCGTAGCCTCTTCTTTGAACACTCAACAGCAATCACCTAAACACAAGTGCCCGATGCAAACCGCATTTCTGTATAACCTGACTCTACCGAGTTAGTGTCCTCCCAATTTAAGGCAAAAGCTACGGTATCTCTTGAAAGCTATACGAAGCAAGAAATATAGGGCATACAGCATCTATGAATAACGTTAAGGAAGATGGCGGTGGCTCAAGGGATAAGGCGGGGGGTAACTACCAAGCCTATCTCCATCACCTCCTCCTATTCGGGTCTAATCTCTATGATTTTCAGCCGTTCATATTCATACTATAGCATGGCGGTTATGCTTTAGGAAGTTTCTTGTCAGAGAAAGATCATAAATTGTGGTTTATCTATGTTTCCAGAATTTATCCGATCCCCTCCCCCTCAACACCTTTGGCAGTACCATGTTTAACCCCCTGTGAAATTGGAGTGACGTATATATATCTACCGGGTCAACAAGGGTAGATGCCAAGAAAACCTAATAAATGTTTAATGACCTAAAAGGGCATCTTTCAAGGGTGTTGAGAGAGAAAGCTGTATCGGAATAGTCTCTATAATAGCTGGTCATGCTTTATGAATGAAAATAACCACTCTATTCCATCAACCTGGCATTTCCTCTTTCTCATCGTATCCCTTAGAATATGTTGAAAGGAAGTTTTACTTTTTTTTCTTTCGCTTGTCTGAATTCTGTAGGCCCAATATTCATTCGTCTTTTGAATGAACCTTCCATGCTAAAAAGAACTCAGTGTCACACGATGGTCACAGTGTGTTCACATTATGAACTGTGTGAAAATTAACTTTGATTCACACTGTTACACACTGTTTCACACAGTGTGAAGAAGAATTCATACTGTGTGAAGATAACTTCACACTGTGGACACCTCGACCTTTCTGAGTGTTCAGAGTGTGTTCAGTTTCACTGAGTGTAATATTATACTGTCCATACTGTTAAAATGCTGAAATTTAAGTGTGAAAATGAGTTCACACTGTGGTCCACACTGTGAACACACTATCGTACCTGTATTTCTTCCCCAGTAATTTTCATCATTCGTAGGCCTCGACTTTGATGTACTTATTTCAGCCCTAGTTTCAGAAACGGTTCCCTTTTTACGCACAAAGAAAAAAGAATTAATAGATTTCCCCAATATCAGAAGTAGATATGAAGTTATTTCTTGGTCATAAAGGGCGTGGGATTATCTTTTTCTTCATCACTACACTTTTTATATCTATATGCAAATAACATTCTATACGAAGATTAATCCGTTGTTGGCTTGGGACTGGGAGTGATTTACGTCAGTACCTTTTTATCAATTTACGACAAACTCGATTCCTCTCTCTCTCTCTTCTGTCATGTACTTTATCATTCCTTTCACACTTTTTTAATACTGCGAGTCCGTATTTGTTTCTCTCTCTCTCTTTTACTTTCTATCTATCTGCATGTTTCTCAAATATATTTCTCTGTCTCCCACTGTATATGTGTGTATTTCTCTTTCGCTGATAATCCATCCCCTTCTACTCTTTGCATTATCGATTTAATAGGGACCCATCGAGTATTTTTTTTTAGTTTTTTCTTCATCTAAGTCATGACAGCAACCTTTCAAAAGTTTTATATTGTTCGTATTGGACACCTGAACATGATCGGAATAGAAGTTTATTGTCATTTCGTTAGATTGCAGGCCCGAACACCATGAGGGGCAAAATTATGATTGGAAACACCTTCATGAGATGTTGTAACTGAACAGTTTTACGTAATTATCATTAATTATCTGGCTACATAAAGGTCGAGTGACAGACATATAAATATGCGAGATACGCACATGAGTGTTCGAACTCATTAAAATCAGAAAGCAAATAACGACCGTGAACTTTAGAATGCACTTTCCAGTATTCACTTTATGAGAGCTTTTTGCCGACGTTTCCTAGGCAACACCCGAGAGGAAACCCTATCCTACGACATTAGGTATAAAAAGCGGCTACTCTCAATTTTCTCTCGCCGTAAACCGTAACGTGTCACCCCTCTGGTCGGACTAACAGCGGAAGCGATCGCATTTCTCGCGGGCCAGCCAATATAAGAGAGAACCCCTAGAGAATACACGTACGAGAGGCGACTACGACACTTTGAGGGAGATGAAAACAGACCGCGCGAAATGGCGCAATAAAAGACCCAAATCTACCTGCTGTGAAAAGCACCCGCCAATCTTCATTCCCCTACCAACGATCTTCGAACTTCAATATCACTTTCACTTTGTAATCAACGTTTTGAACCTCGAGGCTAAAGCAAAAAAAAAAGAGGAGTAAACAACCTCCTTTTATTTATTACCAGTGATTCGTGCTGCTGAATGAGAGGTGGGGTGTACAGGGGCGCCAATGTTTGACTTGGCCTGGCTCGTTGATATCATCACCTACACTCGACCTACATAGATACGAATAGGTGGGACAGTAAGTTCAGAGTTTGCTTGCTGTGTCCGTATACACGTGTGAATCTTGGCTTGCCTTCAGGTGTGAGCTATCCTCGAGAGACTATCTGCATGTGTTGCTGATGTATACCCGAGCAGTTTGATTTGTTCCACGTATCTCTGTCGGGATTGACAGCTTTTGGGAGGCCACCTGCCCTTCGCTCTGATTACAATTGTTCCAAGAAGCATGAACGTTGATTAAACAAAATCTGTAGTTACGCACCGACACAGGTCCTTCATTTAATTTTATCAACCTTACCTCAATAAGGTCTACAGAGGCTCTGAACAAGAAGGATTGATTGACAATTTCATCTCCCTTGTCTCAAACAAAGGCCATGCCATTTACTTCTACTTCCCACTTGTGTGAGCTATAAATTATAAACCTATAACACGTGGTTATATAGCTTCTTGATCAGTATCATGGTCAATGTTACGAAATTTTTACGCAGAATTTCGTAAATTACATATATTTTAACTGAACACCTAAAAGATATCTTAATTGTTTTCCCACTTAAGCTGGCAGTCAGATTTTACTAATTTATTTAATTTAAGACCTGTAGTTGCTCCTCAATTCTTATAGAATAAAGATCCAATCTCAACCTGCCTACGGAGGGAGCATCCCTTACACGCACAACAGGTTTTTAAGGGAAGAGTATGCATGATATAACGGTTCCATGACATTTGCTCCGGCGACAATTGCTCAGCTGTAAGTTTCACGCACTAACGGAATTACCAACTTCAGCCTTTGATTAATTAAACACTATAAAACTTTAACACAACCTAACATAAAACCCAATTGCTACCCTAACCCTATTCTTAGACGAAATAAAGCCCGGTGCAAATGTAGTGTCACCGATATAACCTAAACAAAAAACATGTCATGAATTTCTATGGTAAGAGTGACTTGTTCTATTTTGGGCCAATATTCTGAGGGTTGTAATATTTAGTGACCAAACCTTCTAATATTGCTCATAAAGGATGTCCCACTGTTAAAGTAAGTAATTTTCCCCCCTATTTCTCGTTCATTTTTATTCAAGGAGGCAAAATATGTATGTCTAATGCAATAGTTCATGTGCTTATTTCTGTCTGTGGAATTTGGGGTTAACCGGCATAATCGACATGTACAGCACAATTCAACGATAATAGTGAGATAAGAGTTAATATCTTACTTTGAGCGGCTTGTAACTGTGTAATGGCCACATAGCCTACAACGGGATGACCCTCCTCGCTTCGACCTAGATGAACCTAGAGTAAAAAAGAACATAAATATGTACATTAATCAAGATGCAAGCTCTCGTTCAGCTCAATAATAAGATTTGCAAGTATCAAAAAGTCTTTTGAGAACAACTTACTTTCAAGTTGTATCAATACACTATAATACAATGAACATGCTTCCTTTTCCATTCTTTATCATAATTTACGATCTGACATTTTGTTACACAAAAATGACAAGCAAATAGATAAAAGAAACATAATGAATTATTAGAATTAGGCAAAGACGAAACAACGGAGGAAGATGTACTAAACGAACAGAAAAAAATGTAGATTGATTATTTACTGGTTCGCTTTTGTACATGTAGGTTAAATGTTGCATGAAAGCTTTTATGTCATTAAGTGGAAAAGTCACAACGTAACTTTGATTAGTTCGATCAAGGTACGGTGGAAGCAAAGAGCAAACCAAAGTGAGCATCTCTATTCCATCAAGGCCTGCTTGGCGACATTTAATCCATATGTTTCCATTGGTTGTTGACCTGTACACCAGGAAGGCTTTATAGATTCTGCTTTAATTAAATGACAGTTTGAAGATCTACCAAAAGTTCTGATCAACACAACATACGTTCCAGACGTTCTCACACGCTGCTCCCTAAATCCATTCTTTATCTGACTATTATTTTACTGAAATATATTCGCCAAAGTACAAAAATTTCAAACATTGACAAGGCCTATTCATGTATTGTTTTCTGTATGCATTTTAATTTTTAAATAGAATTTTGGTTATTATAATTAAGAATTTAGTTTTCCATAAGAATATTTAAATTTTTCAGCATACATTTTCAGGTTATTTGGAGTGTGCTGACCATGATAAACTTTTATTTCAAGTGAAAAAGATATACATATGGCAACAGTGAAATAAACAGGACAAACGTGACAACAGGATAAAATCTATCAAATCTAAGGACATTCATTTTAGTCCTGCTTTTAATAATTGCTCTTTAAAAACGGCCTTGTTCATCTCCACATCAAACTCAAATATGATTTTGTATATTTTTATGGCATTACGAGGCGAGGGGATCGAACCTAAGAAAGATTTCTTTCCATGACACTTACTTAGAAACGGAAATATATTTTGGATATCGGATCTTTAAAAAGAAAGAGCAATACGATGAGATCATGCGTCAATGATTTCACCATATGTCTCATAGAGAAAATGTATCATCAAAAGATGTACGTAACAAGTAAAGAAATAATTCTGTCAAAAAAGGGAAATCACTGTATTACGAGCACGAGCTAAACACATTATCCTGTACTCCATACGACCAAATACTGATGGGAGAACCACGGATTCTGGATAGAAATAAACGAAAGGAGAGGAATCTAAAATTAGTATTCACTCGAGACCCCATGAAATATGACTACAAATGACGTCATTACTAGGTACTCAATAACAGATGGAACGTTTGCTATTAAATACTATGCAACCCAATAACGGGTGGTTAGTGGTCTAAACTATGTGTTATTTGACCTAGATAATACCGATTTAAAACATAAATATTCACTGGAAATAAGACAAAAATTATGTCTACATCGATTGTACACAATCTTTACTTGATCACGCCAAGCTTTCAGCCATTTCTCCCATCATTTTCATTCATGTATGGGTCCGACATGTTTTGTTCAGATTAGAGATATAGATTTAAGACACAGGATAATGAAAATATTATGATCACAATGTAAAACAAAATACAGCGACATTCCAGATTCTCTCGGAAATCTCAACCTTCTCAACAACTTGTAGAATCTGAAGTTGTTTGGCCATCCCTCTTGGTTTGGCAGGCGTATAGAGCTGGTTAATTGGGAGTATTCGGTCGTTGAGATTGGATCTATCCGACCGAATAAAACAATTACATCCCAGAAATTAATCGAATCAGGAAATCTCCTAAAAACCAGCCATGTTTTCTCCGGTTGCATGCATCACAAGAGCATTGACCAGCCTATACCTGACCTTCTTTCAAGACCTCAAAATATTTTCTGATATGAACTTGTTTTATTTTATATATACATGTACGTATTTTTAAGGCGCCATTTAGAGACAAAAAAAATCACACAAAATGTACAAATGGAAAAAATATATTTTTCTACCCATTTCATGAACATTAAAGGCGTGAACACGATTGACTAAAAACAGTTAAGTATTTTTTTATTACAGGTATAAAAATGCAATTTTCAGTATTGTCATAGCACATCATAAGCACTTTGGGGGACGAAAAACGAACCATATTCATTCATTTCATCCGTGGAAAAGGTATAGAAATATCATTGAAATTCTTTCTGCAGAATTTGGATCTGAATACGAAGGTATCTCATGAGATATGAAATGAAATATTAAAGATGGATGATGTCTGCTTGACATTTAAAAAATCCCCAATGTCACCATCTTCCATCCGCATTAAAATTATTTCTCCTCGATAAAGTGATTTTAGTATTCGTCTTTTTCCTGTGCAAACTCATAGGCCCGTATTCTTAGGTCAGCTTTAACTTAGACTACGGTCCAACTCTGTGCTGAAATTATGGGGAGCCAAAACTACAAAAAAAATCTGTATTGTATATTTCTCGTGTTTACTATTTTGTTTCCTTTTGCTTTCTTCATGAAGAAAAATACTTAAAAAAACATCAGTCATCATTCCCAGACAATTTTGGAGTGTCATAATGAGTTAATAAATTTGATGTGTACTGTTAGGGATTTGTGCCCAAATTGGCTCTCCTTAGTTAAACCACAAAATAGTCTATTTAAACCCAAGTTTCGAATGTGGGCCGTTAATTTTTTATTACAATATTCATACATATTTGGTTATGTAATTCCCTTTTTAATTGAATTTATCATATTAATATCAATACATTTAGTTGATATTTCTTCATTGCATTTTACCATTTCTAGACAAATCAAGATAGAATAATTCAGCTTTTCAGAACTTTTGCTAAATTTTAGTGGAATTTCATGACAACAGCCCCTCTAAAATGAATACAGGACTTATAATTTCTTCTATAAATTTAAAATTATTGCATCGGGTCGAAGTGTAAGGAAACAAAGGTGGAATGTGGTGTCGATGTTTCTAAGTGAACACGTTCATCAGGATCCAAACACTTATATTAGACCTAAACACTTTAGACACTAAAATGGAAGGTAAGATGCGGTGTGTATTCATTATAAATGGTCCTGGGTGTGTGCAATGTACGTGTGTGGGCGTGAACACTGTGTGTGCGTGATGGTGGGTGTGTTTAGGTGTGTGTGGAGGTCGGATGGATGAAATGGGGTGGGTGGACTCACACATTTTTGTGCCAAGAAGGAGACTGAAAAATAAAGTGCAAAATATGTGTGTGTGTATGTATGTGATCACAGAAAATCTTAGGCATTGCTACTAAGAGAAAGATCTCCCCAGTCTCATAGTTTCTAGTCATCCTCCCCGATTGGCATGGTTTACATGTCCGTGTGTGTGTATGTGTGTGAGTGTATGTACGTATGTATGTATGTATGTACAGATGAGATTAGATTAAAGAGGAGGAAATAATGGAAATGAACAAACAGTGAGAAGATAGAAAATAAGAGATGGAATGAAATGGAGCAGAATAAGAGAGAGAGACCGAGACGGGTGATAGATGAAGAGCGAGAGAAATGAAGAGAGGGAGGGAGAAAGGGGAAGAGAGAATGAAAAGGGAAATTTTCTTTTACTCGATGAAACCAAAATTCATGAAGAATAGATATGTTCAATCAATTTGCCTCGCTGTATTTCAATTTGAAACTTCATTCATATATAGACATATGGAAATGCTATCTGAACCGCTTGATTGGAATTTCGTCTGCAGGAACCTCTAGACATGCTCCATCAAGTAAAAAGACACAATTGATTCAAGATGCAAACTACCTTGAAGAAGAAATGAAGAACAAGAAAAGTGATGTTTAAATAAAAAGAAATGCATAGACTGCTAAGAAAATAAAGTTACAATGCTTACTTGGTCGTCAGATGTTTCTGAAGTTTTTTAATGATATATTTAAATATCATCAATTCAGGAACACAATGACATCCAAGTTGATACAAGGGTAAAATTTTGTAGCCCAGGTTGATAAAAATGTATGAAATATGAAATCTAGAGGAGTTTGAGAATATTAAAAGTGATTACATTATCAATTATTTTATTCTTTGAATAGAAATAATCGTAGACATAGTCGTGGTGGTAATAACTGCGATGTTGGTTCTATTGCTGCTGCTGCTGCTGCTACTTCTGCTGCTGGTGCCGGTGAAAAATAAGTAACAATAATGATAGCGATACAAATGAAAAAAAATAAAGATAATTAAAATACATTTCTGTTAACTGAAGAAAGAAAACAAACAACGGACGATATCACTTTATTCTTTATCTTTACAAATACTGCTAGTATCAACATTACGCCAATGTGTCTTTCTTTTAAAAGTTTTGTGTCCATAATTTCGGTACTCTTTCTATTCTCTAAGTCGTAACAGCCAACGAGGCTTGATCGCAACCGACAGCCATAATCAAAACAATAACCTTCCAATCCAAATATAATTATCATCATGCTGATTTCATTTTCATAGTGCCACTTGTTTGCATTGGAATTAATCTCCTTACCCCGGCTGTTCTATTTATGTCATAAAGGTTCAATCACTGTTTGATTAAATTGCTCGCGTTAAACCCCGTTTTGACACGCCAGTCAGTCATTGGCTCCAAATCTAACGCTGACTTTGTTAAAGACGCAAGCAACCTCTCATCTCAACTTTGAAGGAGTTTTTGCTTCTTTGTTTTCATCACGGACTACATGATATGATTTGTGAGGGATCGGGAATAAATAACATATTTGAATTATTTTATATCGGCATTATTGTATTCATTATAATGCCATTTTTGTTTGGCCAACCAACCCACTTTTGAGTCTGCTACACAAAATACCAATATTCAGCATATCGTTATAGTATTCCCAAGCGAAGCAATATTTCAGTCAATTCCACATCGAAACGGAGCATTGCCATGTTCGCTTTTAATTTGAGTTTTATTGAGTGATCGTGAGTTGGTGACAGGGTAAAATATTATTGAATGTTAGGCCAACCACAGAAAACGACACGACGTGCGTTGAAAAAAAACCCGCGGATTAATTTCACCTTTTTATCTAGTAATATGCACGAAGCTCTAGGGACCAGTATGGTCATTAAAATCCACTTAATCCAATGCGATTTTGTGCCCATGGACAAAATGTATGATAAAGATTATGAATTATTGATGAAAATAGGAGATACCAAATGATGCTTTGCAATTATAAAGGGATATATATTATAATTAAGTATTATTTATGCACCACGCTTTTGAAAGGATGAAGAGAGCTTAGGAGCCGCGTATAACTTTGATTGGATTTTGCATTGTTTGGATTGTATTTAAGACACAACGAGGTGACAGCATTTGGGCACTTATCTAATCAGTTTATTTAACATAAAAAATACCAGACTTTACAAGATCTGTCGAATTTAGACGAGCATTATGAAAAATGCAACATAATATCAAGCTAAAATTCCTTTCAAATTCATAACTACATCTTTAATTTCATTTCAATATCATTACAAGAAATATAACTGTCATCTTTAAAAATCGTTTTTGGTAATTGCATAGAAAAAAAGTCGAATACTCTTCCTTTCAAAACAAGGCTATTTAAAATATGGGTCAAAATAGTAATTTGGGATGAATCCACGTGACAGATGTGACGCTTTCAATATTACTCACGATGTTCTAAAGACAAAAGAGAAGTCTTAGACATAACATTGAAAGTGACATATCAACTCCATTGTGCAGTTTCAGCTGGAAATGAGTTATTTTACCAATTAGAGTCGCCGGATAAGCAAACCTCTTCAAGTATACATGTGTCATTTAAATAACGACAAAGAGTGACGTGTTTTGTTAATTAACAGTTCTTACCGTCTCACATAAAAGAAACATGATTAACAAAGACGTAAGCTGACTGATTACATTAGACAGTGAGATTATCTCCAGGACCTCAGTCGATATTACAGGTAGTACTGTCACATCAAAGAAAAAAAAATCCAGACCGATCAAAGCTATTTGAATGTGACTGTATAGCATAACAGTAATAAACAGGAGGGATATATAGGCCTACAGGGGTAAAGTTATGCACTTTACCCAGGGTTCCATGCACACTTAAATAAATTGTTGGTCAACATACTGTCCACTGAGTTGGGTAATGTATGTTGAAAAAAAATACATATTCTATGAAATTATCATCCAATTGAGCAAATTTATTACCCAATTATTAGTTTTTATTACCTAATTTGGACAGATTTTAACCAATGGTTGTGAGGACAGTATGTTGCCCATGGTTGGTTAAAAGTTGGGCATTTTTTGCCAAACTATTTAAAGAGTGTAACAAAAAAGTTTGATTTTCACGATTAATTAATAGTAAATTGCAGTCAATGCAATCAATCATTAAAAAAAGGTTTTATGATGATTGCTAAGCTTTGTGTTACGGGCAATAGGTTGTGTCCCTGTGATCATTCTACAACCACGTGATATATGGAGGAGTGGGGTATCCGGTAGGAGACACAAGCCAATACAGTATGCCTAGCAATTAGAGTTTGGAAGCTCTTAGTGGAATACTCCCCAGGGAGTGGAGAAAGCGCATTCATCGTTAACGGGGTAAAGATATTTTATATCTGTAAAACGATGAGAGACATCGTCCCATTATTAATTTGTATACTGTAAAATGTATTGGGTAAAATTTTAACCAGCACGAGGGTAATTATGTGTCCAACCAATTTGGGGTAATATATTACCCAATGCGGGAAGCATATTGTCCAGTAAGGTTAAAAAATAAGCAGCAATTACTTTAGAATGGGCAAAATTTTCATCACACTGGATAAATAGAAATGCCCAAAAGAAATGTCCAATGTTGGTTGGACACATAATTGCCCTCTTGGAACACTTTTACCCAATATTGTTAGAGTTACATATCCATATTGGTACATTCCCAAGTTACTTGCCTTATCTATTTGAATTGACCCAAAATGATACTGAGAAAATAGTAAACCATATGCAAGTAAAGGAATGCAAGATGTGCAACTACAAAAAGCTTTCTTATCGCGATGATTATGAGGAGGTATGGTCTGATTTCTAAAATCATATATTTTAGATTTTTTAATTGAATGCATTCAAAGACGGATTTTTCTTCCTGTTTTAATCTTTAGCTCAAAACCCTGACTATCGATAATACAATGATTCTTAATTTGTAGCTCAGTGAACAGAAATTGACCCTGTGACTTGCGACACCACTGTCTAATAAAAGAAACTCACACGGCCACATATCAAAAAATATCTCGCTCCAGTCTACCTCACTTTGTCTACGTGGATGGAAACACCCCAAAAGAAAAATAAAATAAAATAGAAATAAGGATGTTAGGGAATCAAATATGTTGTTATTTTCGATTGTGTAGATTTCAGTAATGACAATAGTGTGTATGCCAGGTTTATGCATCATGAATTGACGAACGAAAACAATCTCCTTTTTGGGGGTTGGCTGATTATGATTATTATATACTACTACTACTACTACTACTACTACTACTACTACTACTGCTGCTGCTACTACTACTACTACTACTACTACTACTACTACTACTACTACTACTACTACTACTACTACTACTACTACTACTACTGCTACTACTACTACTATTACTACAACAACTACGACTATACTACAACTATACTACTACTACTACTACTACTACTACTACTACTACTACTACTACTACTACTACTACTACTACTACTACTACTACTACTACTACTACTACTACTGCTACTACTACTACTACTACTACTACTACTACTACTACTACTACAGCTACTACTATTACTACTATACTAAGAATTGTAATATCGTTAGTAATAGATCTAATACCATGCAGTTAAAATAATGATGACAATGATGTCTGATTCCATTCTTTTGACACCTTTGCGACCCCGAATACATGAAATCACAGCAATAATATGAAAATTTAAATCGTATCCCGTAGCCAACTACGGTGCCACCCCCACCCCTCAAGAAATTCGTAGGGCAATCAATCTTACGATTACGGAAGCAAATGTAAACTAGACATGGCACCACAAAAAAAAGGGAAACTCACAAGAGATATGCATCATCGAATTCATTTTCCTTCATAAATCCACATGTACCACTTCATAAAGTGTTCATGTAATTCCTCTTCCCGTAGGATGATTTCGAGAACGCTTGATTAAAACGAAATGGGATAAAAGTCTACCGACAACGCTCGCAATCATTAAGACGAGTTTTGCTCCCCTGACTCTCTCTCATGTCTTTGGGGCTCCAACATTTCTTTTAAGGAGACACGACGTACCCATTCAAAGCTACCATCAATCTAATTTTGAAAGATTAATCCTCGGGCAAATTTAACCTCTTTCCCAGTCTTGGGGATCATAATCCCTTTAAATACACCCTTCTCCTTATCCTTCCCACCAGTCGTCCTAGTTCAGTGACTGCTCGTGTGAGCTCTAGTGAGACATGATCATACCGACAGAATCATTTTATTCTCATTTTCGGGTAAGTGATATAAAAGACACCACATACACACGGATCATCATTTCTTTCAAAATGGCAAAATCCTAAAAGATAAAAGGTCACCATGGCCGAATTTAGATTTCAATTAATTCAAAACCAAAGCAGCTAATTATTATGTGGCTCTCAGAGAGAAGCAGGTTGATTACTTTGACATTTTCTGCTACATGTCGGACTACTGATTTAATGCCTTTCTAATTCGATATTCGTTAGAACTTATCAACATCCCTTTGTGAATGTTACCTGGAAATAAGGTCTGTGTGATACATTTAATTCTCCAAAATACACGTCTTTTCACTTCAAAGAAAATAAGGCCTTTGGTTTTATATTTATTATTATTTGCTTCATGGTTGGTTCTTTAGACAAATTGATTTTAGGTATACAACATTATTCAAAATGAACAACGCTTAAGATATTCAAATTTAATTCCGAGAGACTCGCTGCGCACTTATCAACTTTATTTGCAGTAGTATACATTCTACTTTTTATTCTTTCAACCATGGACGTGAGAGGGCACGTTCATGTTTCAACAAAGCAGGTATGCATAGTTATGTTAAAAACAAAATTTCATAATGGCTCGAACGATCCAGCATTTAACTGGCCCCTGATTGACACCAAACTCCTTTAATTACATATTTTTTTTAATTCAGTAACCGTATTTCTTAAAATGCCCTTTATGCACCACCTTCAATGGTAAAAACTGCTTTAATAATTCATAAAATTTGAAGTCTCCTCCTCTGGTACAGGAGGTTTGCTTCCTTCGAAGATATTGGAATGACTAACTTCCATAAACATGAGCCAAATCAATAACTCATACGTCTATCCTGTGTGTAGTATCAAATCATCTGGCATGGAAGGATAGTTAACATTGGTTGTTTGGAATATAAACAAAAACTAGGAGAACCACGTTCGCAAAATTGTCACTGCCATCGATTTACGGCCCAACAGCTTGACAAAGAGGGTAGGGGGAAATTGAGCCCTGCAACCTGCCACGAATACACACGCGCACACCCCCACACATCCACGTGCACACACGCAAGCCCGCCCGCACACACCCTCCCACACAACACACCCACACACATTCTCTCTCTCTCCCTCTCTTCTTGTATCCGATCAAAGAGCTTCGATCTTACAGTCTTTTTTCCAAGGTATTATCGAGCCAAAAAGAAAGAGTAACAGATAGACCTACAAAATATAAAAGTTTTAGAAATTAGCCATTTACCAGCGAGTCTCACATGCTAAAATTGATAAAATTTAACGAGCAAAACGTTGAGATGAAAAGTAAAATCTGATGAAAAATAATGAGAATTGAAACATTTACAAATATTATGCGAATTCATGTTTATAGATGACGTCATAAATATGCCATAGATGGGCTGATAATGTCATGTTGCCACTTTTTTCAACATTTTTTTTTCATGATATCACAATAAGGCTATTTTGTTCATGTAACAAAATGAGTTGCAACAGTGATTACAAAATAAATCAGCAGTCTGGGCTATGTTTATATACTTGGTATAAATTCTTGTCAGAAAAATGAATAAACAGAATTTCTTAATTAATAGCGTCTAGTGACAGTTTTAAGAACTTTTTTTCCATAGCAGGTGAAACGTAACTAATATAATGCTGTCGTCTTTAAAAAATAACATATTCTTTTCTCATATACGCCACATAAAAAACAGCTTCTCATTCTAGATAATACGATCATACGATATTCATATTTGATATAAAGGGTGTGGTGCCCTAAATTAAGTTTAGAATTAAAGATTAGTCAAATAGATGGAACACACAAAAAAATACTGACTTAGTACTGATTCGATTACACACAACACTGTATGCTTTCAATTATTTATAGATGAAATAGATATAAAAAAAACACTGAAACAGCTTTACATTCAAGAACTTTGCGAGAGCGTATGCCTGTGGGAGGTTTATGGCAATGAGTTCAATAACCGCACGAACATAATCACCCTCGCTTCAATTCATTCACCGTGATTCAAGACACTTCATCCATGATTCAGAACGAACGTGTAGCCATCATAATCATTTTAATGCAATAAAATCAAGAAGTGTTCTTAATGGATTGATCGCCAGAACCACCGTGGGGTTTCGCTGATGCATATCGAAAATGAGAGGAAGGGGGAACATTATCCGAGAACACTACCTATGAAGCTGTCACTTGGTCGAAGGATTTCCCTTTAAAAGTCGAATTCGATATCTCCCGTCTTTGAGCAGGGACACTACTAGGTTAACTTTTGGTAACCTACCTGTCCACGGTTTAAGCAGTGGAGACGGGTGTCTAGCCGCAAGAGAGGGCGTCCAGGGGTTAGTATGCCGTGTAGCATCTCTGACGCGTCACATGTCGCATTCACACATAGTTGATGGCGTCAATTGCAAAACCACGTGATCAACACCAAGAAACAGTCGGTGGCGCCACTCACTGAAACGCTAAGTATCCTTGGAATATATCTTAGTCAGACAAAATTGGCTTTAGTTTCCATGTTCATGGGATATGCGGATTCAGCCAGAATAGGAATGAATACTTTATCTGCCTATATATGTCATTTAACTCTGAACATACACCTGACAAAATGAAGTCCGACATATTCTTGCTGAATTTCTCCCCCCCCAATGAACTATGGATTAAGTTAGGAATCCCCCCAAAAAAGAAGAAGAAGAAGACTAACACTGCAACAGTGCAGTTCTCTGGGATTCTTGTCTTGTCTGGGATTCAATCAGATATGCTAAAGGAAGATGGTTCGAGCAAAACAAAATTGCTGTAATAAAGTGATCTAAACCTTAAACCTTTGGTCGAAGGACGAAAGGGAAATGGCCTCTGGTAGAGGGATTGGGGTGGTGACTTCATCAATCCATCCTCCCATGTATACAAATGAATACATACATTTACATTACAACGTGTACCACAATGGCCAATCAACGTGGGTTAATCCATCAATGCATTTACGTGCTTTTTTAAAGCATTATTTGTAATTCCAATCATTTCATGGCTCAAAATGCATCTTGAAGATAATTTGCACATAAACCATAGCTGCAGGCCAAAGGTAGCACGACCCTCTTCGCCTTTCTCAGAAAATAGCTTTAATAAAAGAGCTCTACCAGGAGACGGGTTAGCGATTATTGAGGATTACGATGCCTGGCGCTATCCTGAGACAAAAGAGCTTTAAATACTAGTAGTAAAAAGAAGTAGAATAGTTAATTCTTTGTCGAGCTAGAATACCTAAAGAACAACTGATAAGTCGAAATAAAATGAAAGAATATGCAATAAAAAGGTCGTTATGGGCTTTGTATGTCTGGTGAAAGTCTCGTTGATGAATCGTCTTACAATGAACCATATCGACTTTCAAACATTATCGTCTCGAGATAATGTTTCTGGCATGTTCCAGAGCTCCTTCGAAAATGAATAATGCAAGACTGACGATAAAAGAGTTGTAAGATATGAGAAGATATTCAAATCTCAAGGTGAAGAGGTGAATCATACAGTTTATCCACCAATCCCCAAAAGACAGTGTCATGTCAAAGGCCAGCGTTTTTCCTTATATTACACTCTTTTAAAGATTCCGTTAGAAATTACAATCCGTATGGTCTATTAAGTCACACGTGAATTATTATATGAATAAAATTGTGAAGAGCAAAAATGACATTCTCAATCTTTTATCCTTGTCACAGCACAGTATAATGCGAGTACATTTTTATGATTTCCCCCATAGAGTAATTAGGGAATATAATTTACATTTTTTTTACAATATATTTTGTTGCTAATAGTTTAAAATCATACTGGCAATGATCTTTCTAACTTTTTGTTTCTCTTTTTTGATTCCCCGATTTCCACGACATGAATTAATAAATGACATTGTAATGATACCCATGAAAAACTTCTGCTATTAGCAATAATCACAAAACAAAATTAAGGAACTTAATGTTATTTCTTTCTTGAAGACAATAATATTCGTGAAATTTGGGAGACAGCCATTTTTAAGCAGAGTGCTTGATATTAATACTGGACTTTTAGTTGGGACATCCTATGACATTTTCTTTTTCTGTTTTCACTCTCTTTTTTTAACCTGGAATAGCTAATACTCACAGTGCTTCATCTATGCAGCATCTGTCAAAATATAATATAGATAATATCTTGCTCGGCATTATTGATATATAATGTTTGTATCGATTTGGCAATATGCGATAATGAGAGTATTGACCTAACAACAGTGGTAAACAATAATAGCATACAGAAAGTGTATGCGAGTGCTGATATTGAGTAGGAAGTTTGTTTAGATGAAAGCTTTCATCCAAGATGAATCTTGATTTCATCCCCCGTTTTTGGTTATGTATGAACCTGTCTCTGTCACGTTTTAGTCTCCATTCCTTCTCCTTTTTTCCGTCTTATGTTTCTTCTTGTAAGTAGCCTGTTTCTTCTGTTTATATTAAAAGAACATTAAACATATCGTTCATTTTATTGCAGTGATCATGGTCTATCAAACGTATGTCGTCGACTTATTTCATTTTCATTCTTAATTGGTCTCTTTTAGCTTCTCTTCATCCCTTACATTTAACCGAATCAGGTTTAATACATGGTGTGAACGCGACTCGAGACCCAATCCTCTCACCGTTTGTCATCCATAATGTATGAAGAATCTTGTCTGCAAAGGATCGGGGCTGGTTGCATATAGTTCGTCTCCAGGATGAAAGTTGGGGGTGTGTTTTCGAGCTAAGGAATCTAGGAATCTTAACATTGAGCTTTAAAGGTGTGTATGATTATGTTTGTGTGCTACATTATTCAAGATGTAAATAAGAAGAATGGGTACATGTGTGGGTGCGCGATTGTGTGAGAGTGATTGTGTGTGTGGGAGCAAGAAAGATAAACATCGCTGACATGAATATAGCGTAGATAAAATAACGTACATATATTATATATGTTGAGGTCATTGCATACCGTTGAGAATACACTGATGATTTCAATGTTTCACATCCATTTTATCAGATTTTAAGGATAAAAGTGCCCATTACTTTCATAAGCATGTTCCTATCCCTCGGCTACACAATAAGTATAAGAAGCAAATATCATCGCTGTCATCATAACGACAGTTCATCTCCGCTTATCCACATATGATTAAACAGGACGGGTTGACTGTCCGACACTGCCCTATAATTTCAAAGCTACATAGAAACTGCCGACATGATGTAAAATCGCTTGACTGCCTTTTATCGGGACTAATTTTCAAGCATCCAGGTCATCATTACATCTGGAAATTATGAAACATAATCCCTGATCAAAGTGGATAGCAGTTGTCAAACAAACGAAGGGGTGTAAAATATTCATGAATATATTTCAACACAAAAGTGTGAAAGCGTTGTGATCAAGTGGTTCTCATGCCTTATGATCGGAGGATCCTGGGTTCGAACCCCATCCATGTGGTCAATTTCTTTTAGCAATAATTACTCTTAAATGTGTAAGTGGTTGGTCTGATATTTATTCTTTGAAATACTTGTGCGCCACATGATTGCAGGCAGCGATAAAACCTGGGTAATAATGACAATAGTGCCTTGAACACTCAAAAACCAGGATTCAGTATGAAATATGGATTAAGATACTCGAAGCTCGGAAAGAATCGAAACCCCGAGGAATTGACAGCTGGGATGTTAGTAAGATGAAAACCTTTATTTTTTTTTCTTTGGGGGGGATTTGGGCTTTATTTTATTGAGAGTTATGACAGTTTCGAGTGATTAGTCATCCTTGCTTCTCAAGAGTTGTAATACATAAATCCTGATGGCGAAAAATAGGTACAAATCATTTTGCTTCAAATGATAAGAGCTTATGATAATAATAAATCATATCTCTTCATTGACTGTGCGCCACTAAAATGCTTTCGTCATTAAATACATAATTCTGCAGCTGTCAAGGTGACTTAAAAAAGAAGGGAAATGACTCATAGTATTTCATTCTACCTACCTATATTAATACATATCAAAACTATGATTTTCTTTTCTGATGTGTTATTCTTTTAACCCGCTTTTAGTGAATGAAATACTGCATCAACTGGAAACCACAAATGCATACATTACTTGAAAGTGCATTTGCAAGCATCTGAAAAGCTTCCCATGAGTTGACAACCGGAAAGTTATTTCAAGAGCATGTTGGGAAATAATTAATTGGTAGAAGAGATAGGTGTGTTATTAGGCTTACATGTATATAGCTCAGTGTCTTTTCAATGCAACTTGTTCTGTTTACCGTAGATTAATCCGGAAATAGTTTCTAAAATTGTGTGAAATCAACTAATTTTGTCACTACTCTCAAAGATTATTATTTGTTGATCTATACAGCCTCTCTACTTATAGGCCTTCCCATTACAGCAAGATTTAGCAATGAATCAGAATATTGGATGAAGCTTTTAGCTTTTACTCTAGCTACGCATTTATGAAATAACTAATGTCTTAATTGAAGGGAGAGTAAGGAAAACTATCATGACGTAAAATACGATTGAAATATCACAAGGTGTATTTTTGCATCGAGAATAGAAAATGGTACATCGTGTTATTTTATGCGGTGAAACCCTCCAATAAATCACGCACACATTCAGTACATGTAAATTACACAAAATAAAATCTTATCAACCGCACCAAACTCATACAAACACACACGCGCGCGCACCCTCTTACGCACTCACACACACCCTTCCACAAAACACAATGGCCCATATTCTGTAGTCGGGTTTAACTTAGACCATGGTCTAACTCTCTGCTAAAGTTATGGGAAGCCAAAAGTGTCAAAATTTTTATTAAGTTGTATGTTTCTTATATTTACTTAGCTCTTTCCTGATTCTTCAATGGTGAAGACAATCATCTATTTATACTTTCTAGACAATTGTGAATGATTTGAGAGTCAAATGAGCTGAAACATGATATCTCTGCTGTTAATGATTCATGTAAAAAATGGCTATCCATACGTAAACCACAACTTTAAACCTTTAAACCTTGACTTTAAAGTAAACCCGACTTCAGAATACGGGCCACAGACTCTCGACTTAGATAAGAGGTCCGCATTAACTCCACACCCACGCCAGCTTGATATACTTAGACTTAGACTCTTAGAGTAGGTGCCATCATGATTGTATTCTAAATATTTTATAAATAAAACAAAGGAGGAAAGAAATAAAGGATCTGGTACAATAGATTGGGGATAAAAATGGCACGTAAGTGTATTATTACCGTTATCTTACCAGCTTTCTATAATCGTAGTAATAGTACCAAATCATTATGGCCTCAAGGAAAGTCCTGATTGTTGGTCATATTCACACTTAGATTAAGGTGCATGTGAACGAATTCATGTGGATCCACAGAATGAGTTTACGCAATAGTGTAACTGAAAACATAACTTCTCAATATTGTAATCCTTTTTTGATACACTAATTCCAAGCTATTTTCCAAAGATCATCTGACCATTGTGTCCAGCTATGTCTATTTGATGCATTTTAAAAATTTCAACTGTATGTTACTGTAATAGAAATAACATACATGTTCATTTTTATTTTATATCACTAGCGTCTCCAGCATTAACTATGACAAAAAATACATGGGCCGATGCACAAGCGTAATAGAGTCACTATTGTCCCCTGACAATTGGGCCAGTGAAATGTTTTGTAGGATCAGGGGGGTGTTTCATGAAAGTTGTCAGCACTAATTAAATTGTCAGTGCTCACTATTTCAGTGAAATCCTTGCTTTTGATTGGCTGAGAAGCTCTGGTCTCTGACCGTTATTATGGTAACTGTCGGAGAAAGACATCTTGTCAGTGCTGACAACTTTCATGAAACGGTCTCCTGATGCTGGATAGTTACGCGCCTGGTCATTACTGTGATTCCTTGAAATTTCGTTATCCACTTTGTCCCAATGAATCGAATTTACCCCCCCCCCCTATAATCCCATTCGTATTTCCGTTTATGATTCAGTATTATTGGAAAATTCATCCTTTTGCATAACCCCAATGTGCAAAGAAATATGCCCATTTTGTCAATATCTATAATTTCAAAAGTTAATGTTGAATACTGAACACTTCTTCTTTGTTTACGCCTCATCTGCTTGACTTGTGTATATAAAAAAGAATTGTGACATTTCTTCCCAACTTGAATTTAACGTGTGAACATGTCTGCAGCCAACCGTACAGATATGGATCTTCAGTGTCAAAACCGACAGCGAACCGTCATCTTTTAAAGAATGATTGTATTAATATTCATGAGTCGATGATCGAACAGCTTTCAGTCTCGTTATCCTGCCTGGGGGTGAATAATATTTACTAGTACCTTTTTAATCAGCTAATGGGACATCAAAATTTTACCCACTTCGAAAATTGTGACTTAAGAGGAAGAACAATTTGACTTTTTTTTAGATTTGAAACTCCTTTTTTAGCCTTCTTCCCTTCGTTCTGAAAAAAGGATCTATCGGATCGACTAAGTCCATTCGAATAGATGTTCTTCCTCATTGATACTCCATCCCTGCCAACACTGAAATGGGTCATCTGGTAATTTACTATACAAAAAAATGAAAAAAGATTCACTACGAATAATCTATGGCATAACCCTGGGTATAATGACAAATAACATGGGTGTTGCTAGTGTTTGTAAGAGATTTCTAAACTTTTCATCTTAAAAATTTCCTAACTTCTAATCTCAAAGATTTCGTAAGATCTTTATCAATATCTTTCGATTTCATGATTTTAGTGCACTGTTCGTCGATGACCTCTACTACCAAGTTGGATTCTGAAACATTCCCCGAAGGCAAGGTTTCTACTTCATAAACCAGGTTAAAGAATTGTGTACCTTTAATGCCTCAAAACGCCATTGTTGAGTAGCACCAATAGTCCTTTCCTCAGTCAAATGTGAAAGGATACAATCGAACTGAAATAAAAGTAAACGGATTGAACTGCCCATTGATAACAGTCAAATACAGTGGCGGATCCAGGCTTGATAATGCATGGGGGGGTACGTTTTATGAAAAAGAAGAGGAACCAGTGACATCACCAGACACCAAATGAGGTGCATTTCATAGTAAAAACATGGGGAGCGTTTCATCAACATTTTCGTCCGACAAAGTCTGACAACTTTCCTTGATTAAGATTGGCTGAGAGGCACTGTTTCCATAGGCCTAGGGACTGTCGGATAAAACGTCTGAGTGACGAGTCCTTTCATGAAACGCTCCCTTGGTCGTAAAGTGTTGATTTGGGAGGGTGGACATGACCACTGATACACCTCGGGTTCGCAAGTTGTTAGGTTCGGTTATCCATTGATGTATGGTGGATTCACGGCATAATTATAATAGGAAAATTGAAGAAAAAACACATTTTGTTATTTGAGTTGAATGTTATTACATAAATATAAAGCAGCAATTCAGTGGCGTACCGTGGGTCATGGCATTGGGGGGGCACCAGCAAAAAATCTGAGTCACTTAGAGAGCGCGCGAAGCGCGCTCAGTTGCCAGGTATACTGACCTAATAGAGACATTTTAAGGACATGCAGTGTCATTAAACGGATATGTATTTATAATGCGAAGCGCGAGCTAAAAATTTTTGTTATTCAGACCTAAAAAGGGACATTATAAGCAATTTTTTTATAATCATCATACGTACGTGCCTCGCTAAACAAACAATGCGAGCGCGAAGCGCGAGATGAAATTTTTGTATATATTGACCCAAACAGGAAATATAATTTAGGAATCCATTAAGAGTATACACATCTCAGCATAGTCATCTAATGCTAGTACTATCCTTTGCAGATTTTGTTATAATTACATCTAAACACAATTAGCACTTTTTGTAGACATGGTAATCATGATTATCATAAGCATCTCACTAATCAAATACTGCGAGCGCGAAGCGCGAGCTGAAAATTTTGGAAATTCAGACCTGAAGAGGGGCATTCTAAGGCTTATTTGCAGGAATTCACTACGAACCGTATGTATTTCACTAAATAAATGATGCGAGCGCGAAGCGCGAGCTGAAATTTTTTTATTTGAGATTAGAAAAATTGACATTTTAAGGACTGATTTTAGGAACTGATGCGAACGTTAGCACGGACAGGAAATGTTTTAAGGCATGGTCACACCGCCCGAGCGTTGTTGGAGCGGTCGTGGAGCGGAGAGAAAAAAAATCATCACCGCTCGCTTCCGTTCACCATTTTCGATTGCGATTGGGGTTTTTTTTATTTCGATTTGTTTTCGATTTTTTCCCCAATTTTGTGAGCGAAATTCGGCCCTCTTTCCCTACCGCTCCACGATCGCTCCAACAACGCTCGGGCAGTGTGACCATGCCTTTATATCAAGACCTCAAATAGGGCAATCACTCCAAGTAGTCATGAAAAAGAATGTCACTACATGAAATAATAATAACTCGAATTGCGAGGAAATTGATCTATTTGGTGTACAGTATATTGATTTGAAAACGGGAGGTTTTAGTACAACAGGTTTATATATCTCGTTAAACAGTCTATGCGAGCACCAGGAACGATGAAGACATAGGCCCTGAGAAAATAATGTTTCATAAAGTTATGAAAAAAATGCTTCTTATGTAATATAGCATAATTATTACATAACATAACATTTATAATGAACATAATTTCTTCTTTCTCCACAACGTTTGTCTTCCCTTTTCCCTCTTTTTCTCCTTTTCCTCGTTTTTTTTTTTTTTTTTTTTGCCAGCCGATGGGGGGGGGGGGGCACGTGCCCCCCCATGCCCCCCCGTAGTTACGCCGCTGCAGCAATTAATTTGCATGAACAATAAGCAGAGACCCCTTACTTTGAAAATATTCTTATACAAAAAAAAAATGATGGCAATAAATGTATTTCATAATTAGTGATAAATAATTCATGAATGAATATTTTTAAGAATATGAGAATAATCATTTTCATTACATAATATATGAATAAATATTTTGTATATATTTTCAAACTCATAAGCGCCACGCCCTGCAATATGCGTTTTGTGGATTTCTTTATGTTTCTCTCGGTTTAGATGTTTCAGATATTAAGAATTTTTTTTAGTGAATTACGAACTCAGGAAGGGGAGCGAAGTAAATCCATTGAAACTGGATCAAACAACAGCGTGGAGATACTCGCCAGTAGAATGTATTCTGGCACTTTATTATGCATGCAGGTCTCGTCTGCTTTAAAAAGCTGAAGCGAACTCGGAAAGATCAGTCTCTGAAAGACTGAATGTCTGTTGTTTGTAGAACACCGATTTCTTAAAGTTCATCCAGTATACATTAATCACGTGACTGGTCTCCTTTTGTTTTCTTGAAACCCTCAATAATAGGTATTCATTGTGATTAAAATCTAGTTTGTGGCCATGAATTGTATATATTTGGTATAATTAGGGATGTTTTGTGTTGTGTAGGTACATATATGTAGGTGCTTGTTTGAAATGAATCCAATGACCGGGGTAATAATATGCTGTAACGCGCTTTGGGCCATTCTGGGAAAAAACGCTTTATAAAAATTGGCTATTATTATTATCATCATTATATACATAATCTATTTTCTTCATCGAGAAAACAATTTAAACAAGTTTATGCCAAACCGCTCCTTATCAAGACACCTTTGGGGCCTTCACCGGAATAATATACATTTTCATGTCTATCTAACTCATTTTGACAACTGATCTACATAATCCATACTTTCATACGGAATGTAAGGATTCAAATCCTAGCAAGTTTTATCATACAAACATCCTAAAAGCAATGATTAATGTCATCAGCTTTTGTATCAATCACTGACCACCAATAATAGCTTTTTAATCAAACGAAATATATCGGAGTCTCGGTTTTCATTTATGAATTCAAAACGGGCCCTCGGAGGTTTCCTCTTGATATATCAGTAAAGCAATGAAGCATGATTCGAGATGTGATATATAACAGAGTAAAATGCTCTAGTGGGATTTTAACCGCTTCCGCCTGAAATAGAATGATGAAGGCCTGTTTTATCCCCATGTTGGTAAAAGGCAGATGCATGACACCACAATTAGTTAGAATGACCTTTTACTTGTCTCTTTATTTTCATATCCTCCCACACATACAGTATAACTGATGCCGCTCCGAATTATTATGAGTTGTATACAGAAAGGGAAAGGGTAAATTATTTAACACTGTACACACTCTAAAAAAATATTGGGTAAATGCTCCATCAGGGTAATTATGTGTCCAGCCAATACTGGGCAATTCTTTGGGGCATTTTTATTTATCCAGTGTGATGAAAGTTTTCCAGTTCTAAAGAATTTGCTCTTGTGTGTTTAGCCTTACTGGACAATATGCCTCCCGCATTGGGTAAAATACAGCCCCAAATTAGTTTGACACACAATTACCCCCGTGCTGGTTAAAATTTTACCCAATATATTATACAGTGTAGATTTGTTCTTTAAAATATGGCACGTCTTTCAAAATATTATAGGCCTTGCTTTAATCAGATTCTTACACTGAAGTAAAAACAAATTCAGCCACATTTAAGGGCCAGTTCTTACTTTTGTCAAAAATGAGAGGAATTTCATTTTAAAACACACCAGATTTGTTATCACTTGGCGATTTACAGCTGATCATATATCCACCAACACTTACTTGACCGGGTTCGTGTTTAATGCTCTCCGTAACTTATTCACGAATTTACTCACTACTTTTCTTGTACTGAATGAGGAATAGATGGCAACTGCCCATGACAATTTTTTGAATATTCAAATAACTAAACCCTTTTAAGGAGACGGATTCTCCCTCTTGATTAGGGTGTGAAGTAAAGGCTGTCAGATCCGAAAGTCGGAAAAGGGAATAAGGATCCAAAAGAAATTGCGGGGTTGTACTATAGTACTTTCTGACTTTTTATAAAAAGTCAGAAAATAACAGATAATGCATGGAAAAAACAGCTTGGGAAAATGTGCTTTTTAGATTGTTTTGAGGACTGAACGTTTTGATGGAAAATTGTGAGAAAAAAATTGTTTGTGGATTGTGGGAATAAGAGGTGGTGGAAAATTGAAATATAAATCTAGGTGAAGCATTAACGTTAAGAAGAGGACACGAACAGGAAGAGGGGACTTTGATGACCATCGAATTGAGTGAATTCAACCGCACAAAATCTTATCCTATTTCAGCCCGGTTGTAAAGATGGCAGAAGCGGAAATGTCCACCTTCTGAAGACATCGAGAAAAACCATTTAAGTGTCATCCACTCCACCAAAGGAATTAGGAGGGGATGTCTTCAGGAAAATTAGAACATGGTGTACCAGTTATTTCTATAAATGCATTTTCAATTGGATCAAAGGCGTGGGAAGATGGCTGTCACCGCAATGTTCAACCAGATGCATGAAATTGTGGAGGTTAAAAATTCAAGAACAACGAATCCCAGGACATGCATGGTGTTATATGCTTCTGCAAGGAAATCCTCCATACTGTGTTGCTCTCAACCCAGGTGTAGCGAATGGAGTACCCGATGTAAATGTTCATGCATCTTATCTAGATCTTACCGAGAATGATAAGACACATAGATAAATAAATCAATAGGTAATACATATTAGATACTGAAAAATGATAGATGATGAATCAATGACAAAATACATGCATGTACATTCACAAATAATGAATAGAAATACATGTAGGTTTACATTAAACACATGTTTATGATTGAGGTTTAGCATTTTTTTCTTTTATAGAATATGTCATGTCTACTGGTTTGCGAAAAATCTCTGTCAACCTTTCCTGTCAGGGCAAGTCACGTGACTACAACACAGACATGCCGAAGCCACAAATTCACTATCGATTAAAAAGGGCGGTGTGAAGGGTGCATTCTAAAAATAGCGAAATTTCCTTTTCCTTTCGGCTAAGGTAAAGGTCACATGTAGTCAAATATATGATTCTCAAACTCTTCTTTTCTTGAAGCAAAATCCACCGATGCCATGGGGATGCTGTCGAAATTTCACCTTCTGCATAATTAATATGCATTTTGGGGGAGGGGTGAGAGAGAGAGGGGAAGAGGATGAGAGTGAAGAGGAGGAGGGGTGAAGAGAGGGAAAGAAAGTGTATGACGTGGTTTTTAATCTGTTTTACTCAGTACAAAACAAGCTCCCAAGTTTCCGAGAGAAGGAAGAGGAGAAAGACCAGAAACGAGAGAGAAAGAGACGGAGGAAAAATATGTTTTAGATGTGTATTTTAAATCTTTCTCCGTCAATACAAAAACACACAAAAAAAATGTCCGAGGTTACAATTTTTATTTAAGACCTTAAATTCAATTTCACTTTCTATTCACTAAGACAAATATATGAATAACTGATGCTAAAATAATCGGAATTATTATTTGATTAAAAAGAAACCCAACATTTTCCTTATTGAATCATGAAAAATGTATGATTTAAACCTTTACATGATTTAATGCTTTAATAATGATAATGATAACAATAATGATAATAATAATGATGATAATAATAGTAATAATAACGATAATAATGATAATTTGTAGAGCGACTTTTTAGATACATTGTACATGCAAAGCGCATAAGGTCATTCTTTGAAATGATGTCGGTTAAAATAGCATGTAATCCAGTCTGAACTAAGCAGTCGTGCGTTAGATACCAACATCATAACTCTGAATCCACAATCAAGGAAATGGATCGAGCCATGACATCTGTTTTTTGCGCGGAAAATTGGTAAATAAATCAAGCAAGATGGAAAATTTGATTCATATGAGCCAGCGGCTCTGCAAACGATGTTGCCAAGGGAGAAGAGAGGAAATAATTTCGTAACGGTTCATTGCATTCACTATATAGGTAGATGTACAAGGGGTGACGGGGGGGGGGGGGAGGGTGATCTCAATATAATTCATATGACGAAATATATCTCATCAATATACCCCTCTCACGATTTTTTAGTGCTAGGTGAGTGGGTGTATGGTGTCTCTGTATTTCAGTTGCTTATCATTTGCATACTGAAGGGTAATGTGTGTACGTATATGTAATTTGAAATGGGTATGAAGTTCGAGAACATAATACAAAACATAACAATAATAATAACAGACTAAAATCGCCTACGTCATTACGATATTCGACTTTTATAACTCTCATTACGCAGATCTCACTTAACTCATTGAAGTGGATTGTTCATAATTCTTAGGAGTATGTCCTTTTTATAAGTTGCATTCTGATGACTGAATCTAGTTTTGCTACCATTTTCCCAACCATTTTTTTCTCTCACTTATTCGTACTTTGTCCCCCAAGGCCTTTTACTTCATTTTATTTGAGTCATCATAACAATACGATGAACTTGAGTTCATAAACAGAAGAGAAGTAAACCTTCACATTTGAAAGGAGCGACCCTTTTAGCGACATCGGATAATTGGTTTTCTTTCCAGTCACACACACATTGCGACAATTCTATTAGTGGATGCACGGGACCGTGCAGAGGCCAGCTCCACAAACTTAGCCGTCCATTAACAATAAATCTTTTCCGAAAAGCATATGTCCTTTCATCTGATTACCAACTATAGCTATAGTTATCTTGACATGTACTTTAAACTGCAGGGCGCCTTTGTAAAGCAGTTTTAAGAACTGAACAGGCCTACCCTGCAGTATATACATAAAACAAAAATAAATAAATAAATAAATGAAATAATAAACATTTAACGGAAAAGACAACACGGGGCGGTAAATGCAGTTATAGGTCATTGGTCAAAATTATCCACGTTTCTAAAATCCTCAGAACATAATCAATATAGAAAACTATGGGAAGGAAAACCTATATGAATCATAGCTAATAACTTTATAGAAATAAAATCAAGTATGTCCATGAAAAAAATAAAAGAGAATATTAATGTTACTAGGAAAATGATCATAAACATTACATTTTACTCTATTTGTTTTACAATAATACATCCTAATGCTGGGTCTTATAGTTCAGTATGGGTGTCAAGATTATTTTTTTACTGCCTTTGACTGATATATATATATATATATATATATATATATATTAGAGATAACATGTAACTTGTTAAATAGAGATTCGTAATGAAACATTTATACCTAACATAAATTGAAACGCATTTTCGAAAGTGTTTATGTTAAAAACTCGAGTCATTTCAAAAGGAAGTCTCTATTTTAACGGCAATAGCCTGAAATTCAATAACCGCAAATGTCATCAAAAGTATACAGATGCAGTGAGAGATTTTTCAAAAGCAAACATTTGAGGAATAACTTCATGCTATTTTTTGTAGATTAGGTTACATTTTGTCAAGTAAATTAGCTTACAGTTCTCGGTGAGGATAACAAAAAATTGTATCAAATGTCTGTCTTATGCCTGATTATAGAAATACGATGGATGAAGAAACACATTTAAAAGGGGGTTTAAATCTTACATTCTGTGTACGATGAGTTAATAATCCCACTTGTATCCATTGTGCATTTGCATTTCAAGTTGAGGGTCCTCGATATCATTATCCATAAAAGCTAGTGTCCATTCCTCATTTCTTATCATTAAAAGCCCATCTTCCCCCCTCTTCCAATCCCATGTCTTTCCATACGCCCCTTAATGTCTCATTCCTTGTCGATTATGGCACGTTTTATTTCTTCAGTAAATCCTGGCGTATTTTTTCTCAGGGCTCATTTATCATTCATAGCACGAAATCTAGATGCGAATATAAACAGCGGCTCTTGCCGAGGGGGCGAAGATTTCAAACGATCGAGATATGAAGAGGACAGAATGCTTTCTGAAATGAGGACGCGGTGGCATATTTATAAAGCGTTTACTGACATATTTCCATCTCTCAGAAAGAAGTGCGATAGAAAAATATTACTAATGATGATAGTTAATACATTCGTGAAACTGCAATAGAGAAACAGTGTACACTGCTTCTTATTACCATTTTGAATTGATGAATTTGCCTTCGTTTTGCATTCAATTACCAAAAAGGAGGTGCAATTACATAGTATGCATTAATGAAAATACACCTGTATGGCATTGAATAGATTTTGTCATTAACAAAATGGAATACTCACTTCATTGTTTTGCAATATTTCAATGGGGGCACATGGCAAAGAATTACAAGAAATGTAATGATTATACCTGCACGCTGAAATAGCTAGCAGTAAAAAGTTAAAGTATTATCAAGATGATAATTATCATATTTCTATTGCTTCCACGAGCCTTTAAGCATAGAAATGACTCTCTTGAAATATTTACAGGCCTATAAAATGTATCTTATTAGACTTGATGATTCATTTTTATAATTTTCAAAATTTGACATTCAGAATTTGTTCTTAACAAGTGGAAAGATAAAAGCTCTCTCCATTTAATTAAATTCCCTTTCATCAGCAATAATGAAAGTTTAACACTGCAACAATCACCAAATGGATGGTTCAAGTAAAAAATCGATTCAATAAACAATCGCGATTGATCCATAGTTGGAGGTGAAAGGAAATACTAAACACCAACTGCGCCTGAAATCAACTGGTCAGAGCTATAAAGTACGATGCTTTCAAATTTATGCATACTTAGTAGTGCAGTAATTTTCATGAAGCCTGGAATTATTATTCGTATGGATAGCGCAATAAACCAACTAAATCAGTTTAACATAGACATCTTCATATTGCATGGCGCGGATGGATTTAGAAAGAAGGAGTGGATGTCTTGTATATTAGTCGTGATTGCCCCACTCTCCTAAATAATCAAAATGATATACAATACTTTTAATATAGTATGTTCAAAATAGAGGTGATTTATGTCGATGAGTTAGGTTTTACTTCATGTGTCATATGAGGTGTTTGTTTTATAGAGAGGAGCCTGCTCAGCAAGGTATTTAATGAGTCAATTACAGAGAAATCTATTAAAAAAAACGTATTGTGTGATTTTTCATTTATACTATAGCATTTCTGTTGTAACGTGTTGATTGAATGGCCAATCAAAAGAATAATCTATTTTTACTTTTAAGAAGGAAAAAGTCAGACAGTAAAAATTGGTCAGCTTGATTTTAAAGCTTCGGTGAAATAATGTCATGTCAAGATATATCGTATTGTTCATCAGCTGCTTAAATTAACATCTGTCGATGCTCCTTTTAGTTTTCAAAAGAAGTTTAGTCTGAGTGACTTTATCTCTTTATCACTTTACTTATCAGTCTATTGACATTTTAATGACAGAAAATATATTACCTTTTTTGAAAGAATCTTACATTAATATGAATGGACGTCGATCGATAGGAAAAGCATTTAATCAAACTTATAAAAATGTATCATTATATATTATGTGTAGAATAATTAAAATGTTACTTTATTCCTCATGAAATTGGTTTTTTTTAATGTTTTTCGCCATTATCCTATCACGAATCACATGCTATGCGTTTTATATTGAGCGAATACTACCATTTTTCATACTTTGCCGCACAAATCTCAATTTATTATCGGTGTTAGTAAATAGCACTTTAGGTATACTCCAAATTAGGGACTTCTATACCCGGTATCACCCCCAGAAAACTGGTATACCAATTACCTTTCCATCTATTTTAATCTATATTGATTCACATCAGACTCAATGGAGTGATTCATTCATTATGATCGAGGTTTGATTGACCTGTGTGTCATATTAGTTACCTAAATTACTCACTCAGAACTAATTAGTTTTGATGGCAATGAAATTCATCAATGACGAAGGGCAAATAAACGAAGAGAAAAAGGTGTGTGGTGCGTGTGTGCGCGCCTTTGGCTGTGCGTGCGAAATATTTTGAGAGGGAGGAGCGCAATTCGTGTGGATGTATTGATGTGTATGTATACATTGCCTAATGGCTGTGTACTAAAGCGTTAAATTAGATGGAGGCCGGACCACTGGTTTTTAAGACAGTATATTAATGTTTCGAGCTGTTTGTATTAATTAAGGGGAGAGTGCGTCATTCATAACTGGGAAAAGGACAGGCAAGAATGTGAGAGAGACAGTTACACCATCTCGGAAACATAAGTGGTTTTAAGATTCCTAGGGATAATGTTGGGAGAATGTTTTACCTGAGTCGATGCTTTTTCTTTCACCTCCATCATTGCGGCAGAAGAACTGAACCAAAAAATACACTGAAGCAAGTGACATTTTAATTAAAAAAATGAAACAGAAATCAATTATAACTGGCTTAAAATAGCGCGTTTTGTTTAAATTTTCGTTCCGTAATCGTTCTGTCGATGTGGGTGTGTGTGTGTGTGAATCATATTATATTGTCCCCTCCTGTTACACCCATATGAAATGTTCCACTCTTTCTCCATTCATCTGCTCCATTTTCTTATTCCCTTTTTTATCTTCCTCCCTACCGTATCCTCATCCTCTCCATCTTCTGTTTTGCTTATATAGTCATCTATCTCTTGTATGATTTATGTATTCATGGCGTGTGAGCCACACGGCTTGGGCAGGATAGCAATTTAGATATGCAGAATGTGAAAACGGGTTCACAAAGCCCCACCCTTGTGTTCCCTAGTAGTTTCAAGGAACTCTCGACCGCTTCTTTTTATAATAAGTTTTCATTCAAGGACAGGGGTTCACAATCACTATCAGAACTCAATTGAGTTTTGATTGAAAAAAAATGTTCCTTTTTAATGATAATCATTATTAATAAAAATAATAAAGTCAATATTAATATTGATAAACATAAGTTTGCATGCACATGCTGTGTTTATATATTCAACTTTGCTGCCAAGAGTTTCATTGATTGCAAATTAAAATATATGCTGTGAACAAATACTTCAAATGTTTTTAATTGTTTATTAATCATAATCAGGAGAAATCTACAAGCTATTGCACCTGTGTTTTTGATCCTCAATGAAGGTAAATAATAGAGTGTAACTCGGTGTTTGGAATAATATTGCTCACTTCTCATTATACTGATAATAGCTGAACACGAAATGGATATATACAGCTATAAATGACAGTTAAATGGAAAGGCTGACCATTCATTGATTAATATCAAATACAGACGAAACATTTGCAAACCGAAGACTACTACAAACAATGCATTAAACATATTGAACCTTTCCATTACCACAATCAGCTAAATTGACCATTTGTTATACACTTAAATGACCACATTGCTTTACATAAATCATTTGAAACCTCTGTTTCTCGCAAAGAAAATTTTGATTACATGTTCAAGAGCAATAAATTTCCACAGGAACTACCCCTGTCCCTTGTTGTAAGCTTCACTGTGTACTTTTACGTACTACAACTGATCCCGACTCGAAGTAGATGACTACGGATATACACAAGATAAACTACGGGTGTTTATACTGGTTGAGCTCTCTTCTTTTATCAACAACCATTATCCTAATGGGTTCCCGTAAACTTTTCCCTCTAGTTTCTTCTTTCATCAATTATTTACACTCCTTTTTCTCAGTGATGTATTAGGGATGACGTCTTCCCCCTGCAGTTTGACATTTTGTGATCGATGCCTCGGTTCTAGACTTGGAACAAACGACTTATCAACGTGAATTATTAAAACAACGTCTTCACAAGAATTTTCAGCATATTGATATTAAGGTCGTAATTAGTTTCATCACGTAGAAGCGACGAGTGATCACATGCCCTTTTCTTAAAATGCCTTGAGCAAGAAAGGCAAAAAGACAAGTTTCCATTTCACTCTGAGTCAGTATAATGCATTATTGCTACAGTTGTTTCCTCTTCATACAAATCAGCCAAATTGACTAGACCAGTAGTCAGCTGGGTGCAACTGATACGGCAATCACTGATAGCCAGATTTCTGACAAATATTGTGGTCAGAAATCTATCTGTTCTAGTAAAATACGACTAGAAAATAGTCAAATATGACTAGAATAACAGTTGCACCCAGCTGACCCTACTAACTAGTCATTTTGGACTGATTTGTTTTAAGAGTGTATGTTTCTTTAGGTGAAAAAAAAAACATTACAAAGAAAATTACATTTAGAAAAAAAAATTTGGACCGACCATTAGCCTAATAATCTATCCAAAGTAAAAATGTTTACATACAATACTTGACTAGAAGAAGGGATCGAATTCGCAAGAAGGAAAGAAGACTAAATTCACCTGATTCTGTTTAACATCGTGCACTGTTTGTTTGATTTCCATGAGTTTCACGAAATAATCGTCAATCCACAAACCTGCATGTAAGATAGATATTCTAGTCCATTGTTTAACTAGAAAACTAATTTCATTTGGTAGAATTTGATTTGCTATATAGTTGTTTTCTTATTTTAGTTGATAGCATATACAGGGAAACATGAAAAGATATTTTTGTAGTATGTAGCGCAAACTGACATATAAAGAGGAGATAAGAACATTTAAATGATCAGCAATATTGAAGTTGATTTCAGTATATCCTTTTACAATATAAAAAAATTATACACCTCGATACATGCATCACTTTTTCTCGAGTAATGTTAGGTATTTCAATGAACCACTGTCAAATTCCACTATCCATTCCCTTCTTGAATCGATTCTTTTTATTTTTTCTATAGTTGTGGCCTTTTAAACTTTTCATTCCTCAATCAATTTAGTCAATTCAAGGCCTACCTTTGCTATTGGTGTGTGTTTGTGTGTCTGAGGGTGTGGGTGTGTGTGTTTTTCTTTTATGTCTGTCTCTCCTCTCTGTCTATCCCTCTATATTTCAACATGTTCTGTCTTTCTCTATTTATATCGACATAGAGCGTTCTACTGTCCATACAGATCAAATTCGTGCTCGTCGGAAATGAATATTGGGAAAATTTGTATTGACCATTTACAGTCGGATCACATTCCACTAGCTGGACCGGTCGATTGAGGAACAATTTAGGAGCTGGTCACTTAGTTTTCAGGACCATTTACGCAGAACCTTTGATTAAAGGTATTGGATTTCGTCATCAGATGAAATCTTTGATATGTAGGATTTTTTTTCTATGATGAGCTCCCTTGAACAAAAATACAATATGACGTCCGTTTCGTCATCAGATGAGGTCTATTCATATTCAAATAAGTGCAATATGGGGAGAAATATTTTTCTTTGAAGTTGTAAACGACTGCAAAATGCCTCATGCATCTGTTCTTAAAGCTACTGAAGGAGCAAAATATTGGAATTTCAGGAAAGTGGAAATAACAAAAAAACAGGGTGCAACAAATGACAAAGAACTTTGATTAAGGAGAGTCTGTAAGATTGAATTTTGTACAACAAATTTGAAGGGGAAAATGGCAGGTATCGGTGATTAAGGGTCTCTGGGCAAAGAAGTCATGTTTAGTACAATTAAGGATGAAAAGCTTTTTTGAAACCCCGAAGATATGGCGCTTTGGCCCAATCAATTTGAAGGGTATACCTTTTGAGTCATTGAAATAGTATTTTTTCATCCTTTTTTTATCTCAGTGATGGAACTCTATTTGGGAATGAAACTAATTAAATCATTTCAATTTCAATGTATAGAAACATTTTACATAATGTGCCATGACTAATAATATCAATATGATCTTTCTAACTGAGGCCTATTTAGTGGGGAAAAAATTTAGAGTAATAAATTAGCAGCAAAACAGAATATATTCTACTACTTGTAGTCCGACAGAAAAAAATCAAATTTCCACAGAAAATTGAGATAATGTCGAGTCAAAGACAAACTCCTTTTTCGGTCCAATCGGAATTTTCAAAGCATAACACAATCATGATATAAGCTTCTTCAGAGAAGTAAATCATAAATGCTTCGATAAAACTTTGTCATGGTATAATGTCTCTTTTACCAAAAACATTCATTTCGATTAGAACCTAGAACAGAATCCAGATGTACGTTGCAACAACTTATGATTATCAAATTATGAAAGTCACATACATGTATATTTCTAAGTTTTTTTCTCTCTTAATTCTAACTAGACTTAAAAGACAAATACGTATAAAATGAAACATCTGAATATTAAGATAATCAGTATAATGATAACGTTCATACTGTTATTACATTTTATAGTGAATGCGAAGTCTAATGAAATAAAATAAATCTTAAGGTTCATTAAAAAATCAAATTAACCACTCTGTGCAAATTCTGAGACCGTTATCATTATGATTTTACGGTTTCTGATTAAAGGCGTTTGACAAAAAATTATCTGAAACATTAAATTAGAATCAGGAATTTAACATTGCCGTTTCCATTCAAAACCTTTTTTTATTTAGACATTCCCTGATCGGGTAATATACATGTAATAAACCAGGATGTATAAAACAATTCAGCTGTGTAAGCACCATTTATCAAAAAGTAAGATGGGTTAAAAATATTTACGTGTGAACGAGGCCATCATGTCCTCGTCATTATTGAATTTTGTGAGGAGGGAAAGGGAAATCCTCTCTAAACGACCCACTTGAGACTGAGCTAATCTTGTTTGTCATTATCTTTTCTTCCTCCTGCTCTCAAAGGGGGATTTCTACAGCAAATGAGATGTTACGTCACCTTGTAAGGCCATCCAATACATTATTTCTATTAAAAAACGGTCACCTCTTGTATATACGTCATGTTTCCCATAGTTGACCAAACAAATACTCGGAAAATACACACTACACAGTCTATTGATTTTCCAATTTTCCAAGATTCCTCTTTGTCTTTTCAAAGTAGATAATAGTTATAGGCCTACTCTGATGATTGCTGTAACTGTCTTGAGGTGAGTTCTCATCAGAATACAAACTTCATGTGCCTTATTTATTTCATAGAAATAAGTAATCTACCGGAAATGCATGTTGATAAATATAAGAGTAGCCATATCGATTTAATGAACTACACGCCATCAAAGGTCGGGTAAAACTAGGTCGGATAAAACTAGTTCATATAACACTTGCGAAACACTGGACCCAATACTTGAAATTCGCTTTCCCATAAATCCCATCTTTGAAAATATGGAATTGTTAGTACCCTTTCTAAAGGTATATTTATATGTATTCTTATCTGCATCACTGATGTATTTACCAGTCTCCCCCCCCCCTCTCTCTTCCTCTATATCTTCCCCCTTTATGATTTCTGTGGTGGAGGGAAGGGGCGTTTTGCTTTGCATTATTTCGATTCCGATAAAGACGTTAACGAAGGTTTATTTTGAAGTTAAGATTGTCATTTCATGTGACCTAACATGACTATTTAGTGCAATTATATTTCACTGTATTCTGGAAGTAAATGAACCACGATACAAAGGAAATCTTTCTGCAGAAATGGTACATTTTGCAAAGATAATTTAGCTGGCAACAAGTCAAGACCACTAGTTTCAAGACACAATTATTTTTACTCTTGTTTTCAAATGGCGAGCACCAGACCTGCATTTTATTGGATGGAAGCCGACAGATCCATACACATATGAAAGAGTAACAGATATATCATTGAACTTAAAATACTTTTAAGAATGTTAGTGGAACATGGAAAACAACTATCGCCCAGAATTAGGTTTTGATCACGACTAATCAAGATAAATGTCACTTCGATTTCTGTGATTAATTGTCATTAATATGAGAAAGTCACATCGTGGGAGTAACTAAACCAGATTACCCTGAGAAGTAAGCATGTCGAATGGTATGACGTCTGGCTTGAATACTCCCTAGGGGATGGAGAATCTGCATAAATTGTGCATGGGCAGTCGTGAATAAGAACGATAAAAATAATGTACTACACGATAGCCAATTCAGCTCTTGTGAATTATTCTTCAGCGGCCCGTGCATGAAATATTGTATACCCTTACACGTTCTAATACGACGAGCGCCCGACAAAAGGACAGAAGGCCCATTACTAAAAAAAAACAAAACATGATTCGAAATCACCACATTGAGTTCCTAAGACGGAACTCTACTACTGAACCACCATGTCGAATGGGTTAGATAATAATCTTAAAAGTGATATCTAAAGCGCCTGATGAAGAGACATTGCCGATATAACAGGATCATTGGTTGTAATGTTCCAAAGGGAGTGAAGAACGTGCATGTGTTACAAACTGACAAGCATGCATCACATTACAAGAAGAAATACACCTTACTGGGCCACGTTGCATGAAAGTTACTATTATAGTAACTTTGTCATCCAATGGTATAGCTTCCCTAAAATCCTTGATTCTGATTGGTTGTTGAGCCTTGTTACCATGGTAGTTACCATTGAATGGCAAAGTTACCATAATGGTAACTTTTATGTTACAGGACCCAGATCACATTGTTAAAAAATTACGCGCCAAATCAATGGGGACACTAATTTATCATCTCAAGAATGAGTCCATATCTACCGTAGATAGCAAATGTATAAAACGTTATTCTGAGTTTTGATAATTATTTCAATGGTGCACATTCGTCCAGCCTCATAAAATGGTCCACACGATGGGTAAAAATTGGCACAAAATTCCTTTTTTGGAGGGGGCTTCACTTAGGGTGTCCAGGCAGAAAGTCTTTCTATACTGCGCTCATCTAATGAGTAAAAGAGAAATAATACCAGTAGTTGCAGTAAACACTGATTTCATGAGAAAGTCTGTAAAACCAGGCTTAATTGTCAGTATATCATCGAGGATCTAGATCTGGTACAGTTACATAAACTGAACTTTGTGAAATCTTGAAATCTACGCTGAAAAATGTTCACACTGAAGATCACCAACACAGATAAGCGCACGTGGGACAGTGTATTATTATTGCTCTGAATGTCGGCCCGACGCTTGACCCGAATCCTGTGCTTATTTGCTAATTTCTCAGCAATTTCACAATTTCTTCCAGAATCCTTTGCCACATATTTCTTATTTATACAAACATACACTTTGGTGGTCATTTCATAGGATTCTGTACGAACTAATTTTGATATCGTTACCACAACTGGCATTTACCTTTAAACTAATACATTAAGATACAAAACAAAAATCCGTGACTGATCTGAGATGTCTCAGATAGCATACAAAATCTTAATGCAATATCTTTAGCGACTGGAATCCTTTTCATGTCCTACATGGTAGCGTCAAGTATATTTTAGTAATTACTTAAAATTCTCAATAGGCAAGATTTGATTTTACTGCATTTGTTGTACAGGGCACTATCATGGCATGAATTTCATGGCATCGTGCTTCAAGACTTGGTATATTAGAGAGAGGGAGAGAGACGGCGAGTGACAAAAAGAAATTTTCACATGACAAAAATTATTATTATTATTTACCTTTGAGTTTAAAAAAAGAGAAGTACAATCTAATTTCATTTGAAACTTGGTAGTTTACGGTATCATCAATGTTAAGTATTCAAACTTCATCAGATGAGATCGAGCGTGCATTACCAGAATATACCGCCCCTGGCCATTTGGGTTATGTTAGGTTTGGGTGTACATGATATTCTGAAGTTAATTGAGGTTGAATGCCCAAGGCTCTCATGTAACTGATATGTCCTGCATCACTACAACAGGCGATAATTACACACATACAAAAAAAATCAGTCCTAGAAAGTGGTATGAAGATGACAGTGCCTCATCTATCCTTACGCTACAATGTCTTATAAACTGTGTGTTCATTATAGTTTGCACAGAATAATCTAGATTAAGATGTGTAGCTTTATACTCGGGAGAGTTTAGGCAGGAGTCGATGTAAGGTGTTGGGTAGACCAGCTGTAATAGCAGGGCTTGGCGCCGCTAATTCGACCATGCCAGCGGCGTGAGAGACTGATCTCAAGCAAAAGACGCCACTTGTGAGATTAGCCTACATCAAGACTTTAGCAACCTGACGACTGTTCAAAAGTGTTTTGCTCTTCCTGTTTTGCTTTCCTAAACAGCTTTCGATAAAAACGTAGACAAGAAGAATCTTTAAGAATATGATTGTAACCTATGGTGGTGTTCTATTGCCCTGGTTGTGAAATTATCATTTTCAAACTTCGATTGATAAAAAGTGTGTTCATAATTAAATTGCTCATGGCCGTACGCAACTTGGGGGACAATTGCCCCCCCCTTAATTATCAAAAAAAAAATTGATCGACTTTGTTTACAAAATTCACCAAAAGTATTTACAAAAGCAAAAGCGTCCCATTGACAAGTTTGGTCGCTTCGCTCACTTGCTTTCGATTTTTTTTTCTCGAAAAATATATGCGCATGGCCGTACGCAACTTGGGGGACAATTGCCCCCCCCCTTAATTATTAAAAAAAAATTTGATCGACTTTGTTTACAAAATTCACCAAAATTATTTACAAAAGTAAAAGCGTCCCATTGACAAGTTTGGTCGCTTCGATCACTTGCTTTCGATTTTTTTTTCTCGAAAAACTTACGCGTCCTCCCCCCCCCCCGTAATTTTTTTTCGGCGTACGGCGATGCATGTGCGAATATTTCGTGATATTTTTAGTCCTTTTATAGGGTTTAAGGGGAGGGGGGATTGTTCTCTCTCATATGCTATACAAATTTTTAAACCAAGAGAATGACACGTTTACCCGTCCCCCGGAAACACTGGGTTTGTTTACGATGACAATTAATGATGATTTAAAGTTATGATAACGATGATGGCCATGATGACGGTAGTGAAAGGTAATTAAAATCTTGATGATGGCTGTGATGACGAGGATCAATGGTGATGAAGAGGATAACGATACGAACTATGACGATGATGAAGATGGTGGTGATGATGATGGTTGTGATGACCGGTGTGTTGGCTCAGTTGGTAGAGCGTCCGTCTCACAACCGGGAGGTCGGGGGTTCAAACCCGGCCGCGTCAGACCAAAAGACGTTAAAAGATGGGAGTTACTGCTACCCTGTTTGACGTTCAACAATATTAAAGGGATAGAGCCTCGTCGATCTGGCGCTGCACGGTGGCTGCCGGGCCCACGATCAATTGGGCAAAGCAAATTTTCGGAGTATTTCATTCCATGTCTATTTCGAACAATAAATTATGGATTTTCATTTCATTTTTCATTTTCATGATTATACTGAATGTCATTTTGTTTTATCCAGCTTTCTATCAATCACTCATTTATTGAAATGAACCCATCTTCCCACTTAAACTTGACAGTTCCAACCATTCCATCATTCTGCATTAATAGCCTAAATTCATTCGCTTGTCAAAGCATAGGTGTTTTAAAAAATAAAATAAAGAATTCATCCGTTTTCATTGTATCAAGTTCACCATGTGACATGAATTGCAAATAATTGCTCGCTTTCAAACATCAGAGGCAGGTCACATGAAAATAACATTTTGAGCACAATTTGATGCGGCAACCTTTAGGGAAAAAAAGGAGCAGGGTGTAAAATTAGATCCCCCATGTCTGATTGGTAGGCTCTTGAACAAACCCTCGTGGGGAATGTAACCAAAGAGCATCATGCAGAATGGCGTCTACTGTAAATCCTCATGGTCATGGCTCTACCAAATTTAATGGAGGGGGTAAGGAAAAGGGGGTATGATCTAGCGGCAATAGGAGTGGATAAAGTTTGTTACCTTGTTCTTTGCAGATAAATGGTCGCTATTCATATTCTTTGTTAATTAGAACACTCACTAGAGGCTCGATGTCAAAATCATATTGGAAAGAAATTTAGAGAAGATATTACACCCATATCTGCTACACTCCTATCTAACCCTTATTGCTGTTTGAATATTTAGTGTGTCGAAAAATGAATGATGACGTGGAATTACAGACAAATAATGTAAATGTTTTCATTGCCATTGTACCCTGTACACAAATTTTCTTTTAATGTGTCTGTTGTGACCGTTTAATCACTTCCGTAACCAAAACAAGGTTCTTTAAGAAGAAATAAGGATAGATTCACGCACTTTAAAACAAATAAAAACACTTTAGAAAAGCTTAGTCCGAAGTGGGACTAGATCTGAAAAATACCAATGAGAATATATTGTATACATTACTTCTTAAGATTTTATCAAATTTTAATATTTTATCAGATTTTCTTTTTTAACATATGTATTCAATTATTATGCCATCGCTAAAGTTCAAAGAATAATGCTTTTAATAATACACTTCATTTTATCGACATTGCATGGGATGTCAAAATTCACCGACAGTCCAAATCGACTAGGAAAGGGAAGTGAGAGGGATGGCAAGAGATGTGGGAGATTGGTTTCATTTTGCATGACGAATTGTAATTAAAGTGTATGATTGCGTATTAGATTACACGTCGTTCAGTTTTTGTGGTTATACTTTCGTATTTTGTGTGCTTTTGTTTCAAGGCTCTTAAATTTTGAGATGTAATATGGCTGCCTAAATCCACCAAGGTAAATCATCCCTTCTTTTGTTACATCTATGGATTATTATCCTCCAGTATAGAGTCCTAGTACTGACAAAGTAACATTTAAACCTCGTTTTCTGAGTATTTAAGTGATAGATTTCTTTACGTATTTATATTTTAAAGTCATAATCTTGATATTAGTGAAACTTTTTTTCTTATTTTGTGTCTTTTGTGTGTTTGTTTCAATTATTTGTTAAAAGAATTGTCATTATTCTATAAAACTCTCATCGACATCCATGCGCATGATGTAAAAATGGAGGAGGGGATTATAATACAGAGCTCGATGGAAGACCAGCTTATATTGACTACCCATGGTTAAAGTTATTAGTCTTCTTATTAGTTTATCATCATCATCATCATCATCATCATAATTTTATACGATTTCCCGAGGTATCTGACGCAACCTATCTTTCTAAAATACATTGTTGGTCCATAAAGTCATCGGGGGCCCGTCTTGCATTGAGTTGCGATTGATCCGATCAATCGCAAACATGGAAAGCCAGCAAAGTCAGCATATAAAATGCAAGTTTGTTCAAAACATTTTCTAGATATGAATGTATAACCATGAATTCATTGATTTCTTGACAAGTTGAACATTGTTTAAAAAGGACATTTTGCAAAGTTCCCTAGTAAAGTTTGCAAAGTTACGATTGATTGGATTAATTGTAATTGTAAGACGGGCCCCTGATATGAGTTAAGCTTAGCATATACACATTAGCCAACAGCGCATTTTTCTCAAATTCATAACATTTTGAAGGTCCACAGATTAAGGATTCATTTCTGACAAGATAATTTTGACAACCACATGGCTATGACGGCATGCTTCTCAGACATCCATGTAGATACTTCGAGGCTCCCTGTATGGTTTATCGACATTTCTTGATTCAAGACATTCTATCCACCTCATGTCATTTTCCTTGGTCAAAGTCCCGGGTTTAAGCTCCGTGAATTCTACACCCGAATTCGGATGCTTACTTCCCAAATTAGAATGGAATCCGTTTCCACACGCATCAATGACACCATTACGGGATTAGGATGGTAGTGATACACCGAGGAGGAATTAGCGTGATGATGGTGATACGGTAACCATGCACCGGACTCGCTGTATCTATGCTAATGACCGCCACGCTTGTACAAGTCGGGCATGCGTGCTTGATTAATACATGTCAAGGAAGCCGGCCGGAGTTTCTCCTCGTATATACATCCTGAACTCGGGCCTTATCAATACTGCATGATGCCTATTTGAGCATAATTACACCAGGATTGCATCCAAATTACTTGATTGCTATGTCGCATTATACTGAGTGGGCTAATTCTAAAATAACAACCTGTTTGCATATTCCATCCATCCCGCCTACCTCTCCAACTCTCTCTTTCTATTTGTATTGTGCACCGTTATCAACCACTTCTAGGATATTATATATCATGATAATAATAATAATAGAAGTAATATTAATGATAATATTAATAATAATAAATAATATGCAAAACATTCATATATCGCTTCATACAATTAGCTGCATCTAATTATTACCCCCTGAATTAAAAAAAATCCTTTCTACTGGGTACCAAAGTTTTACTACACTTGGGTGGAAAGTGGCAAAATGTAGATAAACGCCTTGCCAAATGACCCCAGTGCTGCGGTTAGATTTGAACCCCGGAACATGTGGTATATATCTGTATAGCTTAGATTAATTTCACCTGACGACAGGATGTTACTACCACCAAAGTGTGGTTTTACCCAAACAATAGCCTACACAACTTTCTAACAAAATACAACATGTCCATTTCCGAGATCATGGTCCTACGACATGACTTTACAATCAATCGCACGATTTATATCAGCTGCAATTATCTGAATAAAACAATGTATAACAGTTGATCTTACTTGACCATATCTCTTTATACTGTATTACGATAAATGTTCACCCAGGGTAGTTTTTAAGTCTTTTAAATTGCAATCGTTTATATTTCAACTCATCTAACTCATTTAACTTTGTGCCCCCGGAAAAATAAAGGTGTTTGTATAACGTAATAACACAAAATAATATTTTTTTAATACATGAAGACCTTTCCAACAACTCATCCAAAAGCTACAATGTTGGTGTATCTTAAAAAAGTAAATAATACCCTTCACAACTGTCTTTGAGTACATACAGTCACATCAAAAACTGTGGTGTTAACCGGTGTACATAGAGGACCATACCAGTTATTTTACACCGGTGTTAAATTGGTGGTGTCAGTTTTACACCTATATGTGTTATTACAACACCAATGGTTGTTACATTTACACCCTATGGTGTTATGTTCAATCTCAATTTTAACACCTCAGGGTGTGGTCCTCTATTAAAACCAATTGGTGTCAGTTTTAACACCACAGTTTTTAGAGTGGTCATGATATAATGTAGGCCTACATATCCGTAATATGAGCTGTCAAAGAGCTGACCACGGAAAAAATGTCGATGTGTTTTGAAAAAAGGAAGTTGACGAAGCCAATACAAGAAAGCGAGGAAAAACTTGAACTCTGACGCCATTTTGTTCTCAAATGTTTCCACGTGGTAACCCAATAACCCAGATTTCGAAGGACAAATATAGAATAGTGGAACAAGAAGTCGTAAAAGTCCATAGCGTTCTTATACATGACTTTCCATGCTTGGATATTGTACCGCTGATGATTTCGGCTAATCCCGATCAAGAGCAGTTAATGAGTAGTTTACGTCATTTAGAGCAAAGACAAACTAAATATTAAAGAAAAAAGTCAAGCTAGAGTGGAAAATATAATTTTTTTCTCAGTGGTTCATATCAATAAAAGAATATAACAGGTGACTGCAGTTTTAACATTTTCAATCACGTTATCTACGTTCTGGACCCCTAGGCAGAACAGAGTAGTAATAATTACCAACGTGAGTGGGCAATCCAGCCATTCCTATGTATTCATTGTATATTTTATGTTGTAATTATATCTGATGTATTTTGCATGTTTTTTAGGAATGGAAAATGAATACAGTACATGACAGCATCACTTTGAAAATGTAATTTTAATTATTCATCTTAGTTATAAATCTCATCTTTTCGTTAAAAAATATGGCTCCAACTATTATTAGAATTGTTTTTAAATCTCATTACCATGTGCATATATCGCCGCTGTTCTAAAATGGTAGTGTAAACGATGATACCAATTCATCTTGTTGTTTTTTCCTTAACTATAATTCCATTCATTTCACATTGGCAGGAAACAAGACTTGCTTAATAGAGGTAAAACCACGTCCCCCCTCCCCTGAAAACCAGTTACCAAATATAACCTGTACTTCCTACCATTATTTTTTTTATCTACACGCATATTACTATAAGCATATCAACTGGAAAAACAAATTCTGACTTTTGAAACGGTCTGTGTGGCTCCAACAGCTTCATGAAATTCAAGAATTCATTTGCCAACGAAAGCATATGAAACAATGATGGCTAAAAGAGCCTTTGCAATCATATTTCAAAATCTGAATTTTTTCTCATTATTGCTCGACATGGAGAAGAAAAAAGCATAAATAGGGAGTGTGATTTTTGAAACAGTCTATACGGCTCCAGCAATTAATAAGGTTTAAGAATCAAATTGCAAATAATAAACGATAGCCGTTCAAGAATCATAATGAGCCTTTGAACGTAAAATAAAAAGATGCCTCGGTCTGTGACATCTAATTTGGTTTAGAATGTATGATGAAGAACGAGATAGAAAATCTATTTCGCTCTCCGATTATCCATCTCCAAATTTGGTTGAGATATAAATATCGGCGCCAAATAGCAGGAGTATGATTTAAACTGTCGGTACATATTACATTCTCTTCGATCGCAAACAGCTGATGTACGTATTTATTTGTGAACGAATCGTGGAAGAATTCTCATTTGTCTATAAAAAGCAATCCATACTGCTGTTATTCCTGCTGTAATTCTCAGTTGCAACACAAATTTCTTTGGATGAAACAATTGTTGCTTCAACCATAATGCCCTTCTTAGCAAAACCCTTCGTAAAGCTACGAGTTGAAAACAAATTCAATTAGGATTGTCCTTCATCTTGAATTAAATTAAGCACAAATCAAGACTACGTTATGACATTTTGAAAAGAAATATATTGAAATGCGATCACACCCACCATGTACAAATTTTTGTTTAGGGAAACGGACTTACACTTACACATTATTTTTAGTTGTTGGTAAAGTCATGCATAACTTTCGAAACTGTTCCATCAAAAAGCTACGTTTAGAGACAAAAAGGACCCTTTTTCTTAATAAGAACATCATATTGATTGATTAATTAATTGTTTAATTGATGTTATCGATTAATTGGTTGATTGACTGACTGGTTACTTAATTGAATGATTGACTGAATCATTAAATAAATAATTGAGTTATTGAATGAGTGAGCCTCATATTGGTTTATTTTTCATATCTATTTCAACAAAATTAACAATATGAAGCAAAATTAGGATTAAGCAAGTGAAATCCACAATAAATTTCCAAGGGTAAAAACTCATAAAGATATCTTTCTCATCTTTACCATAAATTATTTTCACCAAGGTATTCAAATAGCATGAAAAATGCATTAAATTTAGGCTAAGACCGTAAAGCATTTTCTGGTGTTCTTAACACTGAACTGGATGTAAAGATGAGAGGGATATATGGCCTTTTTGGTGCATTCATACCAAAAACGGAAACGCAGATTTTACGTTGGTTCTTAGATTAGCGTTCTGAAGAGAGCAAATAAAGCAATGATGCAAAAATGGGGTTAAAAGCTTTCCTATCTGAAGTAGAAATCCTGAGATCTGGTAGAAGCTGTAGACAAGTATGTCAGCGATTGGCGTGTTTGATATAGCGAAATTAAGGTCCTTAATTGATTTCACATTACCAATACATAATTTTTTAACTGACATACATGTATGTCATTACTCTTACAGTTCAGACAACGTTTAAATCTACATCTATATGTACAAGGACATTATTTCTGAGAAATGATTTGGGGCGCCATCCTGTCCATTGTTTTAATGGCGTTCCGGTTTTAAATTCGGCGGCGCCTCATTTTATAATCGTGTGTGCTCGTGCATCTATCAAACGGAATGCTTGCCTCCGTCTGTAAAGTCCATTTCATCATGATTAAAATGTGCGTATTAGGATTATTTGATTATCAATAGCGGGATATTTACTGGCCGTTTAATATCCACCTTGTTGTCCAAGGCAGTGCCTCAGGGTGCATCTTAAAAATGTTATCTGGACAACTCTCAAGGTCTCAAGATCATTTTATTCTACTTAGATGCATACTGCCACAACAAGGATTTGTTTCCACTGCCTATATTGCATTGACTTCAAATCAAATCCGTAAACGTTATATTGCCACTAGCCACAGTACATGGCAGTTGGGTAATCATCCTTGTCTAAACATCGGAAACATAAATCTCAAAGGAAAATACACCAAACATATTAACAAACCACTCATTCTTTGCATGTACGATATGGAATCCTACTGATTTTTTATCAAGCCTCCATGTGAACTGATCTTTAAGTGTCAAGGGAAATGCACTCGAGAAGTAAACTATGGAAGAAGGAATTTGATTAGGGTTGCAAACGTTTCGGTCGAAAGAGGAGGACTAGAAAGTAGTGCTGATTTGAATGGACGTAGCAGGCTCTTAAAGTGTAGTGCTTTTAATTTGCTAACCGAATATAAGTCCTTTTGCAAGATTTGTGGCAAGTACGAGCAGTGTGACGTGACCCCGTGTGACTGCATGACTGTGTATATGCCCTGAAAGGTGTAACAGACTGTGATGGATATCTTCCAGTATTTGATACCGAAGAAAAGGGATAAATCTTTGGTCCAGTACCAACCTATCATCAGTTCGACCTGTACTCCACTCTAACATGCAAATGAACAGGGTTTTTAAGTCATGAAATCCTAATATGCGAGAATATACTATTTCCTATTGAAGTTGTATCTCTGTTTTATTTCCTCAAAAATCTTTAAGAACTGAAAATATACCTTGATTGTATTTAAGTATTTTTGTATTCAAGTATTTGTTTTCTACAAAGACTAACAATGAAAATAAAAACTGCTGAAATTCTCGGGGAGGATTTAGAGGCTTGATTTGACGGCTATACTCTTCATAGTGCACGGCGTTTAATCTTTGTTATCGAAACCATAGAGGCTTGCGTCAGTGCGATTGATGTTGGCATTCCTAATTGAGAAATTGAAACAAATGGGATTGATGGCTACTCTAGGCAATTTCATTTGCTACTATCATTGTTTTCTACCCCCTCAGTAGTCTATATCCAGTGTGTGTCTGCATGATCGTACGAGGGTGAGGGGTGTGGGTGGGTGTGTGTGTGAACACGTGTGAGTGGGTGAGAGCAAATCGACGCGTTCTTGTATTTTTGAATGGATATGATTGTGTTCGCTTGTAGTTTGAATTCATAAAAGTAAAAGTCTTTGATATTTATTAAAGTAAAAAGAAAATCAATTATTCTCATTATTAAGTGGATTTCTACTAAGCAAAATCACCCCAACCCCTCAGTATAACCCCCAAACCATCCACCACACCCAATCCCCTCCAATGATACTCAGTCACTGATTGAGTGTCTCCAATCAAGGACCTCGTATAGATGACACTGAGAGAGAAACAGGTCTTGATTATCTATCCTGTATGTTTATGTATTCTTCTCAAGATATCCCCATAGATTTCGTTCAATCTAGATGTCCTTTCAAACACCGTCTTCGTTTTCTTCCCCTTTTCACTATCATAGTTCGGTTACATCTCTCTCTCTTACTCTATGTCTACCCTTCTCCCTAAGGCTGTCTGATTCCATTCCCTCTTTCTACCGATATTTTTTTCGTAGTCATATTTATACTTCTTTCTCTTCTTCTCCTCTTTCTCCTTCCTCTTTTCTACCTTTTCTCCTTCGTCTCCTACTTCTTCTCCATCTTTTCCTTCTGCGTGATTTTATTTTCCTCCCTTTTGGGGTCGTCATCATCATAATCAGCATTATCACTCTCCTTATTATATATATACATATATATATGTTTATATATATGCACTCTAAAACGTTTATCCAATATTGGGTAAAATGGGAACATGCATGTTTGTATTTTGTTATTTTGTCAATTTTACGCAATGTTGCGTTGAAATTTACCCTTAAAACATGCATGTCGCCAAATATGGGGGAAAGATACCCAGCAGACATGCATGTTCCCTTTCTACCCAATATTGGGCAGAGTGTTACTCAGTGTTTTTATCATCATCATCATCATCATCATCAGCATAATCATCGTCGTCGTCGTCATCACTCATATACATTTGACCGTCATCATAACATTTTCTCCTAATACTCAATGAAAGAAATATCACAACCATCTTATCATACACACAAAGTTATGAATCACCTCCCATCCTGTATCTGACCAGCTATCATGGGCGGAAATCCCAGGGGGGACAGGGGGACGCCCCTACCGAAAATAGTAGGGGGGACACAATATCAAATGTCCCCCTACTATTTTTGGTCTTTTATTAAGGAGAAAAATACATCACTCACAATGGAAAAAATAAATGTATTTTGGACTAAATGACCTTATATTTTTGGTGAAAACCTTTTTTTTTGCTTGTCAAATTTTACAGCCCCTGGTCCCCCTACCTTTGGGGACAGATTTCCGCCCATGCCAGCCATGCCCCCTCTCCACATTGTATTTATAAACTATCTTTATCTCTATCTCTATCACTTTATATCTCTTTCTCCATCGCATCTTCTTTCACATGCATATCCCGTCATATACAACACTCCTTATTTGCCATAAACTTCCAAATTTTTCAGATCGAGTTGTAACGCTAGGAGTTTCACATAAACAAAGTTGGCTATTTTGATAAACACCGATTTCCCATGTCGTCTTGGATAATATGACTTATATTAATATCTGTAGCGCTGCATTCGATGAAAACGGTACATTATACAAACATATCTACCTTGCCTGAGGTGACTTTGGTCTCGGATTAGTATGCAATCAAGCTAAAGAAGCAATCACCGATTATTCATCATTCTGATTAGTGATTGCTAAGTGCAACGGTGTTGAAACTTAAGCAAATCGGAATTAATTAATCTAGAGATTATGTGTCATCATCACCCCTGAAATGAAAATAAGGAAGGAATTATACCTGTTATGGGAGAGGGATTAATTAATTAGTTTCATCTTTTGTGGAGCTAAGGACATATTTTCCCACTGGCCTAAGTTGAAAAACGTAGAAATATGATCAGTTACAAGTAAGATTCAAATCTGTGATAAACTCATTCAACTCCCCCCCCCCCCACTGTAAATATCTGGTATGACGCTAAAAAATTGAATTTTCAACATTACTTGATATCGGATAAAGAATTCATTTTTTTTTTATTTTTTACTTAATCGTTCTGTTTCCCAACAATAAGTAGATAAAAATGTTTGAAGATAACTACTGCTTACTGTACAAATCGTTTACCCCCCTTAAATAATGGATAGAAAAGGGGTAATTAATCCGCATCGAACTTTTTTAAAGATAAGAATGAGTATACGATTACCGCATAAAATCGAAGGTTTATATTTTCGCATTATTTGTTATATATACTATTCTGATTACTAGCTTACTCAAAGTATGAATGCAAATATTTTTTATTCAGGGTTATACTATTTGCATTTCTCCCCTCTAGTATCTTTGGATGATCAAAAGCTCATCCTAGCTATGGAGGTATCTATATAAGAAAAAAACATAATGATTGACCGTTGTACCCAGCTCACTATGAGAGTGGAAAAAATATAAATACTTTCTCTAATGTCTGAATTGAATTTTGGATGATTTTATGATTTGGACAAATAAATAATCATACTGCTTGTATTGAAAAAATATAACTAATCAATACTTAGTCGCACTAACACTCCTCTTTGAACATGCTAAAATTTCTAGCTAGCACACTACAAACTGAACCCTATTGAATAATTCACGTGCTTCTTCTTAGAAGACCTGAAGCACCATCGGATACGGAAAAAAGCAGAAACCATTCTTTCCTTGTCTGAAGTAGAATTAACATAAAACACTGTCTCCTGTTATATTCTAACACCTACAATGTTCAACTGTAGCTGTTGGTGCTTTATGCTAAGGTTATAGGAGTCGCACAATGGTAAAATATCAAAGTGCATGTTCACACTGGAATTCCTTCCCCAAATGAAAGGTGTTTTGAAGAGTACAGCAATTCTAAAACTTCGCCACTGTCAAGTTGATCGAGTTGAAGGAATCCTCTCACCGTGTTTGGTGCTTTAAAAGCCATGATGGGCGACAGCACGTAAATTTGATACTAAATTTAATATTTGAGTGCATTCTGATTCAAACAAGCGTTCAGAGTGACATTTTCTGACACCTACTATTTCCTGACCATCTTCCACATATTTTCTCACACATTAATAAATTTTCAGTCGTCTTTCTTTCCCCTTATATATATAAATATATATATATATATATATATATATATATATATATATATATATATATATATATATATATATATATATATATATATATATATATAAATATATAAAGATTCTTTAGTCAATTTTTTTGTTCGATCTTTTTACAAGCCTATACGAATATTATCGCACTTGTGGGTGGAAAAATATAGTGGAGGTATGGAGAACACATATTTACGCAAAAGGTATATTTTCTCATTTTTAAAATCGTTCGCCATAATAATTCAGGAATCATACGCATATTGGGAGGATCTCGATAATCGTACTTCTTCTTTCTATCAGTTAAGTAATATTTACGATAATCATCATGTCACAATCAGGGGCCGCGGAAAGGTTTTCAAAGGGGGGGGGGGGTGCTGACCATGCAAAAAAATCACAATCATTATATGGTCATTTTTACGTTTTTGTACACGGTTTTGGATAAAAGAAAGTGGGGGACTGAAGCCCCCGAGCCCCCCCCCCATGTTCCGCTGCACCTGACTGTCACCTTCTAAACCGACTCCAAACTAAATAAAACCATTACTTTATTCGAATTACTGGTCGGCATCGGTTTTTTTTTTCATTTTATCTTTTTATTTTAGGGGAGTGTGGTTGTTGGGGTGTTACCTTATATGGTATGATATGACTAATTGATAAGTGTTTGTTAGTTTTGGAAGTTTAGTAATATGAAGGATAACATTTTGTTTTAAACCGAAACTTCCTATCATATCTTGTAAGTCAGATTTTGTTTCATTTGAATCACATGCTATACCTTCTCGGTCTTTGCACTATCCTAAATTAGAAAGTAATATTTGCTTAAATTGGTGTTAAAATGAAAAGACCTGCATTTTCTTCTCTCACATCTTGCCTTCCTCTGCAGTACCACTATCTACTCCATGATGCATTATTGATTCATGTTCATATACAAGGCATCAACGCAAGGCATTTCCAACATTCTGCATAGAGCAATTATACCTTTCAAAAGCTGCATTTGATTGAAAATATTGTGTTGTCATGATTGTACGTATTGACATACGAAGTGAACGTATGAATAATTAATCGGTCCTGCACATCAACATTATGTATTATGCAGTCAAAACACTTGGATGAAAACGCGCGTCACATCTAACATGCGGATGGGGATTTTCATCTCGCTAATAACCCCACTGTATAATATTAGCTTCTAGTATTTCATTCTGTAGAATATCTCATGGAAGGGAGGGGGGGAGGTCCCCCTGGCGACTTTCCAATCCCACTTTAAACGCACATCACGCCTAGCACGCTGATGCGGACTTTCATTTCGCTAATAACCCCACTGTAACATTAGCTTCTATAGTATTTCATTCTCTAGTGTAGCTCACGGAAGGGGGGGGGGGAGGGGTGAGGTCCCCCTGGCGACTTTCCAATCCCAGTTTAATGGATTCATTCATGGTGGACGAGGATGAACTACTATTGTAATACAACAACGATACATGTCGTTGCCAGGCAACAGGCACTATTGATGAAGGAGATGAGATAAATGAATGGAAGCTTCGCTGCATGAGTTTGTACTTCGATATCCCCGACCCTATAAAACGAAATCCCGTACACGCAAATTGCGCATGATAATGGTGAACGTGTCTTACACATGCAACAGGAGATTACTCGAAGGTGAGATAGATTGTAATTTTCTTTAAGATTAAACATCATGAAATTCTAATCAGCCATTAAATTAGCCATTACGAAAATCAATAATGCAATAATCACATTCAACATTAACTGACTTGATCTGACCCATAGTACCACGATTGCCGTCTCCGGTGATAAATGAGGAATATACGCTGGTAACTAAGTCAGAATCATATTGCAAATAAATATAGGTACTTTGGATTTATTGATTTCCGCCCCGTTTTTCTTTATGAAACCCCCGGCATAATTCATTTTCCACCCCTTCTCCATCTAAGGATACAAAAAAAATTGATTAAAATGGGGCTATATAGTGTATGAGTATAATTGAAGAAAGTTTTTTTTACGATGATCTTATTAACGTTTGTGGACATTTACATCAACAAAATGAAGACGGTCATCAAAACTTGGCCTGAATATTTTTTATTTGAAATTTGTCGACTTCTACGACAATCTATTCAGATGAAGATACGTCTTCTTCATTGTCTTCTGGTTGAGGAAACCTCTCGTCATCTTCAATTGGATTGAGCTCACCCGGTAGATACTCCATCATGTCAATGTCATCCTATCTTAGCCACAGGTAAATTAGTTCTTCGTCTCGCATTCACGTGTAATACAAGCTTTGTCCCAAATCTTTACAGGTGTGTTGAAAGATATAGAACTACAAGGTGTGTAAAAAACCCCTGTGCGAATGTTGTTTCTCTTTGTCCGTCAACTGTGTTATGATGTCAATTTAGGCTATATTGCGTACCCATCTTCATTTTGCAGAAAAGTCTTGTTTGAGATAATCTATATAGTCCGACTAATCATGACTCGGTGACTAAAGCGAATAAAAGAAAGAGAAGGAAAGAGAAAGAAATATAAAGAGGAGAGAAACGCAAATGGTGATATTTCATAAAGTAATTCTACATGCGACTATTTATCTCAAGCGTTCCATATTTTTTTTATTATAATGTACATTCAAAATTGAAAAAAAAAACATATGGCGCGTCCGTTGCAGTTTAATCTTCATTAAAATAGCTCCATGCAAGATTTTATTATAAAAACATATGTTTCTTTGCATTATTGTTATTTGTTAATGATGACGGAGTTTCAACTTGCAAACAAATAAAAATATATATATATATATATTGGTATCAAGACGTCCCAAGACAAATGGGCATCTGGCAGAAAATTCATCGTGTGCTGGAGCTCCTTGGTGCCCCTCCTTTAATTCAAATCATTATGCCGCTGCACAATGTTTGAAGGCATCTACCGAATCGTTCCAATGCACCTGTCTTCCAACCTTATACTCCAGGTCCCCTCTCATCCTCCTAAATCGAATGTTAATCTTCTATTTCCGTACTGACCCGTATTCACCTTATCGATAGCAGCTTCAAACGTGTGCTAGTGAATGGCGTCTTGGAACGGAACCCCCTCTTTTCCATATCTTCGCTGATGAGGAAATTATCTCGTTTTAACGTTTTTTTTTCATTTATATCTCGATTTGATGATCATAACTTTGACACATGGTTAGAGTCACTCCCCAAAATTTACTTACAAATTTACGTAAATCAAAATAAATGATTTATCACGGAAATTTAAGCAAAATGCATATCAATTCACAAAACTCCAATTGTGTCACCGAAATGGATGTTTTTCCACTAGGGGGCGAGAATTATTTAAATGTATTATGAGAAAAGTTCGGCAATGTGATATTCTTTTGTAGTAAAGGTCTAATCAGATTATAAATGTGTTTGATTACTGATTCAATTTGATAAAGGATAGTTTGGTGTAGAATAGACAGAAACTGTTTATGACAAGCTTAGTAATGCTAAATCATGTTGAAAAGAAAGGCAACTTCTTATTTCTTGTAATTACATTGTTTAGATACAGATCTCATAGCAAGAGCTGGCGTGCTATACTAATCATTCTTATATAGTCATGTTTCTTGTCAATTTCAACATCTCTAATTCCAGTGAAAATAGTAATACTGGATTAAATTTCACGCCATGCCATTCAGGTCATTGTGCAGAGAAGCACACAAGTAGACGGGAAGATCTAAACATGCAGCACCTGCTTTGCAGAAAAGTGAAGGGTCGCCATGGTGGCGGAAGGAGAACCTGCCATTGGGAGGGTTTCAAAAACGAATCACTCTAACTTGGGAACTTTCAGAGAATTCAAAATAATTATGATGTAGCCCGATGGTATAACGTAGGTCACTGACGTTCGACAAGCTTTCTCGTCATACCTCTTGTGTTCGGCAGAGTTAATCATTGTGGTGGCGTCCGACGATGCTCACTAAGCAAAATATTTAAATTTTTAGTATTGAAGAGGTAGTGATTATTAATAGCAAGCAAGCACTCTGGTTATACTAAAAAGTATTCTTGATGGTAGATTTGCTCCAAAAGCAATCAAATCAATCGGTTATGAAATACTATTACTTATGTGTGTTTTAACCGGTTTATCAGTCAACTAGAAACAGAATATAATAGCATGCATATTCACGAGTATATTCATTCCAAAATGTCAAAACAAAACTAAGGTAAGGATTTAAGAGCTTACCTTGACCATAAGAACTCCCTTGGAAACAAATCTGTCCTCTTTTTGACTCTCCTTAAAATATTCAAATACTACATCCACTATGGGGTACCTGCTCCCAAACACCAGGCCACTGTTGAGCAGAAAACGGTTTACACTCCAAGAATTGACTCCTACATCGTACAGTATATAGCTAAAGTAATTGTGAAGAATTTTAATCAAGCGATCTGCTGCTCTTTGCTCGAAGACCTCTTGAAAGCAGATGAAATCAAGATGGGCAGGGAAGTTTGAACTAATGCCATGTTCGCATGGTCCAAGACGTTCACGAATGCTACTCTGACTGCAGAAGGACATGGGACAGTGGGTGATGGTCGTTCTAGGAATGGTGTTACCAGGTGTGGAAGGTCCTACGGAAGAAGCGTACTGACTCTGTGATGTCTGGAGTCTCACTGTAGATGTAGAACCTACAGAATCTGGTGATGATGGTGAGGAGATAGGACCACCACGACTTGGCACAATATCAGGAATGTCTACATCGGCTGATCCACCAGGTTGTGGTGGAAGTTCTCGCTGTTTCCTCACCTGGCTTCGAGGTGGCTTTGGTGATTGTTTACTGCTTCCTGCATTAGTCCTTGACATTCGTGGGGATCGTTGGGGATCTGGACTCCTATCCCTACGTTGGCGACGTCGGTCCTTGTCCCTCATAGGAAGAGTATCGTCTTTTGATACACTACCTCTTGAAGAATATTGTCTGTTCATGTCAAATTTCAAAACATTGTCCTCATCTCCTGCAAGGTGGCTTATGTTCTGAGGCGTCATTAAAACGGAGGTACTTGGTGAATGATAGATGCATGATTGTTTGAGCTCACCATCTGAAGGTGAGTGAATAAATATTTTGGGATTGGGTCGCAGTTGTGAGTTGACAATATGCGTGGCCATCTGTTTTGCCCTGTACTGCACCTGGCCAAGATTGTTCATCCTTGCCATGGCCTCAGGCATGAGACATGAGTCAACAAAGGCGAACTTAAAATTCCTCTTTTCAGATAAGTCAGTCCAGATTCGATTGTTGACGTTAATCAGGTAAGGGTTGCTTTTGAAGGAGAAACGATAAGGCCGACGGAACCTGGCCATAATGACCCTTAAGGCAAACCCAAGCCCTGCAAAGGGGCAGGAAATTATTATGATTGCTATCATGATTGGCACAAGAAAGATTAGAGTGATGACTCGCTCGTAGCATGGCATGGCATCACCATCCTGGAGCTCGTCAGTGGTCCTCAAAAATAGGGCCATCAGTTGATTTAAGTTCCAGGTCCATGGTAAAAGGAGGTAGAACCCTAATGAATAGAGCTTTTCCTGAAAGGAATAGTTAAACACTTTCTGATGCAGCATCTTGCTAGTATCTTACACTCCAAAATTCTTGACTTATCCTGCGTCAGGAGAGTTTCCTGTCATAGAGTTGCTACCATACACTTATCCATTTTTGTAACATCAGAGATGGATGTACGAAAAAACGTGATACAGATTACAGTGGTTGGATAAACCATCGTACAAAGGATATCCACAGGATGTCAACATTGTGCTTCGCTCTGTTCGCCTCGGTGGAGCAGACATTTGCATAATTGATGAAAAGCGAACATAACATTCATTCAGATCCACCGTCCTTGTCTTTACCAGACGAATCCATACGGACAGACGGGTCACCGGGTATGATGTCTCTTCACAATGAAGCAACACGTGTACCGATATGATCAATTCGAAAAAAACTTTACTCCATAAAAACCAATGCGAGCCATGAATCCACAGAGCATGAACGGTTCACACGTTTAGCATTTTGTCCGCCGTACTGCAAGATGCGAATAAATGCACTAGAGAGACGTTGCCTTAGTGACCATATGGCATATGAGAAGCGACGTGAGAGAGATCCCCATATCATCCAACATTCATAGGAATTGCAATTTAGAAGTGAATTTCTTACTTAAGCCAATGCCCATAAATCCAACGTGATCTCTCCTCTATCAACTCGTGCGATGAAATCTATTCGCAGTAAGTCGATTGGCGGGAATGTCCGATTGTTATTACTTGTTGTTAAAGAACAGAAGGCACGGTACGTCGTGCTTGTTTTACGACTCACTCCGGCAATCATTTATCCACGGTTTTATGACACGTGTAGTAGAGTTTGTCATCCCTAGATGAATAGTCACTTGAGGTATACCTGGTAAAAGTTAAGCCAAGAAACTCATCAAGAGATTCATTATACTCATATGAATGAAGACTGTTTTTCAAATTCAAACTGTATATTAATCAAGGTGATCGTGATGATGTTAGTGCAAATGAATAAAACTACAGTACAGAAACGAGTTGTATTGCCTGACATTAAAAGTGTTGAATGAGCGTTTAATTGGTATTATTGAAAGCATCACGCTGATTATTAACTTATCAAAAATGTGTTTTTCTTCCGAATCATTCGCTTCCATTAAAGGCAAAGAAGATTTAGCAGCTTTCACATTGCAATTCTGATATGAAATTCCAAATGAAAATTAACCGAGGAATATCAAAATCTTTGCCATACACCTGTTTGAATTATCCACTTAAATTCCTCCACGCTACTTCCACATCTAAAGAAGACGAAAAGCTTGGCGGCGTCATTACGCGGCGAACACGGTAAGCGATGCAGATCGCCCACAGTCACAATAACTACGGCTTCAATCACAACACACAACCGCCACTTAACACAATCTCCAAGAATAGCAACAAATCAACTCGCGTCCGTTGCTCGCTCGTTCGTTCGTTTACTGTCTCTCTCGTGTGTGGTGGTTGTATCGTCCAGTGCTTGGTCAGCCATCCGTAGGCCACGGCCTTCCTCAATCCTAATATCCCGAACGCACTGCGTTTTTTTTTAATGGCCACAAATTCGATAGCACGACCGTACGCTCCCATTTGCCCGCCTTCCTTGAATAGCGATGAAATCGGAAGCTTACAATGAGAGAACGCATTTTTATACACGAAACACCTGCAGCCCACTTCAAAATAGGAAAGAGATCACACTTTCGGTACAAATCAGTTCTCACTGCAACGTGCAGTACAAAATGAATAGTTAAAAGAAATGTAAAATACCTCTCTCACTTTACCATCAACCCTGCCTATTTGTCCCCGGTATCTGTCTATCGCTTTTTTTCTCGATTTTCCTTTACCTTGATCATTTTTAAAAGTTTACACCGAAATGTGAAAGTTGATCACGTTTATTAAAATGAAAACTTTAATTTCTGGGGCACCTAACAAAAAAACTTACCAACGATCGTAGAATATTTTTCTACGATCGATTCCATTGACTACAATATACAATCAATTAACTCAAGTGTACGATTAATAGTTAACCTTTGTCTTACGGGACCCACATCATAAGAATTTAGGGAATATAAGCTTAAGAGCATCATTAATGCACCAGGTCCTTCATCGTAAAGATTAATATTGCGTTGAATTTAAACATTAGTGTTAAATTATTTAATCTTGAATTCTTTTATAGTACACAACATTGCAAACAACATTACAAACTAAAATTTTCAGTGAAATCATCATTTCAGTAATGTATAAAGGAACGAAAACTGTGGGAAGGGGAAGTTTTAAAAGGGCAGCCTTTGCTCTTGAGCGTAGGTTGATAAACTTAACCGGTTCATAAAATGTCCACCCCCTTCTTGGGGGCTATATAACAAGAAAATTAGCTTGCTTTTTACGTTCGCATTATTTATGAGCTTATACATATCCTCACGAGGGAATCAAAAGGTTGTTAAAATGTCCCTTTTCATGTCAGATAAGTCAATGGCATGAAAATGAAAACGAGGAAGCGTAACGGAGGAGTACTGAAGGTAGATTTGATGCATCGTATCTTAACTCAAATAATTGTTAAACCAGGTTACCCTTTTCCGTAAAAAAATCTTATGCCTCTCAAAAAAGGGGAAGGGGGGGGGCCAGATGTTCCCCTCCCTGGATTCGCCACTGGTAATGATAATTATGCAATCCATTTACAAAACGTCTTTTCATACGATACAAGCGTGTTGAACAAAGATTAGTTAATACAAGTAGAATATCTTCAGAATTGAAAACTACACCTTCATAATGAAAAAGTCAGATTAGAATAGGTAGGTTTTGAGACAGTTCTTGATTGAAGTGTTTGAAAATATTATTCTTTGATAGGAAGGCGGATTTCCATGTTGATGTTTTTAATGGCGCCCTCGTAACAATAATCATAAATCATATGTACCATAATTATGTTTTGGGATATCTGTTGAAAGGGCCCTGTCAACCTCTGGTTTAGCAGTTAGATGTACAAGAAGTGTATAGCTAGATGTTGATGCAAATGCATTGGAACTACGTACATTAGCCTTTAAAAAAAAAAGTGTGAAGAAATTCTAGTGACATTTCAACAAATTTTCATTGAGCAGGAAAATTTGAGTACAGTGTGTGTGTTTGAATTTTGTCAGACGTGTGTATCAATCAGAAATGATTATTTACGTCTGGGACCGACCTTTAACGTCACCATCCGAAAGACGTGACCAGGGCTCGAACCTCTGCATCAATTTGTAACTTCCCCACAGCTTGGATTACAGGCGCACGCCACAACGCCCAGTAGATAATCATGCATCCTACTGGCCGTAGAGGGATAGCGCATCGGATTCTTCGCTCTCAAGATTTATTAACAAGTCAATTGACGAGTACAAGGATTGCGCAGGACAGGATGAAATATTTCACCGACCCTCCCCTAGTCTGCAGGCACAGACCCTCATTGGAACTTTGATCAACAAGTGTGCCTCCACGCAAAGACTAGCACATACAAAACTTGCTGTTCTAATACTGAGCGAGAGAGCCTTCAGTACAGAAGGCATGAGTAGGCTGCACATTCAGACCCTTATTTCGAGTGAAGGGTTTGCCCAGCAGACTAACCCTCCTCCATCTTTCCCTCTCTCTCTTTCTTTCTATTCATCTATCTATCGTGAGCGTTGAGGGCCATTTGGGAAATAAAAAGCGCATAATAAATACTGGGTATTATACGTTTCCTGTCCATTTTCATCAGAGTTGCATTTAGGTTACTGGCCGTTCAAGTTAAAAGATTTTTTGTCATTTATTCAGCATTTCTTAATTTCATTGGATGAAATTTCGACGAAATTGGACGGGAAAAACTATATTATTATTATTGGGTATTAAATTAATTATAGCTTAAACAATAATGTCTCCCTGTCTCTCTCGCGAAATCAAGTTTCTTTTTTAACTAATTACATAATTGGCAAGTCATTCTCGTTTATGTTTGTTATTTTTCTTATTCTTAGTTATATTTATAGCTTTCACTTGCATTTCTGTTCGTAATTACTCTTACAAACTTAATAGCATATTTCACGTCTTAACCCTTATTAAACTGGGAGGGGGGGGGGACAATTTGACCCCTCTCAACAAATTTTGCCGCTACGCCGCCGCGCAATTTTATTTTACCACACCGCTCACTGTCTTTTTAACTTTCAAGTCTTGCGCATCTTTTGAGACCAAATTTGCGACGCCCGGGTACGCGGTTCTGAAATTACGCAATATTTTGTAAGCGCATGTCAGTCCCAAAATTGCTAATAAACGTGATTACGTGTACAAACTCAAAGCAATTTGTGTTTTTCAACTAAAAATCATAAATGTGTGATTATTTTACTTTTTTGGTTTAGATGGATTTACTTTATGATATTTAGATCGCAAAAGGGTCCCCGACAAAGTTCATCGAAAAAAAACAATAAAAAACAAAGGTTTGAAAAAAAATTAATAAACAATAAAATACATAGAAAATTATTAATTTTTTTGAATTTTTTTGTAGATCTTTGTTAGAAATGTAAGAATCTATATGTTCGCTAAGAATTTGCATTCTACTAGCTACATAAATTGAGTTAAAGGCAAAAACATACACAAAAAATAGGGCAAATTTCACACGCTTATTTGCATATTTCATTAATAAAAATATATAAGCAATAAAGTTTTTGAAGTTTTACTATACAGTCTTGTAGTTTACATCCGGCTCTACGCGCGTGCAAATTTTCGCGGCGATCGCGCAATCATCGGCCGAGATCTGGGGGGGGGGGGGGGGTCAAATTGGCCCGTCTATGTTTGAAATAGCTCAGTAGAGAGAGGAAATCATTCAACACGTTTGAAACTTCACATTCACATATCATCAGATAATTACGAATAACTAAATGACTCAAATGCGCATTATTACGTTTGTTTTCATTCTTTTATTTAATTCTGTCAATAAATTATCTATACAAGCAAGTAATCAAAATATTGACATGCTCCTTTACATAATGACAAAGACCATACCATGCACTATACAATATAGAATTTATACCTCGGTCACATTTGCTCTCCAGCGGCCGTACGGCGAGTCGAAAACGACTTATGTAATGGCAACATAAAATATAGGTGGTTTGAATGAAAATGATTAAACGGCTGTTTTCGGCCACCGTATAGAGCAAATATGACTGAGGTATTAATTAGCAAATACTTGTCAAGATAACAATGCTTTTCATTTTAATAATACATTCAAGTTTGAACTCTCGATTTTGCTCTCGAACTCTCGATTTCGGGGCACAATTGTTTAATATTTTTATATGTTTTTTTTATTATTATGAAAATATATCATGAACTCGATAAGGATGACATTTAGTTTCAACTCCGAACAGTTGTAATCAAAAAGACTTTATTAATTTCAGATAATCGAATATGAAGACAATTAATAAAATTAATTAATAAATTACTTAGAATCAAAGTGATTGAGGAAAAATAATGTTATTAATTCAAATCATTACATAATGTATAATTATATGACTGAAAGAGCTTCAAACGTAACAGAACACTAGAGAGTAACATAAATATATACAAATATATAAATATACATGCTGAAGATAATGCTTTCATTGCCATTTACATTGTAAACTTCTGAAAAAGACGGAGGACCGTCGAAAATTCGAGTGAACGATAAAAAATTTATTGGCAATGAAAGCATTATCTTCAGCACTAGAAAACAAGGGGAAAATAGCGCTGCAAAGTACAGGTTAAATATATACAGTAATTATTACATTGTCGGCAGTATAATACAAAATGGCGAGTGACTTTCATGTCAATATGCAACCAATAAAACAAAACCGAAATGCTACACCTGAAATATGAAACAAAGTAAATCAGGAAGTCATCCAATGAAACACTAATAGTATATAGACTTTGCTTAGCAGGGCGACTATAATAATCATGGTAAATATCATAATGCCTTTTTCCATACAGGTCAACCATATAGTAATTTCAATGTTCGCATTAAGGAACCTTCAATAGAATGCTTATCATTCACATCACGTGACTATGGTCATCATTAAACTACAGAAAAAAACAATCAAAATCATGAAACAAACTGTAATCTATGGTACCAAGTCAATCGAATTCCAGATAGAAAGTGGGTGGTATGCTGTTGCTGTGCTAAACAGTAATTTTAAACTTTGCTCGACGTAAACATGAAGTGGCAGAAATTAAAATTAAAAGTCCATCATTGTGCAAGGTAAAACAAAATTAATCTGGTTACCGATCTTCAGTGACGTTTGCTATTTAAGAGTTCAAAGGAAGTTCAACAAACGAATGTTGAGAAAATTGACCAATAATCTTCAAAACTGCAGCTAAAAATATTAGAAACGGATCGCTGGTGTTTGAATTTCAAAACTTCTGTTTAAAAAATACCAAATATATACGTCAACCAAGCTTTAATATCGGGGACGTGTAAACAAGTTGAAATATGAGTAAGCAAGGTCCTCGAGCACTTATTGAAAGAAAAATTCCATATGCATTCTTTCGCTATAATAGTCTCATAATTTCTCACAATTTTATTTAATTGACCGAAATGACAAGTGCACATATCCCCATTTTGTGCGTCAATAACCTTGTCTGACACTGTGAATATGTAAAACAAACAGTACATCCACGGTTTGAAATATGATTTCCTGTTCATTATCATCACAATTCTGAATCACTGTTGTTCTTTTTTTTCTTAAAATATAAGCTATTTTTACTAAATAATAAATAATCATAATTTTTCTTTTGTACATAAAAGAGAAACTAGCATCCAGATCCCATGACCAATTTTGGAATAGACGAAGTCAATAATATTTGTAATTGATTCGCCATGAGATACATGAACCATTATATCTGGGATATACATAACATGTTAGATGACACTCTATCGTAATATACTACCATCATGCACAAATTTGAGCTGTGATTGGCGAAAATTTTGAAAACGTATGTATTTTTATCGATGCACTTGAATTGAGAACTACTTCTACAAGAGAGAAAAATAGAGCAAAAATAAACATGAAAATGTCATCAAATCGAATGTAAAATGAGGAATTCATTAAATTTTACAATTCGGCTTTCAAGAGTAAAACGCTCATCATGTGGACAATTTCTGGTTAAAGGGAAAGATGACGTCACCCAATCGTTATTTCTTTCGGGTTTGACTTTAATTTGTTATTGTTTTAATGTATCTGTCAACCGTAGGTGGATGGAAGCATTATGTATGTTTTTGTGAAAATTTTCCTTGTTATAATTTTAAATAGCTTTTATCTCATGCTTGAACTTGTGGCAACGCCATTGCTGCAACGTATTGTGATTCAAGGAGGAGCTCCCATATTGTTAAATATGCAGAAATTGAAATAGTCTTCTTACAATAACATATATAATAAACAGTGTGCCACGTCATCAACTCTCTCATCAGCATATCGCATGTGTTAAGTATAACCGGGTTTTGTGTGAAAATAAGTAAAATTTTAAACTATTCAAACTTTTTTATTCTACATAAGATTTTGATGAAATTTTCAGTATTATGGTCATTTGAGCTTACCCTTTTCTTTCAAATTAACTTTTGTTGGGCTAGACATAAACTGTAATAGCAACGGTAAAAATAAAAATCCAGTATTCATTAATTATGAAAGCAACATCACAGTTTTCTTCTTCTCCTTGTATTTGTAATTGCTACATCAAGGCCCTGAACATAAACACTGATTTATTAGGTCCTTATGACAATGCTAGGATTATCATTATTATCATCATTATCATCTTAGAACATAGTCAAAAAGAGAGATTTGGGGTGAATGAAATCATTTTATTTCCAATCTTCTTAAATATTACATGCTGACTTGATGTGGGAGCTTGCAGATGGTGATTAACATGGGTCAGTGGATAGTGCTTTATATTTCTTTAATTTGACCACATTGGCTTGATTGAGTGAATAAATTCAAATTATGGAGTATACCATTTTACTCTGTATCTAAATATGGCTTTCTCATTCCGTAGACCGATCCCTGGATTGTAAATTGTTTTCAGCTGACAATTTCAGTGTATGTCATACTGACAAAATGCTATTATTGTATGATATTATTTCTTTAAATTTCCAACTCCAGAAATCGGCTCTTTCAAAAATACGCAGCTTTCGATCATTATACCACTTTATCTCGTATTTCATGCTTCGCAGAATCAATGAAAAAAGAATAATTATGAACATTCGATGACATGTATTTATATTTAAAATTTATAGATCCATTATTAAACAAAATCATCATTAATGTATTCAAGATGGTCAGTCTTTAGTACTCTGTCTGGGTTCAGTGGAAATGGCAAGTAGGCTTGAATGTAATGATTCCATTAACTCGGTCGACCTTACATCAGGGTTGAGAGTTTTAACCATCTCACAAGCTCGTGTGGGATCAATCCGAGCCCACACTAATTTAGTTGTTATGGTTGAGGATGGTTTGTCCCACTTCTGGGCGAAGCTGATCCAAACTGCTGGCAGTTCCAGTTCTCTCTGTTTACCTGATGCAACCTTGAGTTTTATCTTTTCCTCGAAGCGCTCCCAGTTGAAGATCTCAGTCGCTTGATTTCTCATAAGCTCTTCTGCGCTACCACCTTTTTTACTTTCAGTACCAAGCCAAAAGAGCTTGGTATTTGATCTTCTTGTTGCGTATATGTTTCCTTCCCTTGAGCACAGCAGAAGGCTATAAGAAAATCAAAGAAAACAAACTGGTAAGATAAGAAGAAGCAGTCTTGACTTGTTCAACTAGAATGTCTTTTTACCTCAGTTGATACCATCATTTGAATCCGTGACCCCCAAATCTAACACAGATCTCATTTTTATACGCACACATATAAGCCAAGTTAAAAATTGATACTTCAAACTTTTGTTTGGTTATTATGAAAATAGAATATTTTCATGTGATCTCTGTGACCTTTGAACTTGATCCCCAATTCCAATCCAGTTATACTTACATACATGTATTTATAAGCCAAGTTCAAAATTGAATCTGGTTCAAAATTTATCACGAAAATTATATATATCGATTCATGTAATGACCCCTATGACCTTTGACCTATGTCGTCATGCCCCATTAGGCTTACTAATCAGATCATTGTAACCTACATATTCATAAGAGTTTTGAGTTGATGCCTCAAATAGTTCTTCTGTTATCGCAACAACAAGATATTTCAATGTAAATATATGACCTCTGTGAGCTTAAACTTTTGACATTGATACCCCCAATGCAAAGAGAACAATCCTCAATATGAATGAAAATAGTAATAGCACCTGGATCCTTTATACCGCAATCTCCCTATAGATGAGGATAAATGAAGTAAGAATATGGTAAATTTGAAGAAAGGAATTACAAATGATTTTGAACAATTTTTTTCTTCTTAGTCGAAGTTCATCCTAAAAAATTCAGCTTTGTTATATCATACCCTCTATAGAAGTTCTGCAAAATCTTATCCACCGTGAATCGTTTCTGTTTCTCGTTGGTCCAAGGGAAGTCTTTCAAGGAACCATCTTCTTGTTGAATCTTGGTTGGAATGAGAACTCGATCTGTCTTGTCTGGTAGAGGAATAGGAGGCTTATCAGACAGCTGGTAATGAAGCAAGCATCCACCCGGCCTGGTGACTTCTTTGTGTACCACGAGATTTGAAAGGAACTTGACGCTGACATCGAAAAAGTCATCTACAGCAACGACAACAACAACAAAATATCATAACCTCGGAATCATTCCCTGAAACAAGGGCCAAGGCATAAATCCATACAAAAATGTACATACCATTATATAATCTATTTCATACTCACTGTAACGCTGTTTTATATTCCTTGATAATTTAAGCATGAACTTTCAGCAAGATGCAATGGCAGTTGTTCCAGTGATAATTGTTCCTATGGAATATCTGCATATGAAGCCAGACTTAAACCCTAGCCTCAACCCCCACCTTTAGCGACTATCGTCATTGTGGTCTGTGCAATGTATTTAGTGCTTTGTAATTCTAAAATAGCATTACTGATAGAGGGGCAGAATGTGACAGAGAATGGTTGAACAATCGATCTCTGTCAAACTTCTCTAAGATTGTTGATTTAACTTAGTAAATAATTTGTAAATAGATTTGTACTATATTAATCTTGAAATATTATTTCATTAGATAATTCCCTTCTTAAAATAAAAAGCTGAATACAGTTGATATGCAGGTATATGTAAGTAATATTATAAGTAAGTGATAAAATAATTCTGATACTGCACAACTAAGCAAACTCCTAGCTCCAATTTGAGAGTAACGCTAAATTGATGTAAACTGTAACACCTTATGAACCATATTATAATGAATTTAAACAAAAGCAACTTACACTCTGGCAATCTATAATTTCGATAATAATCTTCTCCAGCAGTTCTGGTTGCACCATTAGATGTTTTGGCAACAGTAGTCTGCGATTGACTGCTGTCTGGTTGAGCTTGTCTTTGGGTAGCAACTCCACTGGATGTTACCACTGCAGTCAAAAAATCATTTGTATTAATTGGTACATGAATGCATTTCATTGCATACAAAAATCAATTTCATGCAATCATTTACTTGTACTTCATTGTATGAAACAATCAATATCATGCAATCATTTACTTGTACTTCATTGTATGAAACAGTAATCATGCAATCACTTACTTGTATTCAATTGTATGAAACAATCACTATCATGCAATCATTTACTTGCATTTCACTGCATTTAAACAATTCCTATCTTGCAATCATTTCCATGTATTTCATTGTGACATTTTAGAGATTCAAGATATTGTCTCCAACCTTCTGTTTACCACATCAACCTTTTTATTGCTGCAATGATAGTAAAGAATGCTTTACAGATTTTGTAAAGGATACCAGTTCTTTGCTAATCGTGTTTGACAGACTCCTCTCTTAACCCCACTTATACACTGTAAAACTGTTGTTAAAACTGACACCAGTTGGTGTTAATAGAGGACCACACCCTGAGGTGTTAAAATAACACCCTAGAGATTGAACATAACACCAAAGAGTGTAAATGTAACAACCATAGGTGTTGTAATAATACTTATAGGTGTAAAACTAACACCACCAATTTTACACCAGTGTAAAATAACTGGTGTGGTCCTCTATGTACACCGGTTAACACCACAGTTTTTGCTGTGTACAAGCAAAGGAGAACCATTTCAGTGTGATGTGATATAAAAGACACAATCTATGTTGGAGTTGATATCAATATTTTGTAGATCTGTGCCGATACGGTAAAATATTTTAACTTATCGCAAATTCAAACATATGATTTGATAACAAGACACAGAAATACATCATTGTGGCTGTCAGATGTCAATGTGAATCGTTATTGCTGATTAGACTCACTTGAGGAATTTTTAGAAGAATTCAATTCGATGGATCTCAGGCTTTCTCTGAGAGTAGAAGGATCTGCCATGGCCACCCTTTCAATATCTGAGCCCAACCTCATCGGTTCAATCTCAGCTAAATCACTGTCCATCCTCTCTGATTGTATAACATCAGAACTGGTAACAGGAACGACCTGGGCTTGAGGTGGCATGGGTGATCCAACACCAAACATAGGGTCATTGTAGAGACTTTCGAAAGCAGAGCTCTGTTGGAAACTTCTTTCGGGACTCCCTTCCGCCATACCGCTCAGTTCTGTGCAAGCAGAAGAAAATTGTATCTTTCTTGTCTATCAACAAACTACTTAAGATCTTTACGGACCAAAACACATTTATACATAGGAAACAGTAGTAATAATAGTAACAATATTGATAATAATAATGATAACATAATAATAATAAGTTGTTTGTAATATTTCATTGAATTTGAAACAATATATAGTAACAAATTGGAACAAAACAACTCATTTTCGAAGGCATTAGTATTAATTAGAATTATACACGAGACATATCTTTATATCAATTCTAACATACTGTATCTAGAAACAGTGGAGTGTTTGGACTTTTTCACATGTAACAAAAACAAATGTGGGTAAATATGCTAATGCCAAAACAAAATCATATATTGTAAATAAAATGTGGACAAGTAATTTTGTGCATTCAGGAATATACCCACCATTCCACACACCCAACCATCCGCACCCACACAAGCTTCCTAAAACATTCAATAAATAAAAAGTAGAGTGTATATTTCCCTATGATCCATTATCTCTGTAGTTATGTCTTCCGTTGATCAACATGAACAACCGTCCTACTATACCAACCCTCTAATGGCTTGCCTGATTTGGACGCAGTTACTTAAGTTGAGCCCTTCACAAGTGTGTGTGGGAGGTTGTGTGTGCGCGCGCGAGAGAGATAATTACCGTGTTTACACTTGGCTTTTGCATCGGCTCGCGGTTCTGAACCGCGAGCTGTAACAGCGTGTAAACGCAGTGCAAGATAAACCAAATTGGTTCTGAACCAAAAGCCGATCAATTGTAAACACGGCAAATGTGTTATATTTGAGGGTTGGTACGCGCGCGCGCGCGTGTGTGGAATGCATGGAGACATCTATGGTGGAATGACAAATGTGTGTTTTTCTGTATGCACGGAATGACTTTGTTTTCAGTCTTCATCTAGCAACAAGTTGGGGCAACTGACATTTTACCTCATTTCGGAGATTGTCTCGTAGTAAGTCATGCATTTAAGGGTCCACATGAAAATGATACATGCAGAAAGAATCACTCTATCAGGACATATCAAAATATCAATTATTAAATATTCATACTTCGGACAAGGCAACTTCAAACTGATAGGGCATTTTTCTGACTTAATCCGCATACATGTAGGCATGTACATGCAAGCGTGTGGGGTGTACGTGTGTGTGTTTGTTTGCGTATCTCTTGAATAAGGTATTCTTTTGGGGGAATTTCACTTATTTTGTTTTCTTTTACACAAGGTAAAATACTACTGAGACTGTATTGAATACATACCGATGGATTGTGCCAAACCGTTGGAAGGACTAGAGCCGTTAGAATATCGGTTGAAAGGGCCTGGGCTGGTGAGAATATCCTGTTGTACATATTCAAAGAATTGAAGAGTCGAAATTATTAACATAGAATGGTTGAATGGCCCGTCATGTATATAGGGTTATGTGATTACTGTATCCTAAGTAACAGTTGTGTTTTTATAAAGTGCATAGGCCTACATTAAATCAGTTTAGTTCGTATTTATTTCATCTCTAAAAACAATGAGTACAAATTATTTGCATCAAATACACACATCAAGTATACAGATTAATAATAGAGCGAATGAATCATACAAAAATAACTTAGGATAGATACAATGATATAATTTGGCCTGTATGGTCATAGAAGAAATTAAATAGGAAGACTTAAAATAAATCCAGCAATGGCATTGTGAGATAAACTAAAAGCGAAGTTCCAACGCCTATGAAGAATATTATGCTTATGTCACAAAACAAAGTAAACGAATATGCCTATATAGTCAACTTTACTACCACTGCTTTAAAGTTATTTATCCCTCGGATGCGGTCGTTATGGTTGGGCCTTGTCTTACTAAGAGCTGTTATAAAATTCAATCTCAAAGTAAGAATAACCTAAATTTTACCTTCTGTTTAGAGTTAACAAGACAGCACACTTTCGGATCAATATCAGTTTGATTCAAATTTATTGCCATTTTGTTGGGTCTTAATCTTAAACTGTTCTTGCAAAGATATGAGCAAAAAAATAATAAAATTTTTTAAAAGCGTTTGCAAATTCGTAGAGAAGTAAGAGGTGCCACATTCTTGGACAAAAATCGAAGGCTATCTTGGTATGATCAGGGGAGCGTTTCATGAAAGGACTTGTCGAACGTTTTATCCGACAAGTCCCATGTTATCCGACAGTTACTATAGTAACAATGCCTCTCAGTCAATCAGAATCAAGAAAAGATGTCAGATCTGACAACTTGTCGGACAAAAATGTTGATGAAACGGTCCCCAGGCTTGAAAGCCTTGAATGCAAAATTGCTTTACAGTCGCATTTCACTCTAGTTTAACCCACAAAGCAAATAATCTAAATTCATATTTAGAATTCTGAACAGGTTTTTTTCTTTCGATTTTTATTTTGTGGTGACAAGAAGAAAAAAACTCAAAGCCGCCCTTTTTTCTTTTCTCCCTTCGCCCCCTTCCCCTTCTCTATTACCTCTTTTTTTATGGGGCGTTTGTCATTCTGGTCGGTTTGACGGTAGCATTACGCATGCGTAAAATGAAAGGAATTTGCTTCATTGTTTCCCATTGGGGAGGATGTATATGAGAATTAAGTACGGTTCAGAAACTTTGAAATTCATCAATTTTTGTTCACTCTACACGTATATACAGTCAAAATGCCGTTTAGAATTTTATAATAATAGTGTTTGATATACATATGCATTATCAACTTCCACAGTTAAAACAACCATGCTTAATTTCTTGAATATTAAATATCAACATGTGGAGCGCCTCTGTCTCACCTGCATTACGCGATTCAATATAGCAGCAATGCAGACTTTGAAAACGACTATAAAACATTATTAAAAAAAACACCATTCACATGATAATAGAATAATATCATTGACCCAAAATGACATATAACCTTGATCATGTGACCAAAGACTTTGTCCGCATTTCATGAACTATATCCATAAAATCACAAAGTTATGATGGCACTTCAAGAAATACCCCAAATTTGGCCAAAGTTTATTGACCTTAAATGACCTTTGACCTTAGTCATGTGACCTGAAACTCGCACATGATGTTAAGGGATACATGGTTACTCTTATGTCCAAGTTTCAAAAACTAGATCCAGAAATTTTCAAGTTGTGATGACAATTCCCCAATTTTCCCCAACATATCCAAAGATCGTTGATCCAAAACGACCTTTGACCTTGGTCATATGACCTGAAACTCTGGCAGAATCTTTATTAATACACCGCTACCCGTATGTCCAAGTTTCATGAACTACGTCCATAAACTATAAAAGTTATGATGACAATTCAAAACATTAACCTTGGTTGAGATTTCGATATTGATTCCCCCAACATGGTCTAAGTTCATTGACCTTAAATGACCTTTGACCTTGGTCATGTGACCTGAAACTCAGGCAGGATCTTCAGTAATACTTAAATACCCTTACATCTAGGTTTCATGTGCTAGGTCCATATACTTTCTAACTTATAATGACATTTCAAAAACTTAATGGTTAAGATTTCATGTTGACGACGTCGCCACCGCCTTTAGAAAACCGGCGCCTGTATAGTCTCACTCTGCTTTGCAGGCGAGACAAAAATTTAAGTTGTTTAATCTCCTGTAAATTTAGTATACTAAATATTATATAATACTATATATATATATATATATATATATATATTAATATATATAAAATTGAACAGCACTTTTACTGAGAATAATTTGCGATCCGATTTGTATTAATATGGTCAAAGTTATTAGCGGGCAAATGATACAGAAATGATGCAGTGAACGCGGTAAAGGTGCAATATTTTCTTGCTTCCTGATAGCAAATCATTTTTTAGGAAAATTAGATTTTCATTGAGCTACGTTTACTAAAAATATATACCGGGGTTTTATTCCTCTCAATCGCATCTTGATTTCGGCAGTTTTTTGTATTAAGATGTTTTTATATATTAGCTTCGATTTTTGACATATACGATAGAAAATACATTTATAAAATGAATATCATCTCTTTAAAAATCAATTCCTTCTATATGGAAGCACTAACCCTGATATGTCAAATGGTTTGTTTTCCCATTTAAAAACTTGCTATTTATTATTATTTTTAAACATAAACACAGTACATAAAGCATGGAGTGTTATCTTGAAACTCAACCTTCAAATAAATAGTAATAAATATTATTGATGATAATAATGTATACACATTAAGTATAAACTCTACTTATATACTCCACAACTCAATCTCTTTTTTTTCAAGTGTCAATTATTCAAAACAAAACATAAAAAGGGAATTTTCCAAAATAAATCATTCAGGGTCGATCATCCCACACTTTGCTATGCCCCTGATTTGATTTTGATTCGATCAAATGAAATGAAATGAAAATGAAAATTTTATTTCATCATGGTAAAATATCCCTCGATCAGCCATTGGCTGTTTTTCAGAGAGATCGCGCATAAACTATTAAAAAAATATACAAAGAATAATATATCATAACGTAACTAACAGTAAAACAGAAAATTACATTCTAAACCAAAAGAAAGCAAATATGAGGAAACATATCTAAAATAACTACAACCGACAAATACAAAGAGGAGTGCCATGATTTCAAGACTTTTTAAACTTCGTACTCTAATAAGATCTATGTTACTGTGCAAAAGTGCTAAAATGAAAATGAATCAAAGTCAAGGATATCAAGGTCCATTAGGAATTAGAATTAGAATAACCTCCACTTGATAATTCGAAACAATTTTTTCTTTTTTTTAGCATAAATTAACGAATATTATGTCATTCTTTTCATATATTTCATACTACATGTACTTACCGACCAATCGATACTGTTAAGAATTTCAAGGTCGGGGCCTGTAAAGATATAAAAAAACGCCAAGATTAGTGGAAGTTTGATTTAAATAGCACTATAAATATAGAGATTATGTAAAGGTATTAAGACAAAATATTTTAATATGATGCAGTTATAAGGTAAGACCTGTTCCCCCTCCAACGTCAACTCTCATGAAAAATATACAACTCTGTTTCATGTGTTGGTATTTGACGCTCAAATCAGTCTCTCTGTGCATTTTCGATTACTCATGACTCTAAATGACCACCGATTTATCAAAATATTCCCGGTAATTAAATGACTCCACCCAGCCCACAGATAAAATGTCTTGCTGATTTATTCATACTATACCGAGAGAAAATAGCAGTACTAAAAAAATAGATCATACTGATAAATGCCCCCGTTTTTATTGATTCAACTTGTTCGGGAAATTTTTACTTTAAAGAAGGGGAAATTAATTGTTAAGAATAAACAATTAATATACATACAACACTAAATTTGAACAGACTACAAGCGCAAATTAAATTGGCAACAATTACGATAATGATTAATTATCTTTCCTAGTATACACTATAATAATATTAATTATAATAGTAATAATAATTTTGATAATGATGATAATAATAATACTTAATAGTGACAATGATAAAGATGATGATGTTACTACTAATACTACTACGATGACGACGACTAATAATAATAATAATAATAATCCGTTAATAACAGCGCTATATACCATCATATCATATAATGTCTCTATAATAGGCTATAACATTGGTAATAGTTGTAAATATTAATATGGACTCACTGATGTAAAGCAAACTTCAGGGGTAGAAATAAAAGACGACATTGTCGATAAATAATATTAAAAATACGAATCAATGGAACTAATCTTACCAATTAACAATATTTCTTCAAAAATATTTCCACTTTTTTGTGAGTGCGGCGAGATCAGAGAAATTTCACGAAACCGAAACCAAAAGTTGAACCAATGTGCCAGTACAATAGTCTAAATCCTAGAAGCGCTGTCACCGAAATGAAATGATTTCCATCAGGGTTAAATGATGATGAAAATATACCTATATGCACACTCACCAATAGCGTGAAGAATATGAATGCAGTTCAGTTATTTTTCACGAAATATATAAGCTAACCCAAAGCCTAATTTTAATGAAGGCAATCCCCGATTCCAAATAAGTTAGTTGTTATCATGGTTATAAATTCCTGTTCAAGCTTGCTTCACGGTAGGCCGATACAGTCAGCGTGAGTAGTGGCCATTAACAAAACACAAACGCCCCCGCGTTCCTCGAACTGAGACTAATCACTAACTTTGTTGCGCGCGCATAGCTAGGGGATTCCCAACACATTGCGATATCGAGATCGCACGGTCCTATACTATTGCGCAATAACCGCCTGCACACGCTGGTATAGGTTGTTATTATTACTCAATACGTGCGTTAACGTGTGAATCAGAAAAGAGTATGTCATGTGGACGTGATTCTCCTATTCTGAACCCTGGAGTTTGATCACAACAAATCTGTAAGCGCGTTGAAATTACCAACAAACTTGCAGATCCCTGTGTATTATAGACTTCCCCGATATTGGATTTCACTTTGGAAATTTGATATAAGGGGTGGAGATATGTGGATCACGGGAAATATGAAAAGGTTCATCATCTACCATAGTAGGCCTATTGTCAATTCAATGTTTGGAAACGTTTTAAAGGAAGTTTTGATATCTTTTAATGCCGATAATCATTTGAAGCCCCTGGGGCCCGTTTCATAAAGGACTTGTAAATGTTGTAACTTTGCCATTATGGCAACTACCATGGAAACCTTGACTTTGATTGGTTGCTGAGCCTTGTTACCATGGCAGTTACAACAGTTACAATTACTCTTTATGAAACGGGCTTCTGGCCTTGTATCTTTACCATCTCACGCATATACGACACATAAAGGGACCGAAAATAATCAGAGCTGTGATGCGAGCGTTTGATTACGTTCATTAATGCTTTTAAAAAAAAGGCGAAATTTTTTCTTTAAAAAAATGCTCTTCGGAGTCCTTCCTATGATATGTCAAATTTAGTGCCTTATCAGAAGTACTTCTTGTACGATGACGATTGTTTACCCAAAAGGTTTAAGAAGACTCTCTATCTTGGTTAGATAAGTAAAGGAAAAATACGTTATCATTTCTCAAGCACCACATATCATATATTTTCAGATTTTGATACCAATTCTACAACTTATTATTGAATAATTCCATTTGATTTGGTGTGACAAACTGGATCATATCATCAACTTGAAAATCAAGAAAAGAAGCAAATCGGATGTTGACGTACCATTTTGAAAATCTTGGTGAAGATTGAAAATGTCATCATCAATATCCATTGATTCAGGTACTCCGTTGATGTTCATGATGATAGGCTAGAAAAAAATCATAATGTTTCAATTTTAATTATCATATATAAATATATATATATATTCCCCTTAATCCCCTGCACCTATTTTTTTTCTCTCTCTCTCTCTCTACTCTTTTCATTTTGTCCGCACTCTGTTTCTCATATGAAATGTAAACGTCTGATAAAACGTATTAACAATTATTGATCATGAATGGTATAAAAGCTAATAATACTGTATCAAATTGAACATGTTGAACATGATTATTTTCCACACTTCTTCATCAAGTAGTCTTTATTGATTTAATTATTCTTTTATTCACCACCGTTAATTGTTCTCGCGCACCATTTACTATCAACCTGCGTTATCACTGGGTCTCTTTCTGAGATGTCACTGCGCTTGCGCATTTCTGGGATCAATTAAAAATCAACCAATCCTGGGTCGAATATGCAGAGAAGTTGTCAAGCTCACCACTGTATACGTTTTACCCTAATTAGGGTAGGGCCGTAGGACCAACTTTAGAGTTTTTTGGGAATACCAACGTTTGGGTTTTACCAAGCTAATAGGCCTGTTTTATCACGATTATACAAGTCAATATGGTCAACAGCAAAACTGTGAAATAGCGAATTACAATGGACACTTTCGGCGTCGTCTTTGAAGCCGACGAACAATTCATACGTGTGACATTCTGTTCTTCCAACGAAGGAGACTGGTAAGAAGTAAAATAAAATAATGTTGCATATTGTTCGAGTGCTGAATACAATAACCGATGCTTCATGTTATGCTATAGGTGTATAAGAGGAGTTACAGTTGTAGTAGCCATACCCCTTTTTGTTACTATCTATCGGCTCGACTGAAAATAGAAATTCCTTTATCAATTTTCGTTTATATATCAGTTGTATGTTTTTATGACATAATGATAATAACCACCACGAATAATAACAATATTACTACTATTCATCATTATTATCATCATCGTCGTCGTCATCATTATCATATTCTGCAAGAGCGCAATATGAATCAGAGAGTCAACATGCTGGTCGTTCATTTGTATTTGCATTGGTGAGGTATATTGTTCAAAATCAAACTTCAAAATGAATTTGCTTAAACAGAAATCATATGACTATTTTCTCTTCAATCATGTTTCTTTGAATTAAAATGAATATATTACAGGATTTTTGTTTTGCGGTTTCTCTGTCATAACAAATGGAGCGCCTCTGGCAGTCTCACCTGCATTACGCGATTCAATATAACAGCAGTGCTGACTTTGAAAACTACTACAAAATAATTATTCACAAAAAAACACAATTTATACAATGATACAATACTATGTTCATTGACCCTAAATGACATTTGACCTTGATCATGTGACTAAGACTTGTCAGTGATACTTGATTAATTTTATCTCGAGGTTTTATGAACTAGCCCAATACACTTCCAGTTATGATGGCCATTCTATACCCCCAACATGGCCAAAGTTCATTGACCTTTAATGAACTTTGACCTTGGTCATGTGACCTGAAACTCGCACAGGATGTTAAGTGATACTTGATTACTCTTATGTCCAAGTTATATGAATCAGATCTATAAACTTTCAAAGTTATGATGGTATTAATTCAACAATACCCCCAACTTGGCCAAAGTTCATTGACCCTAAATGACCTTTGAACTTGTTCATGTGACTTGAAACTAAGAAAGGATGTTTAGTAATATTGGAGTACCCTCGTGGCAAAGTTTCATGAACTAGGTCCATATACTTTCGAAGTTATGCTATCATTTCAAAAACTTAACCTTCGGTTAAGATTTGATGTTGACGCCGCCGCCGCCGTCGGATTAGCGGCGCCTGTCATAGGCGGCGGAAGCGGGAGGGGGACGGGGGGACTGGTCCCCCCTTAATTTGAGGTGGGGGACGATCCCCCCTAAATTTTTAGTTGATGACCTTCTTTTTTCAGGTGGACCCCCCTTAATTTTTTTGGCTTCCGCCGCCAATGGCGCCTGTAGTTTCACTTTGCTTTACAGGTGAGACAAAAATGAAATTAAGAACTAGAGCCCTTTAAAATCAATAATTACATTTACAATTACTCAAAATCAGTCATACTATTTATCAATTTGTAATTGAAAATAAGTGAGATCTTTTAAATATAAACAATCGAATGTATATTCTTATCATTGGCTACATAATTCACAATTCATTATTCTTTACAGTGGTTGCCCCTCATCCCCCCATTTTCGTACTTTCACGGGGGGGGGGGCGAAAACTTGTGTATAATAGGCCTACAGTCATTGGTTTACATTGTTGGTAGAGGGCCTATATACATTTCGTCGATCTCTTATTTTAAAATATAGAAGGGCATATTCTTGTCATCTTTCTTCTGGGTTCCTTTGATATGAAAGCAAGGAGAGATTATTTTTGATGATCCTAAAATTCTAAACTATACATTCGCAAATATGTTTTGAAAAATCCATGTTTTTTATGTATGTATTATTCATTTAAAACATGGTATATATTTTCAAATGTAGCCTAAAGAATATTTTGGAGACTGAAAAAATTATGTAAACTCGGTGAGTAGATTCAGCAGAAACTCAATGAGACCGCGAAATGCTGATTATTCAACCGAGTCAATTCCATTTCGATCTCTTGATTTAATGTTTGACAGTAGGGCCGGGTGTTACCGAGAAATAAGTAAATTTTATTTCGAGTACATATTTATAATCTGTTAATAGCTCTATTTTATAATCATATTTCTTTGTAAGTAATTATTAATCAATGCTCAGTTTTATTTCAAGACTAATGTGCATCACATAATTTTGTATTTTTTGGTGAAAAATAATAGATGTCAAGATAAAAAATAATAATAATTCAACCATTCATTATTCAATGTAATTTTAACATTTTCTGACTTTTTGGCATTTATATATACGTTCCCTTTGAATAAGTCATCTTTACAATTCCTTGTATATTTCTTGAAACCTATGGAAAGTAAATGTTTGTATTAACATCAGGGTGTCAGAATTTTTCACTGACATCATATTCTTGTTTGATCGCAACACTCCATGTGAATACCTGCACATTATTGAAACTTAGATTTTTCAGGGGTTTAGTAAGGTGACGTCACAATAATCTTCTTTTTCGCTAGCACTTTCGCCCCCCCCATTACCCGGTCGTGAAAAAATTGCCCCCCCCCCCTGCACAGCAAAAAATGTTGTTTTTTTCATTCTTTTTGTTAGTTATATGATTTCTAATTTCACTTTTATTTGCATGGTGTAGATCGGTGTACATAGAAAAACACCAGTCACTTAACTCCGGTGTTAATATATTATGGTGTTCGACGGGTGTTATGCAACACTCTTGATGGTTACTTTTACACTTGTTGGTGTTATGTTCAAAATCTAGAGTGTAATGTTACACCCTAGCAAGTGGTCATATAGGAACACCAACTGGTGTCATTTATTTCAACACCCCAGTTTTTACACTTTGTTAAAAATTAAGGGATAACTTTACACAGTACATCTTTTGAGCATAATTTTTTTCAAGTAATTTCATCTCAGTACTTAAAGGTCAATGTAACGTGTTCTTGGTCAATTCCTCCTCTTCTCTTCGATTGATTTCTCTTAATCGTTTTCTCATTATATTGCATATGTGTAAATCGCATTAACTATATAAAAGCCAGAAAATATGTCAACATATACAATCAAGATGCACAATGAGTAGTAAAGTTACTACTTGTTTTACAAGATTACGATTGAATATACAGTTGAAATTATGATTGGTATTTTTTTATCACAGAGACCAGCATAGAGACTATACAGACCAAAATTAGCCAACGATGACAATATTAAGTCTAAAGGTCATATCAGCCGGAATCGCTTTCTCGCTGATACACAGGCATGGCATTGAAAGGAAGTATATACATGCTTGTTATAATTGCCGGTAATAACATCTTGCTGTAGTGTGTGCCAAATTGTAGTTATACAGCTAGTATACACATAGCACATTTCACATTTGCTCTGAAGTAGGCCTACATTAATCGGCCTTAAATAATTGTTTCCTTATAAATAACCAGTTTTGAATATTCCAAAACAGAATATTTATTACCGTAGAAAACTTAATTATAACACTGTACCACTACTGCCACTACTATATACTTTTACTGCTATAGGCCTACTACTACTACTGCTACTACTACTACTACTACTATACTACTACTACTACTTCTACTACCACTACTACTTCTCCTACTTCTCCTACTCCTACCACCACTACAACTACTTCAACTAACTACATGTAACTACTACTAATACCACTACCAACTATACTATTACTACTACTACTACTACTACTACTACTACTACTACTATTACTACTACTTAATTACTACTACTACTACTACTACTACTACTCAACTACTACTACTACTACTACCACTGCTTCTACCACTACTACTTCTACTGCTACCTCTACTACTACTACTACTACTATTACTTAATTATACTACTAGTTCTCCTACTCCTATCACACTACAACTACTACAACTAACTACATGCAACTACTACTACTACTGTGCGACTACTACTACTAATACTATACTATACTACTACTAATAATAATAATATTACTACTACTACTACTACTTCTACTACCACTACTACTTCTCCTACTCCTACCACCACTACAACTACTTCAACTAACTACATGTAACTACTACTAATACCACTACCAACTATACTATTACTACTACTACTACTACTACTACTACTACTACTACTACTATTACTACTACTTAATTACTACTACTACTACTACTACTACTACTACTACTACTACTCAACTACTACTACTACTACCACTGCTTCTACCACTACTACTTCTACTGCTACCTCTACTACTACTACTACTATTACTTAATTATACTACTAGTTCTCCTACTCCTATCACACTACAACTACTACAACTAACTACATGCAACTACTACTACTACTGTGCGACTACAACTACTAATACTATACTATACTACTACTACTAATAATAATATTACTACTACTACTACTACAACTAACTACATGCAAGTACTACTACTACTATGCGACTATAGTATACTGCCTCTACTAATAATAATATTACTACTACTACTACTACTACAACTAACTACATGCAAGTACTACTACTACTATGCGACTATAGTATACTGCCTCTACTACTAATAATATTACTACTACTACTACTACTACCACCACTACAACTACTACAACTAACTACATGTAACTACTACTACTATGCGACTACTACTACTACTACCACTATCAATAAAACTGCTACCACTACTACAACAACTACTGCCACTACTACTAATAATAACAATAATAAGTCTATTACTGCAACTACTATTACTCTACTACTTAGGACTTCTACTACTACAACTATATACTCAGCCTACTATAAACAACCAATGATAACAATTATAACAATGATTAATAATGATGATAATAGCAATGATATTAATAATAATAATAATAAATCTAGATAAAGCTTACTCTTCCAGTTTTATTTTTAATATCTTTACAAGAAAACATGAAAAACTTTAGTTTACCTACTTTGTGGTACCAAATTTCATTTGTACCCCAAAATTGGTGATTTTTTTTTCAAATATTAAAAGCATCAAGGAACTGAATACTGATATCCACTCCACCCCCCCCCCTACTCTCTCTTTAATATACTTAAATACAGAATATCAGTGGTGTATTGAGCCCAAAAATTGAGGGGGCCAGAAATGGCAAATGGGGCTGAATTTATAAATGGTTGCAAGTGAGCGAGAGAAATGATCGAGCAAAAAAAAAAAATTTGAACGGAAAAGATCATTATAGCCTGGCTAACTATTATTACTACTAGTAGTAATAAAATTAAAATGAAAGTAACGTTTCAAAACAAACCTTAAATCTCGGCACGTGTTAACGTGTTATCTGAACAAAGATTATTCTCAAGTGAAACAGATTGAGTTGGGACTGCTTATTGAAAACTAACTGCTGTTTATCATAATTTTGCAAGTAATGTGGTTGTAAATAAAACACACATGAATGCCAGTTTGTCCAAGCGGAATATTTCTCACTCATACCGACTTACCTTTCAAAACAAACAATAGCGATATCGATGATGAGATCAGGTTAATAATGACTGACCTTTTCCGCCCACCGGTCACCTAGAAATCGAGGTGAAGTCCGAATTCGAATGAAACAAAATGTTTTAACTTGATGATGGTTGTTGAGTCACTAGCAATTGCAATGTCAGCAAATGTTCAGAGAAGAGTGATCTCAACGACTGCAAGAATTTCAATTCGACGCAATAACAGCAGCAAATTGCACCAAACTGCTGTGGTTACCCGATTCTGTGCTGAGCGAACTGGAAGGTTATTCAAGTGTTTCTTCTCTAGAGCAACGTAGCTTCTAAATTTACCATCGTCTCTGAAATAGTTGGGCTATATATTCTCAAAAGTGCACGAATGAGATAATATCGGAGGTTACGTATTTCCTGATATGTTCTGTTTTGTCAACAGACTAGTAGAACATTACTCCTAGGAGTAAGATATGTTGAATTCAACGAGTAGTCGACGTGTACGTTAAATGCATGCATTCGCCATGTATAAATACGTATAGGGACTTCCCATAAGCAGCAAGAATCCCCTTTCCAACATACGTCATGGGGAAGTCCCTATTTCAGAAACATGTTTATAGAGGGCGCTGTTAGCAATGATTCGATGAGAATGTGTTTAACCAAAAAAAATAATAAATAAATAAAATGACCCTTGAAAGTATGAAAAAAGTCTAAAAAGAATAAGATATTACCAGGGATTAACATAAGTTGGGGGGAAAAATGAGGTCACTTAATAACAATTTCAAACTAAAACGGTCGAGCGCGGCAAGATCAAGGTCCATTTTGTCGTGTCATAATTGCATATCGGTTTTACACTCTAAAAATGAGTGCTAATTCAGCTCTTAAAGAGCGTGTATCGGGGCTTGTATAGTGACTCACTTCGGAGTGCTGATTTTTCTCGTTCAAATTTGAACTAGACAAATCAGCACTCCGAAGTGCAGTCACTATACACGCTCTTTAAGAGCTGAATTAGCACTTCATTTTTTAGAGTGTATCCAATTGAAAGTGGATCTTCTTTTGGGGTAGTAATAAAAAGGTTTCCCAGATACTCTAATGATAGGTATTCATGAATTCTGTAAATGTCATTCCTGCTGATTTGAGCTACTTTCCAAGACGAAATTCAACCTTTCTCCAAATCTGTTTCTGAGACTTTTTATTGTTCTTCTTTCGGAACGTGGCTTACAAGAAGGGTTGGGGCCTTTAAAGTGGGCGTATATCAAGTTGCCGTTTCCAGTGTTTTCATAACTAACCATTCAAAACATTCATTGTTTCAAAGGAGATATTTAATATTATCATTATAATTGCTATCACTATTATTATTATTATCATTATTATTATCATCATCATCATGATCATCCTCATCATCATAATCATCACCATCATCATCATCATATTTATCATCATCATCATCATCATCATCATCATCATCACCATCATTACCATCATCATCATCATCATCAATCATCATCATCATCAATCATCATCATTATTATTATCATTGATGCATTTAGGTTATAAATAAAAGATTCAGTGCGCTTCGTAATTCACTCTTCGTGAATTAAAAGCTTGGAAAGGAACACAGTGATGATGATAAACATAATATATTCCGTTTTTACAATTGGCTCATTTCCAGCTTGCAAACTATAATTCTTGATGTAAGAATCACAATCTTAATCATGTTAATAAGCACATGTTATGACGAGTTTTTGTAATGGAATATGATGCGCCAACAACTCTGGCTTGGTAAGCCCCGTTTAGAAAACATTCTACAACAGTCGATTTCCTCAGTGCATTCCCATCAGTCAATGTTTATAAAGCTTATGTTTTCATAAATCACTTTTTACATTTTTCTTCTTCTTCTTGGCATCAGTTTGACTGGATGAAGTAATATTAAACTAGCTTAACAGAAGGAAAGTTCAGAATCGAATGCAATATAGCAATTATGCGATTATTTCGGCTTTGACCTATTTTATGAAACAGCATTATGTAAAAAAAAATATGGAAATCAGTGAGTGCACCATGCCATAATTTTGATTTGAAGCTTTTCCATAGATATTTGTGAAGTGTTTTTTTTTATAAATAATAACTGTAAAAACTTTTCAATCCAATATTTCATCAAGTGTAATATTTTTTTGTTATAGTGTATCTCTTTGAATTCAAATCTTCTTATTGAAAAGGTATACTGTAGTCATGGACATGTCCTTTATTTGAAGTGAAGTTTTTGTTTTATGTGACATGACCTTAAATCATGTAAGATATCTGAATGAACCAGTGAGGTCACCTCAAAAGAATAAAAAAGAAGGTCTCTCAAATTCATTCGAAATACACTCGTATAAAACTGATTCCTTATGGCGGGTATCAAGAATTTCAAGTGAAAATGTGCAGTGACCTAAAATATTATTCAAATATGTCTGAACGAACCTTGATCATGTTGATGTCATTCCGAAATGAATAATGATACAATCTCGCTACAAATTCAATCAAATTTCACTCCATTTAATGTCTGGTTAAATGGAGTCCCGCGTCGAGTGATATAGTTTTTATTCTGGAAGATAAAATTCTATTTTGGAAATAATGTATAATGTGAAGTACCAATCCAGTGTTAAAGAAACCACACCCTGGGGTAATACTTAGGTATAAAATGTGTTCGCATTTCATTGGGGGTTTCGTGGGGGGGGGGGTTCCTTTATCAGCATAACAATAGCGCACCCTATGAATAGCGCAGAAAATGCGTTACGTCAGAGAGGTGTAACAATGGACCGCAAACAGTGGCTAATCCACTCGTTCTTCTATTCACCCAGGGTCGATGCCTTATTGTGAATCCATAGAATTATAGTGAATATGAAAACACGCCTTTTGGATACGTTTTACATTCCATTTCTGCTGGAGAGTGGGGCTGCCATGCAGTCATGCCAGTAGTGGGACGAAAATAAGGACGTTGATTTTGTTTGTCATGAATATTGGCCTAATGGGTCATGCTGACTGATACTCTCGAGTTCCTGATGTTTTGACGGGCAATCTGTTTTCTTGTACATTACTGATTGGTGTAACAATCGTATCGGGATCCATGCCCGGATCCATGTGATGTATGACGTCCTCAGGCTTTTCATGGTGTTGGAGAAGTTTTGTGACAATATTTAAACTTTGATACCATCGTAAATTCTATAACATACAAGGTAAAATCAACGATAACATACGCCCAAATATATGTTCATACATGTATATGTAGAACCTAGATCTATATTTCCAGTTGGTGTCTTCATTGCGTTTGCATGCCTAAGTGGTGGTGATTGATCTTAGAAAACAGTAATTATGACGATCCCGGGTGGCATAATGAAAGACGGGATTTGGTGGAGGTTAGACTATGATAATTTATATACCGAATATGCCAACTTATGTGTTACTGAAACTTATTATATTGAAATAGAATAAAAGTACTGTGGACACGTTGGAGCACAAAATCACGACCTCCCAATTATAAAACGGATAGTCAGAGCGATAACGGTGGGGAAGTGCCTTGGCGTAACTAAGGCGGTGGGCACGTGCCCCCGCCCCTATCTGCTCCCCCCACAAAAAAAACGGGAGAAAAGGGGGAAAAGGGAGAAAGAAAGAGAAACGTAATGGGGGAAGAGATATCAATTTTTATTATGTTATATATAATATATTGTATTGCATCAGAATTTTTTTCATAACTTCATGAAACATTTTATTGCTTATAGGGCATATGTGTTCATCATTCCTGGTGTTCGCAAAGTCTGTTCAATGAGATATATAATCATGTTATACTACAAAACATTCCGTTTTCAAGTCAATATATACCAAATACATATCTTCGCACTTCGAGTTATTATTGATTTATGTCGCGACATATGCTTATTTTTCATGACTATACTAAAAGTGATTGCCCCTTTTAAACTCTGAATACCAAACATTTCCAGTACGCTTACGTTCGCATTAGTGGATTGGTGAAATATATCTGCTCTTCATGAATTCCTAAAAAACACCCAGTCCTTAAATGGCCCTTTTTTCTGGTCGGAATATCAACAATTTTCAGCTCGCGCTTCGCGCTCTCAATGTTTGATTTGTGAGATACGTATGGTTTTAGTGAATTCTTCAAAACAAGCCTTAGAATGCCCCTCTTCAGGTCTGAATTTCACAGTTTTCAGCTCGCGCTTCGCTCTGGCAATATTTGATTGGAGAGATACATATCATGTTCAAACAGTGCTTCATGTGTTCGTTGTAATTCTAACAAAATCAGGATTATGGTGAGATTATGAGATATGTATGCTCTTCTTGAATTCGTGCTCGCATTATTTGTTTAATGAGACAGGTATGTATCATGATAATAAAAATTTGCTTAGTATCCCTTTTTGGGTCTGAATATAAAAAAATTAGCTCGCGCATTATTTGATCAGTAAGATACATATCCGTTTAATGGCACAGTCCTGAAAATCTCTTTCGGCATACCTGGCAATTGAGCGCGCTTCGCGCGCCCATTAAGTGACACAATTTTTTTTCCGTGACCCACGTACGGTACGCCACTGGTGCAGAGGGTCGAGAGAGATAAGAAGAGGTGGTTCTTGGAGGGTTATATGCTTGTCCCGTATTTGGAACACTCTTTAGGTCCTTTACAGAACCATTTAAAGTTCTTGAGCTAACGTAAATAAAATTTTTGGGAATCCTATTTCTCGAGGGTTTCTAATCCAATTCACACCTTTTTTTAAGAGTGTAAGACAATTTATTATTTCATGCCACTTATATCAAGCTGTACGTGTTCAAGACTAGCATTCGATCTTATTTCTATCATAAATTCTCTCTCGGTTAAGGTCAAGTTTGGGGTAGGGTAACCTGTCTCCCATGGGTATTGCTCCTGAGAGCAACTTGGGCCAGAGGTCATTCACATCATGCATTCTCCAAAACACATTCCTTTGCGTGCTTTTCCGAGCGAAGCATTTCATGGCATGAAACTTGTCAAAAGCTACTGAAATCCTGGGTTCTGATTGGCTGAGAACAACTCTTTTTCATTGGAAATCATCGACATGACTCTTCGTGAAAATGGTCACCTGATCTAAAACCCGGGCCATAACACAGCGATCTAGTTGTGGATTTTATTCTCTATACCGGCAGTTATGATGTTGAGTGGGGGTGGAGTGTTGTTGCCATGTGAATGATGGAAAACAGCAAACTAGTTTTGCTAGAGATATTTGATGAGAAGATATGCCGAATGGTATCTTGTCTGGTTTGTTCCATGGCTGTTCTGATTTGATGATGATGATCTGTCCTCTCATTATTTTGCTTCATAGTAGTTGCCAGGTAAGCACTGCATGTTCTATAGTTTCTTCATCTCCATCATTTGCTTTTCGAATTTCAGAAGTCATTGGTAGGCCCATTGCCCTGTGTTTTTTGAGATGAAATGTTTTGTGCTTTAACTCTACAAAGTTATATACTTGCCGTAAGATCTATGGTTGTTTTTATTATGTTATTGACAGATACCCGATTCTGAATTCAATGAATTCAAATTCCTTTTCAAACTCCATGAAAATGGTTATGGTTTGCGAGTTGTACTGGTGGAATGTTTATTTCTGAGACCATGGAGTAACTACCTACATCGATGGGTGCATAGTGTCTACACCCATAATTATGTACTTATTATTATGGACATTTTCTATTTTCTCAACCAAGGGTACTGTTGATCGAAGAACCCAGTTTGAAAATGTTGGTATTAATTAGGTTTAATTAGTATTAATTGTCAATTACGTTCTAATGATAGAGATAAAACAATACAAATACATTATTGCATTGATATAGGGGTAATCTTTTAAGATTCAAATGGCACTTGACATTATGTTAAAGCAGAAATTAAGAGAGAGATTTTCATGAAAGATATTTTATTGCATAATTCTCTTTTTCATCAGATTGGAAGTTAATGACTGTCCTTTCCATCTCATTATAGGAATCCATATATTTGAGCCTGAGTTTACGAACAATTCCGAGGTATTTGACATGTTAAGACAGAATGAAGATCATTGTAGAGCTCCTAGTTTTGTATATAAGCCTGCCCAGCAAGAGCAAACATTATTCTTGATGCTGTTCAAAGCAACTTAAAGAAGAATAAACATGACTTTTGCCCTTGTTAATACATCGGTAAACTGAAACACTGATAAGTGTAATGTAAAGTTTGGCGACAAGATTATTATCGCAAAGGTCAGAATGACCAGATAACAGAAAATGGTCGACATGTTACTTTCAAAATAGTATTAATAATTATACACTCTATATTCTGATATTATTCGTAGCTCTATCATAGTCCTTATTAATGTTCTTACTATTACAAAATAAAATGTTATGCGTTATGATTATGAATTATTGTTATTATTCGGTATAGCAGCTGCAGTAGGAGTAGAATAATCATGATAGCTATATAGTACAGTATTAATATAATCTCATTTCATCGAAATACATGTAGTTAGTTCCCCACTTCTCAGGTAAAGATGATAGATGATTGATTTTAACCATTCAAAAGGATTTTATTTGATTGAACGAGGTTAGGGAATAATTAATACACGTGTAAATTTGTGTTTCACAAATGACACCTTTATTTCTCTGGCCGTGTACGAACTGCTGCCCCCAAACAAATTAATCACCAATATTTAATTACAAAATAATGCACAGGAGATAACGATCTAAAAAAGCACATTAATCATTGATGTAATTTGACCTCCATTACTGTACACTCCTAACCTTTCGATCTTCAAAAATTTCTGTGATGAGTCGCAGTAGCAATAAATCGGGAGGCTGAGGGCAAAACTGACCTGAGATATCTTTTACAAGCAATTAACTAGTGAATAATGGTATATTCATATCTCATTTACAAGCTATCAAATGATATCAATTTGATTTAACTGCTTTTGTCAACATAGTTGTATATTGAGTTTTGATGTGTACTTACAGTATCTGAATAAGTATTCGACATAATGTAGGTCTATTTTCAGTAATCGAATGACTTCTCTTCGCGTTCGCATCGTTCGCTTTTTTGTGGATAATTTTCATCAACAGTATGCATACGGCTGTGAAATATAATGTTAGTATGTATATTCGGCAGATAATTGTGAAAAACCATGTTTACGCAATGGATGTTGAGAATTATTTGTGAATTTTTTTCTCTGTTTAATTCATTTGTGAACTATAAGGGGATAAGGCGATTTTAGCCTTCAGGCGATTCATATCTGCAGCCGACAACTTCATTTTTTCTAATGAGTGAAAATATATCGGTTACTCACAATTTACCAGAGTTTTACCGTCCAAGATTTTTTTTTATTGTATTTACATACGTTTTACGTTCACAAAAGTCTCACCACTCTTAATATAATAATGTAAATCAACATGTTGTGTTAGAACTTTTTAAAAGTTTCTTTTATTTAAAAAAAAAGTTTCTTTTATTTCATACGCAGTTGATGATGTTATTGTTTTGTCTTCTACCCCCCCCCCCCCTTCCGTTTATTTCAGGGCGTGGTCTTGGCGTGATTCAGATGACACACATCGTCTCGTTGACGTTCCTCCTTACGACACCAATGGTATATCTAGGCAATCTACATACTTTTCATCGCCAACCTTCTCGTCGGAATCAACTGTGAAAACTGGTAGCATTCCACACCAGCCTTCAGATAGCCATCTTGCCAGCCCTGGTTTCATTGGACCTGATTTAGCGATGGGTTACGACCAGGATCGATTTCTAGGACCAATCAAAGATGGTCTCATGTGCAGCATCTGTAAGGATGTCCTGGAGGAGCCACTACAAGCACCGTGTGAACATGCCTTCTGTGCAACATGTATCCATGGCTGGCTTGTCCATGAGAGAACGTGTCCAGAGGACAGACAGGTACGTTATATCAAGGACGTGTTCATACACCTGCACGTACCGCCAATATCACTAAACCTAGAGATTCACAATAATCATCCGATGTATTTTCTGTTTCAGTTCATGAAAAAAAAATGCTTCGTCTGTAATCCTTCTTTGAAAGCTAACTGAATCACTGTCGCAAAAAAAAAGATTTTCTGAAATTTAAAAATAAAGTGCTCCAAACTTCATATTTCCCTTATTTCATTTCCTTAGAATCTCGAGGAATGTGACCTTCGACCTCTATTCCGGTACATGCGCAATGACCTGAACAAACTTCGACTTCGATGTGTGAATGCCGACAGCGGTTGCTCTGAAGTTTGCAGTCTTGAAGTCCTGAGCAGACATGAATCAGAATGTTCCTTTGGAACCGCCGAATGCCCGAACCGAGCACGGGGTTGTGAAGAAATTCTGGAGCGTCGTCTGTTGGATTCCCATTTAGCCAATTGTAGGTACCGTAGCTCCAAGTGTCCAAATGGTTGTGGGCTAACTATTCTCAGCTCAGAACTCGAATCCCATAATTGCGTGTCTGAACTTAGAACCGAACTTGAGCTCTTGAGATCGGAGATGATCTGTAAGCAGGAGGATCTTCGACATGAGATGCAGTTGAGGCTCGACTCGCAGAGAGCCCATATGGTTGAGAAAGTGGGCACCATGCACCAAACAATGGACCAACTCAGAGGTATAAATCACACAATCCACCCCAGGGCACACCCACCATCTCTCTCTATCTCTCTCTCCCTTCGTTTTTTTCAACTTTACACAGGAACACTAAGCCATTTCTTTTCCAAAGTCTTTATTTCTATTGCTTTTTCCCATTGTTTGTTTGTTTCATCGCTTGAAAAAAAGCCAAGTCACGATGAATAAAATTATGCTTTAAAGGACAAGTCCACCCCAACAAAAAGTTGATTTGAATAAAACAGAAAAGTCCGACAAGCATGACACTGAAATTTCATCAAAATTGGATGTAAAATAGGATAGTTACATGTATGACATTTAAAGTTTCGCTTACTTTCACAAAACAGTTCGTGATCAGTATGTAAATGAGGAGACTGATGATGTCATCTACTCACTTTTTCTTGTGTATTTTGATATATTTATGAAATATTCTAATTTTCTGAGTTGTGCATATCACTTTTATGTGAAAAATAAGTGAAACTTTGAAATGTCATTACTGTCTTATTTTGCTTCCCATTTTGATGAAATTTTCAGTGCTATGTTGGATTTTTCTCTTTTTATTCAAATCAACTTTTTTGCAGTTGTGGACTTGTCCTTTAATTTTGAACCTCGTGTAAAAAAAATAAAGCTTAGAGAAAATAAAATGTGTCATCTTGATGAACAAATAAATTGACTATACATTTCTTTCACATGCAAAGCAGCTACAAACTTCGGAGAATGGGGATTTGTCTTTTGAAAAGGTTGTTTACATTTTGTTTTACTTCAAAGGAGACATCACAAGTCTCCAGCATGAACTCCGTGTAATGAACGCCCTGGAGACCCAGAGGAGACAGCACATGGAGGCCCTGGAGCTGGAGCGGAAGGAGCTGAAGGAGCTCCTTAAATCTATTAACGAGGGAGAGACGGCTCGTAGTACGTGTAGGGTGTGTAAAAAGACAGAGATGGTTACAGCGCTATAACATAAGGTATGATACCATACTCAAAGATTTGGGATTTAACCTTCTTTCACTCAGTTTGACTTGTCCCTATTTTGGTTGATACGTTATAGGCCTACTTGTCTGTCCCAACCAGTAGGATATATCCAAAATATATGATAATAATAACATGCAGCATTTATATAGAAATACAAATGATTCTAAGCGCTGCATACTATATAGTGTTACCCCGGCTTTAGTACGGCTACCCTGATCGGGCGCATCGAGCATTCTAGGAATTACTTTCTACCGGGTACCTATACACCTGGGTGAAGAGTGGCAAATCTAAATAAACGCCTTGCCAAAGATCGCTAGTGCTGCGGTGGGATTGGAACCCTGAACTTTGTGGTTCAAAGTCCGGAAACTTATCCACTGAGCCACAGCACCTGGACATAATTATGCATATGTCATACATATTTAATTTGTCATTACATCATGTCGATATTAGGTCATAATATTACATCGGATTTATACATCATGATGTTGTTGAGAACAGACTTTTTACCGCGATGAAATGAAGAAATTCCAACCCAACCTTAACCAAAGTCAACCTTAACTTCATATTTAGACCTACGTTCTATTTGTCGATATCTAAATTATCATTATCATCATGATCAACGTAATATTTTTGTAGTTTTCTCATTTCCAAGTTTACTTGTTAGATCGTCTTAGAAGAAAACAAAAAATAAACAAGAAATAATAGTTGCCCCAACTTTGGAATTCATGTGATTCGTATCATTATTGAACTCAGAAATGTACTCCAGTATGTTTATTTGCTGTTCTAGTAACCACGCAACCCCATTTCAGAATGGGTCATGTTTAAAGAGGGCAAGCATGGGGTGAGCTCAGGAATTCTCAAACTAAAACACCAAAGTAGTTATAAAAAATGTAGAATTTGGCTAGTCTTATATCCAAGGCCCTATGCATTCTTCCCTAATTTATCAATGAATAGTATTTTTTAGTCTTTGTTTTTCTTAGTTTTAAATTTTGTAATAGTTTTATATATATCAATCGTGTCTGTATATCGTTTTAACTTAAATCATTCTCCAACCGATTTATTTGTGATTTTTATTCCTTCATCTTTCCTCATCTTACTCTTTGACTTGATTTAATGCTTGATTTTGTTTTCGTTGATTTGTCCATTTTGTTTTATTGAGTCATTATAATCCTTTTGTCTTGGTAGGTATGTACCGTAATATAACACATCGCATTTTTTTATTTTCTTATACGAGTATATTGAATTTAGAAAAAAAAATATAAGTAGAGATGAGAAGGAGAAGAAGAAGAAGGAGAATAAGAAGATGAAGAAGAGAAGAAGAAGAAGAAAAGAAGAAGAAGAAGGAGGAGGAGGAGAAAGGGATGAGATAAAAAATTATAATCAGAAGAATGTACTACATTTTTTAAACATGTATTATACCATTAATATAGGCCTCATACACATGTTTGCGAAATGTGTTATTACACCCTTGGTATATACGGTATATTGTAACAAGATATTACTACAACTAAACTGAGCTTCTGACATCCAAGATGAAGCTCATTTTCAAAAGAAGACTACACAAAGACGAAATACTGTGACATCGAATATCCAGCCCGCGTCAGTCTAGTCTGTATGCTTCAAACCCCTTAGATTCCCAGACAGACATAGAATTTGATTTGTCACTTTCAAGAAAATTGCAGCTAGTGTTTCATTTTTTTAGACCATCTTTGTCTTTGACTGAAATATGAGTGAATATGCGTGCACAAAGTTACTTCATCTTTCTACCCCCCCCCCCCTCTATATCACTCTCTCTCTTTCTTTTCGTTGCTAGTAAAATACATTCACCATGTTCACGTAGAAAGCTACCCCGTGAACCTTTATAACAATCGTAACCAAAATCTCCATGTTTTCATCAATATTTCGTTATTCCATCACTAAATCTCTTCGATATATAGGCCTATAACAATGTAATCCGTTGTTTGTTTGTCTGTGTGTTCGTTATTTGTTAAAGTGCATTTAATTGCTTGGTATGTTTTGGATTGTACAAAGCCAGGCACAGTCCTTATAGTTCTTAGCTGCTTAGATTTTCTGTTTTATTGATATTTGTCACGATCAACATCAAAATGTTATGACATTAAAGAATACAGGGTTACCGTCGTGTGGGGTATAAGCTTCACGGGATCAACGCGTCAAGAATATCTAAATGGCTTACAATTTGCCCAGGCGTCGAATGTCATGACGTATTACCCCCCCCCCCCCCAACATAGACACTGTAACGTGATGAGACCTCTGTTATGGTATTTTGTAAGTGATCCATTCATGTTTTAGTCTATAAGGAAGGAACACGATTGATGCTTCATGAAATGAGTGTAATTGTGTTAAAGGGAATCCTTATTAGATGGGGCTGAACATTTAGGTAGAAAACAAATACCCGTGAATGAAATATTCATGTAAAGAAAATTTTAATACAAGTTGTTAATAAGGCCTACATATTCGAAATTGGAATTTTATTAAAATCGATTCGATTATTTGTAGGAATTAGTGTAGCTGTATTTCATTACTAATTCATTGGTTAATATGGCTATCAATATATTTATTGATAAACAACAATGTCAATACATGCTGAAAGTAGGTAATGTTATAAGAATAGGCTACGCAAGCATTTTGGAATCATAATTCACGCTTTTTTGTATCAACGTTTGATAATGAATTAATATTTAATTTTGACAGATCCAAAATAAATGACCTAATTTTCGAATGAAAAGATAATCACTCTCCATATGCATGATATGGTATTTTCTCTCGAAAAGTGAATGACAAACAGACAAAATCAAGAAAAAGAAGAAAGAAAACAATAAAGAAATACGGAGACTTTGTGATAAATATTGAACAATACACTTGTGTCATCATCGTAACCAGGGGCCGTAACATTAAAGCTAAATGCAATGATCGTGTAACATATTCTTTACGATTGATTGTATTGGCTACAACATACAATCAATCGCAAGGATCAAGCGTACGTTAATCTTTGTGTTACGGGACCCAGATCCACTCTGATTAAATATCTCTTCTTTCATTCGTTTCTTTTCGTACAGATCTTAACCAGGACGTCAGACCAAAAGAATTGCCAACAAATCATTCATCAAGAAAGCTAGCTGCTGCCTGATATATGCATTTTTAGAATCCTTAATACCTCATTCATGATTGTAGATTATATCTAAATTCGATTATATTGTAGGCCTATGCAATATCAATTAGGCCTACGAGACTCGATGTGTTTAAACTATATTTCATTCAGAAAGGTTATGCAGTTCAAAGATGTATAAGATTGAGAGTGAAAGGGGGGAAATGTAAGATTTTTCCACAAATGAAACCAGAATTAACTTGCGAAATATTGATTTTAATGTGGGGAGCATTTCATCAACGTGTTTGTTCGACAAGTCAGATCTGACAACATTCCTTGATTTTGACTGGCTGAGAAGCACTGTTACTATGGTAACTGTCGGATAGAACAGGACTTGTCGGATAAAATATACTGGAAGTCCTGAAACTCTTCCCAGATCTGGGACCATAAAGAGTTGCAACTGGTGTAACTTTGCCATTATGGCAACTACCATGGAACCCTTCATTCTAATTGGCTACTGAGCCCTGTTGCCATGGTAGTTACCATAACGACAAAGTTACAACAGTTGTCTTTATGAAACGGGCCCCAGATTAATATTACATGTACACTCGCAATAAAAGGATAACCACCATAATTTTAGTTCAATGTTTTAAATTATACTGTATCGCACAAGTCACATTTAAAGTATTCATTTTTTTAAATTTCCATAATATATAACTACATAAGGTACACATTCATGATAACTTAACATGTTGTAAAAAAATCGAGAGCTTATCTACAAAAAATGTCCTGAAGTGATCTGTATTTTCCACAAAATGGAGACAAATGAATTTAATGTTTAGTTGTTTGTTCAAAGAACTACATTGAACTATTCTTATATTCTACGGTTGTTATTGTAATTGATGTAGTATGGTGAAGTACAGATTTGGTACACCTAATCATTATTCAGTATGTTGCTCCTTCTCTTGTAATACCAACCCCTCACCCTTCTCTCCTTGGCATAGGCGGCGGAAGCGGGGGCCCCCTAAATTCAAGGTGGGGGACGATCCCCCTAAATTTTTTGTTGATAACCTTTTTTTTGCTTGTCAATTTTGTTTCCTGCGTTCCCCCTTAAATTTTTGGTTGATAACCTTTTTTTTTGCTGTCAAAAAATGTCGGTGGTCCCTCTACAATTTTTGGCTTCCGCCGCCAATGCGCCTTGGCCTACCCATAATCTCCACATCCAGCTAGGAACTTCTGTCATTAACGAGAGCATGTTTTATTCTGCTGGAATTGATAAAAATTGATAAAAAATGAGGAACTTCCGATCACAAGTCATGATAGTCATGCACTATAAGCGATATCAGATACCACAATGCTTGGGTTATAAATAGAATTACTTTTTTAAAATACATTTCACGCCTGTATTATTAATGGTTGTATTTACTCCTATTGTTATTGTAACGGTTTGTTTTAATGTTCCCTTTTGTTATTTTTATATTTTCTTTATTCTTGGGGAGAAATATTTTATCCACTCCCCTATTTACCCACTCTTATCTTATACCATTTTCCTCCTCTATCACCCCTCCCTCTTTATTTATACATCTCCCACCCCCTTCTCTTTCTACCTCCTTACACCCCCTCCCCTCCTCCTCCCAATTCTGTAAAAACTTATTCTTATCCCTTTTTACGTTCTAAGTAAATATTATCGCTATCACATTATACAAAGGGAAAAGAGGAAAATTCGAGCCTCGTAATCATCTATTATGTTACCGATATCGTGCGGTTTCTAATAATAAGCATATAAAGGCCATCGCCAGGCATAGTGTCATAAATAGCAGCCGTATTCCTGAATGGTTCAAATATCACAATGACTGGGATATTTTCTGTGCCAAATTAAAGACAATAAACAATGTAAGTGGTATTCCTGACAGTCTATTGAAGTCTATCTTGACGTCAAAAATGAGAACATAAATGAATGTTGTTTGAATATCAGTCAAAGAACAACGTTGTAATTTTGAAGGTTTACATTGCGTGACGTCTCCTGCGAGAAGCCCCCCCCCCCCCCCCCACGATATATCTTTCATTCATTTTTTAAGAAAATGAATGTTTTACATGAGCATTCAATATATGATCTGACAATATTTGATACGCGAGATATTTGGTCATTTGAGTCGTAATATCATGCAATTTATATTAATTGACATGACAATGTGGGAGATGTTCTCGTGCGATGTCAAAATAATCGCAAACCTTAATATTTTTCTCCGATTAAATCACCTGCTTTTAAATCCAACTTGAGGTCAAAGTTGAGTTCCATAGCGGTGAAACCCACTGCAAACCGACCAAATACATTATGTTATTAAAAGAGAAAAATAATACTATTTTCGGATCGGAGTTAGTTTGGTTTGTATGTACGACAGGATGTGCCTCATACTCTCTCGTTATTCATCATTAATAATTAATTCAATCGTGAAAATATTTATTTAAATGTATGTTTGAATGATTATATCAGTGTGATGTTATCTACTGTATTCATTTAGTTAATTCGTGACGGTGCTTGAAATTATTATTTCAACAATAAATTATTAGAAACACATGTGTTTGTATTTGTTTGTCTTATTATTTTTTTCAGGTGATCTGTTTGCTCTTTATTTATCTTCTCGCTTCTTATCTACTTTATGTAAATTAAATATGAAATCATATTGAATGCTATAAGACCCTCACACGCCATCATCTTTTCCATTAACCGAAATTTCGAAAAGCCTATTCTGGTTTGTCTTGTGTCAGCCCCTGGATAAATTAAGATCAATAATGGCATATTTCAATGCGATCACTGCGATCACTGCGATTATGAAGATGTGTCGAAATAGTTTTTAGGTCACGTGACACTTAGCCCGAGAATTGCGCAATGCATTAAGAGCGCGATATACCGGATATGCAACTGCTCGGATCAAAGTCGGCACCCGTCCAGCCCACCCCCACTCTCTCTTACTCACGTATTTTCCTTCTTTCTCCTGGTAAACCTCTATTTTATCATTACTGCTTCTCTCTCTCTCTTTTCCTCCGCGATCCCCAGTTTTTTTTTATTGCTGTCACCCCCCTCGATTCACACCTTCCCCTCGTATTTCTATCACCACACTGCAATCTTTACTTTTTCTAACGTCATATTTCGTGGATTCATCCAAAGAGACATTGTATATCCACTAGTATCAATTCCCTGTTCATCGATTCCTAATCCTATTTTATGGAGGGGGATGGAGAGAGAAAAGAAAAATGATTTGAGGATGGAGATCAATTGGCTATAAAAAATTGATTATGAAAATGTACGATTCCACTCCAATGTACGAGAAAGATCATGAAAATTGAGGAGAGAGGCAGGAGGGTGATTATCACAAATAACATAGGGAAAGACTTCTGGGGCGTTGCAAGAAAGTCACGTTGCAATCAATTGCAAAGCTTGCACTTGATCTACGTTCCATTGATCAAATGCAACTTGTTCTTGCAACATGATTGAATGTAACTTGCATTCATTTGCAGATTTGCGTTTGATCGGAGGACGTACGCTCAAGTTTTGGAGTTGCGTTCGATTTGCATTGAATCGCAAGTTTCTTGCGACACCCCATAAGAAGTATTTTGGAAAAAAAGGATAACTGTGGCGGCGTCAGGAATATTAAAGCGGGGAGGGGGCAAGTGAAGAGCAAAAGGAAATACTGAGGGGCAAGGGCTAGTTACTCAACAATTTTTTGTTAATTTCTGAGAGGGAGGGGAGTGGCATCGTTGGTGCTACCACAGGTGAGAGAGAGGGTGCATGAACTATTTACATTCCGAGAAAAACCATGTCCATGGGTGAGGAACAAAAATCGAGCACAAAGGAATATTGAACGTTGAGTCAATATAATCTAGAAAGTAATATCAAGAAGGTCAGGGGCGGATCTAGGATTTTTCGAAAGGGGGCACATTTTCCAGAGGAAAAAAAAGTCTTCACTTTCAAAAGGGGGGGGGGGACACTTCTGTTTCAACAGTAATTTTACATTACAAATTTTAATTGTGCCTCTCAAAAAAAGGGGGGCACGGGCCGGCTGTTTCATGTAAAATAAATATCAATGCTGATTTCTAAAGGGGGCAAAAAAATATGTAAATCTCAGCTGATTATTCAAAGAAAATGACAAGGTATTTTTATCAATCACTGAAGTGGTGCCATTTCATTGGTAGAGAGAAAACTCTTTTATCGCTTAAAAAATGTTGGGAAGCATGCCATGAATCTCTAGATTAATTTACTAAATGCTATTACAGACCACACAAAAGGATAAAAACGATTGTTCTCTGTAAGATCTCATGAAAAAGTGTGATTTTATTCTTGGTCAAGGTTATTTACAAAATAATCACAAATAATGTACTGACATTTCAACATGCTCACAGGCATGTTTTGTACACATACAGCAGCTTGAACAGCTTTCAAATTAAAAAAAATCAAAATCACTGCATATTTTACAAAAAAAACAAGGATTTTTATGTACAACAACCGATTCAAAAAATAAGAACTAAATGGGTGCCTGTCTCAAGCTGACAAGCTGTATAAGAATAATTGCATTTATCAATCATAAGCATTTTAAGACATCTCTTATCTGTGAGGATATGAGACAATCTTATAAGCTGTCAGGATGTAAATTGCAATATAGGTGAAAATATGTTGATATATCATTAACACATGAAATGTAATTAATCTTAAATCTTCATATTATTACATATGACACCTACATGAAGATTACAATAGTATTTATCTGTAACCCTAACAAGGTAAAAAAATCCTGCTTTAATGACAGATAAGTCAATTTATTCAATTTAAATTTATGTGGTCAATTAAATATAATCAAGATTGTTTAATTCTTTTAATTATCTCAGATTTCCTGTCGATGATAAACATGTAAACCAACATATATATCTTTGAAAATCCAAGCTTTAAATCATATCATGATCAACATCACATTGAAAGTATACCCCATATCAATATTATGCTTGAATGGTTCAAGTGACATAGTGATATTTGCATATTATTTTGTGGTTCCTATCATATATTTTTTGGTGCTGCATGGGCTAGCAAAATACCAACAAACTTACATTTAGCCAATGCAAACAGATAAATATTCAATGCAATGTGTGAGTTGGATAATTGGATTCAAACTCAAACTATTGAATGGAAAAGGAAAAATAAGAGCTTATGAACACTCTCCCAAGGTGATTGTTCACATCATTCATTCACTATGTCACTATTCACTTACGGTATGCCCCCTCTGCAATCATGTTACACTATCATGAGATTTATCCATCGAATGAAAAGCATGTTATATACTGGTATGTAAGATAATGTGATAGACATCTTGTTACAAAGCAAAATAACCAGTTGGAAAGCTTTTCATTACATGTGAATGGTATGTGTCATTTCCCAGTATTCAAAGGCCTTCACCTGGCAAAGCATCTTTTCTGACATTTTTAAATCGGTTGGGGTTTCCCACATTACATGATACTATTGAAATATGAAGTAATAACTGTTCTTTGATCTCAAAGATTACAGGAGAGTGCATGTAAAGGCTAATTGAGGCAACAGCAATTTTTAGGAGTGTCTCAAGATTGTTGATCTCTGTGCAGAGTGGGGCATGCTGTCGATCCATGGGTGATGGCCTTCTTCAATGAAGTATTTGATTTTGTTGATTCTTGCAGAATAAATGATCCCAACCGGCTGTTCCACTTTTGTACAAAGATGATTGTGTTTCAGTTTATTGATAATCATAATAATAATAATATAGCACTTCATACTTTAGTTTCTAAGTGCTTTACATTGTAATCATTATTACCCCAGTCATAGGATCACACACACATAAAACGCACCATTTCCACTCCCTGGGGAGTATCCAAGCCAGGCAACCGTTTATCGGTGCACACATGTCCATCTAATCACACTGACTTACACATCCTACCGGGTACCCATTTAACACCTGGGTGGAGAGTGACAAACTTGGATAAGTGCCTTGCCAAAGGACATTAGTGATCCGTCTGTAAAGTAAGTTTGCCATATCACAGTTTACTAAATTTTCTAGTAAAGGGGGGGGGGGGGCGCTTAGTCTGCTATGGCACTCATTATATCCTTCTGTCTGCAGGTTTTCCATGTCTGCTACGAAAATCTGTACAGTTATTATCCTTGAGAGCTGTCTTTGGAGTTTGTTGATCTACCTGGTGAATGATCGACTATGTCTGCCTTGGTTTTCACGGCTACCTCCTCCCATCCTATTCCCTCGCATCGGCTTTGGTGTCAGGAACCTTATATGAATGAATAAGATAAAATAGAATCAAACAAGAACATTTGTGAATTATTGTTTAATGAATTGACTAAACTCTCACATGCAAAAGAAAGTACACTCAGATAAGATAATGAATTTAAGGCACATCTAAAATTACAATACTTAAGAAAACAGAAATACATTTACGAGAGCCAACGGTGACACTAACTAATTCTTTGATTATATTATATCTAATTTTAAAAACTTCAATATTTCTGGATATCTTATAAAGTGACTCTACACTGAATCAGAATAAGTTACAAAAATCAGACATTTTTATGTTATACAAAGGTATAGGTTTTCCCGTCCAATTTCGCACTTAGTGCATGCAAAAGTAAAGATAGGTCATTTAATTACGCACACAGTGCATGACAAAGTATAAATAGGTCATTCAATTTATTAGACAGGGCAGCCAAAATCACCAGTCGGCATTCAAATTTGCTACAGTGCACCAAAAATGGCCTTTTGGCATTCATAATCACTTTAGAGCAACCAAATCCGCCATTCGGCATACGAATTTGTACATAGTGCAACCAAGTTCGCCCGTGAAACCCCCTCGAGCTATGCTAGAGCATTCAATTTCGCCATTGTGCATCCAATTATACAATTTGTGCATGCAATTTAGCACACATGATTTTTTCTATTTGTTTTATAACTTTGTCATGTTTATATTTTCTTCCATTTTATGGGCTTACTATGTCCATATTAAGTCACCAAAAAAATATAAATATCGGATGGCTAAGCATATGAATAACAGAGGGAAAATTTCCTGACATTTCCCTGTGTTAATTCATACGTCTTTTTTATCTTTGTAATTTTTTTTGTTCTTAATGTATATTTTCTCGTCATTTGCACCATGACCATCTCTTCGATATATATGCATTGACTAGAGACATAATCATAGCATGTATACAATATCATGATTTTCTTCTTTCATATTTACGTTTAATGTTCTTTTTATCTTGCATCTGTTTTCATATGACTTTAATCATTCAAAACAATAATCTTTTCATCAAAACTTAAAGACATTGACTCCGGTTTTCTTCCCTTATATAATTCTTTTTGAACCTTTTATATTCTTAAAAAACATAATAACTAAATGTATGTACTTAATATGATATCGTAATTGCAGATGGTTATATTTTACAGATCTTTGGTATGAAATTTACATGTTCAAAGCACAAAACTCTGTCTTTTTTTCAGCCATTGATTACTTTAGCATGTATGCAATATAATGATTTTCTTCTTTCATAACATACTTTTCTTGTTTTTTTTATCTTGTATCTGTTTTCATTTGCCTTTAATCATTTAAAACAATCTTTTCATCAAAACTTAAGACATTGACTACGGTTTTCTTCCCTTATATAATTCTTTTTGAACCATTTATATTCTTAAAAAAACAATAACTAAATGTATATACTTAATATGATGATATCGTAATTGCAGATGGTATGTAACTTCCTAAATAACCATGCCACTGCTTTTATGTAATTTACATGATTTTTTTTACAAGCATCTGTAAAGATTAATGTAAATTGTCCAGTGCAGTTTTATGAATGGTCACTGGTGGCACACATACTGCAGGTTGGGAAAAACAAGCGAAGAATGTTTGAATATGTATTACAAGTCATGTAAATACAGTGCTAAATTGAATGCACTAGTTATGAACATGGATACCAGAGCTGCCAACCTGAACAAGAACATTTCAGTATTTTTAAAGCTGAAAATCAGTATTTTGGCAAGGAAATCAGTATTTTCAAAGAAATACCATAGGACGACAAATAAAACTGAAACTTGAAAAATCGATATTTTGCATGAAACCATCAGTATTCTTCTCATTTTTCAGTACTAAATACTGAAAATCCATACTACTTGGCAGCTCTGGGATACCCAATAGCGAAAATGAACGCTGTCTTCAGTCATATGACCTCCGGTGTTAACTTGAGTGCACTATGGCAAATCTGAATGATGTTTTTACACTTTTGATTGCTCTACAGCCAAAATGAATGCCCATTATGAATTTTTGGCGGCCCTATGGCGATTTTGAATGACTAGTTTGAATTTTCGGTTGCTCTTTTACGAAAATGAATGAACTATTTATACTCTTGCATGCACTAAGTGCAAAATTGAGCAGGAAAACCTATATTTAAACCATGCTTTACATATTTGGAGCAACAAAAAAAAAAAGAAGTAGTAAAGAGTGTGTGACATCATCCTCTCTTTAATTAGCACACTGATCACATTTACCATATCAATGTTTTCTGAAAATTAATTTTAAAACTAAAAATGCCACAAGTTTCTTATTTTACATATAATTTTGATGAAAACCATTGTTTTATGCTTGGTGATTACTAATAATTCATTCAAATCCATATGTGGTGAAAGTAAACTTGGCCTTTAAATGGATAACAACTGCTGGTATTTTTTAATACATTCACAGACTACACCACTTCTTAACCTAAATCTCCAAGAATTTATTCGTTCTTCGAGAAATAACGCTACTCTGCCATTTCCATTTCATAACATAATTTACTTTCACTGGCCAACCCTTTTGCCTCTCTACATTGCTTTCATGCTAAGATAACAGTTTTGTTTGGCACTGTCCCAGCTACGTAAAATCCCCAGCAGTGAAAACATTTCATAATACAAAAACCAGGCCGTCTCTGTGCACTTTACATTACAGATGTTTTCAATCCCAGACATACCATGATGATGCACAAGGGGAATACCCTAGTTTATAAATAGACTGGAATGAAAGGTACACAAATTTCTCAGCTTGAATTGCTGATGTACAGACTACTGAAGATATATCTTTACTCTGACTCCAGAAGAATTATCTTAACCCCTTGGAGACTGATTTCTTTATAAGACATGCTTTCCAAGGACTCCAGCGCATATATAGGCAGAGTCAGTCTCTAAAGGGTTAATTGTTGTTGAAGCTTGATTAGGAAATATGACATAATCAATGTATTTCCCCCCGATTCATTCTAATAATCAGTTGGTCGATGGTTAGGCTCACTTGAGTAGCACTTGTAATCAAGCATTACTGCTGACAACTATTAATACAAAGAACTATAGCAGGAAAATAGATAATTATCAAGCCTTCCTCATAGGCAAAGAAATATGAGGAATGTCTGAACCAGAAGCTGGAATTTGGAGATTTCAAAAGCCTGATTCAAGCTCTAAACAACAACATATTTCAAAGGGGATAATACTAAAAAAAGAGAGAGAATATACTGCTTAAACTTAGCTTCACAAAAATTGAACAAGGGATAAAAGAGTATTGATGATTTTAAATTTAGAATTTGAAACATCACACACGCAAGCCGCTGCCCTTTATGTCATTTAATATGATTTAATCAATTCCCATTTTTTTAAATGGTTCATGATTTAAAAAATTTGTCTTATCTAAAATTATGTGTCTGGTGACATAGTAAATGCACCAATATAACCTTACATTTTCTGAGAAGATGACATTTTATGGAATTTCACATGACATATAGGGAAGCTCCTCGCACGAGACGCCAACAATCCAAATTATAAAAAGCTGTAATTCTTTGACGGATTTTCATCAACCTTCACTTATACGTTCCTTTTGTTTGTTTTTTCTGATTTGATTATTAAAAACTAATCTAACATCAGTATGAACTTCCCCTTTTAAATCAGTCAGTATTTATATCAGTACTCACCTGTTTCCACTATCCATGCCTCCCCATCTCTCTCCACCACCTTGTGAGCTGCTGGGCCTATATCCCCTTCCACCACCACCACCACCACCTCCTCCTCCTCGTCCCCCTCCTCCACCACTGCCACTCGCCCCTCGTCTTGGGCTGAAGGGTACCCTTGACATGCCTCCGCTACCACCACCACCACTACCGCTACTGCCCCTTCCTCCTCTTATTCCTCCACCACCCCTGGGGCCGCCGTGGGGCTGGTAACCCCTGTCGTGACCCCCTCCGCTCCGGTTGTACGACTGGTCTCGTGGCCCCATCCGGTTGTCTGGTCCACCATCAGAACGACTGGCGTGAAGGAGAGAAATTTTGAAAAGAAGGAAATTGAGTTTGGTGAATATGACTTTTCGTCTGGCATTCACTATGGTATCACATACTCTCAACAATTGCTACATTGCTAGACAGGTCATTGCGATGTATTTTAAAAGTGCTACATATGAGCGAATATTATCATAATTTTTGAATTTATATATATATTTTTTTTAAATCACCTTTTATTGATAAGGGGAAACAAATACAATATGCCCAGGTTATCTGTTCTAGACGAACAGTATACAGGGCAACATAAAATGAATATACATAAACAAACATAAAGCATGAGATAATATGCACATGGATTATAACGAGTCAATTCAATTCATAACAAAATTCATAGTAAAGTAATGAGAAGGGGGAGGAGGGGATATGCTAACGGTTGGTTTAACTTAAATTGTTCAGATTTTTTTACATGAATTCATAATTGTACTAACATATTGGTATGACAAAAATATATAAATTATGCAAATACAGGAACATGAAAAAAGCAAGAATGGTTGGAATTGAGTATTCATATCTTAAAGAACTTTTGAGGGCAAATGGGAGCTTGTATTCTTATAAATACAGTGTATTAGATGACCACAATTTGTTTGGATGTTTTTAACATAAAAATATTGTATAAATGTAAGAGATCTAACAAACATATCAGTGATTTCTCTTCTTTATAGCACATGACCTAAGGTAGCCTAAAGTGAAAAAAATAAAACATGGGCAGGGCAATGCCAATTCATGAAGCTCTCAAAATGGTTGCCACTTTGCTTTCATTGCACAACGAATGTAAACTTCCCCACTACCAGCATCTTGTATGGAGAAAACATGTCTGTGCTTTACCTCGACATGCCTATATTAGTTACATTAATGTTGTATCCAGTGATTTCAAAACCATATTTAAACCTTGTTTGGATTGCGAAACTGGGATTGGCACTCTTGAACAAAAAATATATCACTTAAGCAAGAATCGCACATTTTGAATTGGTGACACTGCAAAATGTCAATGTGACTTTTCAAAGCAATGTGTTTGCACTTTTCAGATACATGATGTCGTAACAGTACCCAATACTTGTCAGGAAATCTCAAAATTTTCACAATAACTTGACCCCCCTTCCAGAGTTTGATACTTTGCTGAATCATTAACTAAATTGAAATTGCCTTTTTTTCACATAAAGAACATTCATTTGATAGACAGAGAATATTGCATTCTCAACTTCTCTAATTTCAATGAACAGTACCGTTATTCAAATGAATAAGCATAACAGAGTGAATAACACATTGACATAAGAATAGCAATTCATGTGGCATTTTGTCAGGGATTTTTATATAAATTTTAAAGGCCTGGTCACATATAGCCCGACGCACGACCCGCACATTGAAAATTGGAAAATAGGGCCAGTGTGTCGTTGTGCGCTCAACTCCTGTCAGAATTTGTGAAAGGCTAGCGAACTTGCATCGAATACATAACATATTGCTAACGCGCTGCGCGTATACTGGGCGCATATTTACCGTACACAGAGCGCATATACAAACCTCCCAACGAATGCATCACGTATTGCGAGCGTGTTGAACGAATGGCTAGCGCATGCACTGCGCATTCAACGCGCAGCCCGCGACCGAAAACTTCCAGTCACGTGACTGTGGCTGCAAAACTAAAAAGAACCTCAAGTCAGATGGCATCTTCAACCTCAGGCCAGATGACACCCAGGGATATAAATACTCCTACTCTGTCTGGTGCCGGTGAGAATCAGTCTTGATCAAGATTGGGAGTGACGCTATAGAATGATGCACAAGGACAGTTTTGCTTTTTAATGCATATTTCATTGTTAATATGTTTAATTGAAATAATACGCTTTGTGTTTGCCCATATTTCTCACGTGGACAGTGCAGATTGAAAACAAGTGGTAATAAAAGACTTGGTAAATGATTTTTTATCAACCTCTCATTTCAACTGTTAAACAATGTGCTTTGTATTCAATTTTAATATTCCAAAAATGTCAAAAGAGAAAGCATTGGTTATTAAACATAGTAAAATGTTTATTACACCTTTGATTTTGTCATTCTCATTATAACACGTTTTGTTTCATGTGCAGTAGATTATGGAAACTGTCCTCCTTGAACAAGTCCCTCAGTTCAAGTTTCAGTGCTTGTACCTCTTTTTTGTTTATTTTTCTCCCGATTTTTCTTCGTTTATATTGTTTTAAATATTAATTTGCTATTACCAGAATAGCTTCAAATCATACCAATAAATAATGAAAACTAATGTAAGGGGACTTGCCAAGTAAATGATATAATAAATTGAATGCAAAAGATTAAGACAAAGATTTTAATGTTATAGAAATGCTAAAAAAGAAAACACTTATAATGATTTTAGTTTATTCCATTTCGGTTTTGTACCCCCCCCTTCCTTCCCCTCAATAAAAATTGATGGGGTATTAACTTTTGCAAGGCCTTTAATAAAAACAATTAGTACATTGAATAAATACAGCACAGTCCTGTTTCTTGTCAAACTACAATAAGTGTGTTTATTAAAGATAAATTCCAGTTTTGATAACGATCTCAAAATGACTTTTTACAGAATCTAATATAATGACCACCCAAGTGTCTGTTTGCATGGATAAAAAATATGTGCCAAAGGATTCTGGAAGAAATTGTGTAATTGCTAAGAAATCAGCAAAATAAGTGCGGATTCGGTCACTTCCGTCGGGTCTTTATTCCAGCAATAATAATACACTGTCCCACGTGTGCCTATCCGTGTTGGTGATCTTCAGTATGAACATTTTCGAGCGTAGATTTCAAGATTTCACAAAGTTCAGTTTATGTAACTGTACCATATCTAGATCCTCGATGATATACTGACAATTAAGCCTGGTTTTACAGACTTTCTCATGAAATCAGTGTTAACTGCAACTACTGGCATTTCTCTTTAAACTTATTCTTCTGCAACATGTAAGTTGGATTTACACAATATAAAAGTCGACATAATAATCAATGAAATGGAAATATAAAAATGCAAATACATTTAGTTCTTGAAATAGACAAAATATAATTACATGATTAAAGAGAGGACATGAATAATGAGAAAAAGATGAAGAATAGGAATTGAAAGGGATATCAGGAAAATGGGAGCAGAAGTACATTAGAACACATTTGGTAAAAAAGACTGACGTGATTATCCAGTAAAAAAAAACAAATACAAAAACCCTATAAACAACTGTATACATTAATTTTGTTTAAAAAAAAAGTAAGTTATTAAGAAAATATATTTTGTTACACTACAAAGGAAGAATAGTTTGAAAATATTTTATATCTAAAGCAGTTTCATTTTATCAGGCAGGGAAAACACAAGTTATTTTTTGAAAAAAAAGTTGCCGGCATATCTGAATATTATCACTGTACATAATATTTTTAACACTTTACAAAGAAGAGAGGGGAATATGAAAAAAGCTAATAGACACATGTAGGAGAAAAGCATGTGTGGACTTGTCTTAAAATGTTGACTTTTTTCTTTCTCCTTCTGGAGACTTGTAGTTGGTGAATAGTCAGTGCCATAAGGTTATGGCAATGTTGAAGAACTGCAATTTTATATTTCATTTGAGTGTCAGGATCATCCATCTTCCGAGGTGATTCTTTCGAGGGCTGGAGAAGTGATGAGGAGTTGGTGCCGGATCCACTTCCATGCCCTATGACTACACGCTAGGCACACGCCGGGTATAGGTTAGGAACACGCAAGATACACGTTGTGTGCGTTAGAGACACGTTCAGCACTCGTTCAGCATTCGTTCAGCTCGTTCATATTCGTTGTGTGTTCATTGGAAAGCACGTTATGTGTGCGCCAGTCGTTCGTTCGAAATCAGCCGCCGAATACTCAACGTAGGCTCAGCGTACGTCTAGCGTTGGTCTAGCGCGCTGTGCGAATGTTTAGCGAGTTCATGGCGTATAGAGTCATGCGTCGAGCTCTGCGCATATTTTTGAGCATGCTCAAAAAATCACGACGCACAAGCGAAGAGCGTCGAATATATAACGTTGGTAAAACGCGCTCATCGAACGCTTAACGAACAATGACGCAGATCTAGCGAGTAACAACGCATTGACCAAAACTGCCAAAATTCAACACGTGGCCCATGCGCCCCTCGTGCGTCACCTATATGTGACCGGGCCTTTATAACAGCACAGCTGTCAGTAAAAACGAAAGAACAAAACATTCATGGAATGCTCCCTAGTTCTAGAAAGAAGATCATAATTATAATGGATAATATAGAGCAATAATTGCCAGTTATCTGTTATTTTCTTGCTATTTCATTTATTGATTTGTTGTTTATATGATTGACATTAGTTACCTCTTAAAAGTTTTACACTTATATTCATTCTTTGTTTCTATTTAAATTTATTGTACTGTATTTGTTTTATTTACATTCTGTTTAGAAACTGTATTGTATTTAACGCTATATAAAAGCTCCATATTATTTATTATTACTAACTTTTTGGGACAAGTGAAATCATGTATTATCAATTTCAAAACTTTTAATCTGGAAAATGTTCAAGTTGCTTTGATTTCTACAATGATGATTTGTACTCACAAACACTTTGGCCCTTTGACAGAAACCTTCGCAATTAGTTGGACAATTTTTATAATAGATTTTCACACTGTGGTCAATGCAATCAATCGTAAAAACATATACTAGGAACTCTGACTGAACTTTGAGTGAGGGAGCCCACTGCTATTCCAGGCATGAGACAGAAAAATTTGAAAGAAAGAGGAACTTCACGGCCCCCCTGGGGGAGGGTGTGGGAGGGTTTCCCCTCCCACATTGGGAAAATTTTGGAATTTAAGGTATGCAAAACCCCATTTTGATGCATTCTACAATCAAATTTTACTGTTTTGAAGAGGTTATTTTGTAGATAAATATAGTTCCATTTGTACATCAAATTGAAAGGAAAACATTGGGTCAATCTCTTATACCTACTCTAATTTCATCCACAAAAAGACAAGGTGACGTCTTGATACAATAAATTGACATGTTTCACATCTGAGTAGATCTATGTTGGCTTTGTGAAGACTTTGTCACCATAGCTGACTTTGCAAGCTCAACTTCATGGTCCAACCACTGCCATTTGAACTTGGTGGAGACATCCTTGTCAATAACACTAACACGAGGGTCATTCTTCTCAATGGTCTTCATTTTGTAGTTGAAGAAATTACACCACATACAAATTCTTGTAAAACCCACGATAATCCAACTCGAAAACGCTGTACGTCCGTATCACTTGCATTCAATGTAAACAAATGTATACACACGTGCATGCAGAAAGCTGCCAGCTGCATAGATAATGCACATTTTTTTTTGCTTTTTTCATTTTTTTTTTTTTTTAGAATTTCAAAATCCGCGGAGAAATCTCATGCCTGTATTCTCTTACCTCCTTTGGGGGAATCCCCTGGGTCCACCTTCAAAGGGTCTTTGCTGTCGATTGACCCACTGACCTCGACCACGCCCCCCTCGTCCCATCGGACTACCATCATCTCTTCTGTAATTCGGTCCATTCCACGATCCTTGGTTGTTATGGAAACCACCTCTTCCTCTCATCCCGCCCCTCTGGAAGTCACCTCGTATGCTCCTTCCTGGTGGACCCTGATGGATGGAACGAAACATGAAACTATCATCAACCCATTGCATGTTGGATATGGATGATCACAGTACTAAGTCTGTTAAAGGGAATTACTGAATTCAGTAAAGGGAAGAACAATTTACAATCTGAATACAGTTCAGTTTGGGTCATTTTAAGTAACAACATAGACAAACATAAACTCACATATTTTTTTTCAATTTCCAAGTGTTCATTTGTTAATATTCTTTTATTTCCATAAGAGAACAAAGAGAGTTTAATGTTGACAATTACAGACAACCTCACAGTAAATCATACTGAAGATATTCAGAAAGTACTACGTAACTTTACAAATAGTGCCTCAGTCACATTGACCGATGTTGAGATATGCAGATGGGCAGATGGTAGTATTGAGAGATACAATCAATTTTACAATCCATTGTGACTCTTAGGTTCATGGGCCACCCTGGAAGTGCAATCTACATCTTTCAAAAAACTGATTATATATCGTTATCTTGAAGTTTACATTTTAAAGCAATTCTCCAGGCTTAAAAATCAAATAAACTAAACACTGAAAATTTCAGGAATAACAAATTCATGACATATTATTTTGGTGAAACAGTTTTACACACGTCTTCATGATAATTTACATACCATTATTTTAAGCCCAAAGTACCCTTTATATCAATGTTCCTAAATTTACGGTAAACAACCCATAAATAAATTTCAACCTTATATATCATCACTTTAATGATAAATACAATACTGTACGATTATACATTTTTACACTTCTGGCAGAAGACAATACATTTACTTACTCTTTGTGATTTTTGTTGCTGTTGTTGTTGTTGACCTGTATGATCTTGCTCTGCATTCATGAAATCATCAACATGCATAGAGGGCGGTCTACTGGTATTCTGAGCACGTTGTCGGAAGAGATCGTATCCACCACGCCCTCTTCGACCAAAATCTGGTCTTCCATAGCCTCCTGACAGGGTAAAAAAGAGATTTAGAATTGTGAGAGTTGATTTACATTGCATAGCACCAGACCTGCCAACCTCTGGGAATGAAAAATTGTATTCTGTGATGATAAAAATGTCTTTTTCCCCCTAAAAGTGTATTTCATAATAAAATGCGTGGCGCACTCGCTCATCGCGGCGCTCAAGCTGCATGCAAGCTAAAATGCGCACTGCTCTTGCAGATGAAAAAAACAAAACATTTAAACATGTGTATATCTCACAAAATGATTGAAAAAAAAACAAGTTACCTGAAATTACATTGATCTTATAACCATATTTGTGTAAGTTTTATGAAATAGAGACATAAAGAGATGATTTTTCTTAATAAATTATGATTTAAAAAAAAACATACTGCGGTATTTTGGTTGCAAAAATGTACTGGTTTGCAGGTCTGTAGCATCAGCTTTCAGTCATGTGACCCTGTCAAAACTCATGTGACAATGTAGTGAGATCTGACAATTTGTCAAACAACAAATATCACTGAATTTAAGATGTCTTCCCAGAAGTCAGAGCAGCATCTTTCCTGTAGGATTCTTGCGTCTTCCCGTAGAAATCTCGTGTTTTTTATTGTTATCCTCACATTTCATTATTGGAAAAATTCAATTCAGCTACAGGAAAGACGCTGCAATGGCTTTTGCAAGAATCCCAATATAAAGGCGCTATGTGGCTTTTCTTTCTCTAGGATGAAATGTAAGGATTCGCAGCGAAGACACTTGCGGGATTCCTGCAGGAACACCCAGCTCTGGGGCCCGTTTCATCAAACTTGTCACAATAAAAAATATACAATAGCAATTAAAAGCTACTGAAATCCTTCAATCTGATTGGCTGATAGGACATTTGTTATAGAAATTGTTATCATAACAAGTCTTTATGAAACAAAACCATGACTTTGGCAAGGTGTCTACTGTCCTGTAATACAAAGACACATAATCACTTGTACCTCTTTGGTACATGGTTTGCCCCAGACTTGCAAATGATATTCATCATAAGATTGACCATGGGGCATGATCACAATACTCACTGTGTGCTCGACGGATTCCACTCGCTACTTTGTTTCCTGAACTGAATGTCAGAGGGTTGTATCTTCTGGTCAAGCCCCTGAATAGATAGAATTGAAATACATAGCTATGAAAATATCAAGTTACATTTGACCGCATTGACTGCAATATTCAACAGAACACTTTTTAGTGGAGCAAATGAATTAGGCTTTTGTAATCATGCTTATAAAATAAAATCGAGCACAAAGTGACACAATATTTCAAATTAATTGTTGAAAGAAAATGAGAAAAAATGTTTGCTAAAGCTCAATGAAAATGTAGACTGAATTTATAAAAGAGTGAATATAAACATAATATAAAATAATCAAACATAAAACCAATAACGAAAATACTTTTTTTTTTTTATTTCTAGGGATTATTGAAAAAATACAATTCAATGTCTAACTTTTTGATAATTCAACATTTATTTTAATTTTCCAGCTTTTCAGAAAACATTTCTTTTTGTCAGCACTAGACTTGGCATAGAATATACACATCATAAAATGAGATGATTCCAATCAAAGATCATGTGACATACCTCTTCTTCTTGTCAGGTGACACATCTTCCACACCAAGTCCCTTTGCAAGCTCTGATTGAAGGTCAAAGTTTGGCAACAGTCTGGCTCTGATCTCTTCCAGGTCACAGCGAACCTGCATACCGAATAAAATAGGTATCATCAGCATTTACAGAAGAAATACAAGTATTATCCAGGGGTCATGACATTAAGGCCGTATTATGAAGTCGGGTTTAACTTAGACCATGGTCTCACTATGTGCTAAAATTATGGAAAGCCAAAAACTCAAAAATTCTACTTATATTGTATATTTCTCACATTTACTATTTTGAATCCCTTTTCATAATGAAGAAAAATACTTCAATTATCATTCCCAGACATTTATTAACAATTTGAGTACCAGATGAGTTAATAAATTGGATGTGAACTGTTAAGGATGTTTGCCCCAATTAATTTCAAACCAGAGTTTAATTCAAACCCAAGTTCAGAATAAGGACCCAAGTGTCTTTTCCTAACCAAACCATGTGTCAAATAAAAACGTTAACAATAACATACTACCATTCCACAGCAAATAAAATCTCATTATTTCAGTAGCTTTTAACAGTAGCTTCTAACTTGCCACTAATAACAAGTTTTATTAAACAAAGACATAGGGTCCTGTAACACAAATCGTAGCAACTGATGCTCAAATTGATTTTCATGGTTGATCGTTCATTGTAGGCCATGCAATCAATCATAAAATATCACTTGCTTTGATCTATGATGTGTTCAATTGCTAAGCTCTGTTCTTACCATTTCTGGTTCGGTATCCAGCTCATCGAGGGAAGGCAGCCCGATCCACATTCCTGTGGTCCCCCGCTCGTCATCATCCTCCGTCACGTAAAAGACGAGACGGCCGTTGAACTGGTCATGGAGGGTCAAACTATCGGGTAACATGGAGTATGGTGGGTTGGATAGCTTGGTTTCAGGGTTGTCTAAGGCTTGGAGGAGAGAGGTCACGGTGTCTAGGAGATGCTCCATTGTCTCATCGTGCTTACAACAATCCTAGGTTAACAACAAGACACAGAAAATGAATGTTATTGGGAACTATGCTAGAGCAGGGGTAATAATTAGAAGAGTTCAAGTGTGTCATGGTTAACAGATGTAAGCCTTATATTAGAATCCACTATAAAACATATAAAAATGCCCTAAAATCAAGAATCAAGTGGTGACAGAATTAAGATGTATGTACATGTATTATAAGAATATATTTATGAATGATATTAAAGTAGACGTTTGTTGTTATCAATACAATAATAATTCATATGTCATTAAATACTGTAAAGTTTGATGCTTTTATATTTAACAGCCATTAAATTTTGTTAATGTAAAACAAAAGATTAACTTCTGACATAATTAAATTTTTACCACCCATCCACTCTTCATGATTTGAAGTCTCATTTTCCCTTAGTTTTAAGATATTGACCAGGCTGAAAAATAAATGAATGCTTGTAAGTAATCAGATAACCAACTGTGTCACATCTTCAAGGAGTTGACAATGAATATTAATGTCTTACCAAAGGGCACTAGTGCATCAACTTGGTTTCAAACCTTATTCACTTACTGATAAAATCACTCCTTTAACGAACTGAATTTTCAACATTCCTTTGTTATAACAATTAACTAATCAAAACTTAGTTATTTATCATTCAAAACAGACAAGTCCACATACCACAAGAATCTTCTCCAACCTCCTCAGCGGATGCGCAGCATCTTCAGACCACCTCAAGGACTCTCCAAGCTCCGTGACATCCATGGCCAGTGTCCTGTACCCTCCGGATCCTGCAGCTCCACCTTCCTCCCCCATGCTGGCCTCCTGGTCTCCCTCCCTGGAGAGTAGGAGGTGGAGCAGGTCCAGAGTGTTTGACAGGGTGGAGAGGTAGTCGGAGCTCTCCCGACTGAAGGCCTCTGTAAGACGACCCAGGAGACTGTGGAAGGCTCCTGGTCTCTTGTCCAATGAGCTGATGGTCAAATGCAGATACATACTAGCGATGAGTTTCATTTCTCTGAACACAGTTTTGTTTTTCAACACATCTTCACATAAGCTTGGAGAATAGCATTCAAAATACTGAACACATGATGCCTAAACAAAAATACATATATGGGGGATGATCAATACGCTATTCTGTCACGGTGCCACAATCCTCTTCAACCTTTTTGTATAGGAAGTAAATGGGACATAAGGTGCCAAACATGTAGTCTTTGTTTGCCAAACGGCTAGAAAAAGCTTTTGATAAATCAAATTCTTAAAGATCAAAATATGTCCAAAAAAATTGTAAGCACAATTCTGGACAAAAATCAAATAACAATGAGCGGGAAAAAAACTCCCCAAAATCAATCATCATAAATGTAGCAGTTTGTCAATTCAAGTTTAACACTGTAAATATTCCTAGGTTTATTGTGGCAGCTCCTCTAGCCATGTCAGAGTAAGCTCAAACTCATTGAATACTGAAATCTGTTCACACCCAGAGGTTTTTGGACAAGGATTGCCCTATTCTAGATGCAAGCTTCTTCTTCTCGGGTCACTACACAAGACCTGTCCAGTGGAGGGTACAAGATCTGGTTGTGGGGTTAAAGGACTCCTGGGGCCCTTCTTACAAAGAGTTGAGGTTGACCCGATTGATCGCAACTATGGACGGCCAGCAATGTCAACATCTATTATGCATGTTTGTTCGAAATATTTTCTAGCTATGGCGTATATTCATGCATTCATTGTTTTCTTGAAAATTCACAATGCTTTTCTTTGTTTACAAAGGACATTGTGCAAATTTCCTGTAGAAAAAATTATGACACTGATGGATTTTCATAGAGTTACATTTGATTGGATCAACCGCCACTCTTTGTAAGACAGGCCCCAGGGTCCCTCCCGTCTTACAAAGAGTTACATCTGTTCCAATCAATCATAACAATTGGTCCAATTGATCCAATCAATCATAACTCTATGGAAATCCAACAGTGTCATAATTTTTCTACAGGAAATTTGCACAATGTCCTTTGTTAACAAAGAGAAACACAGTGAAATGTCAAGAAAACAATGAATGCATGGATGTGCATCAAAGCTAGAAAATATTTTGAACAAACATGCATAATAGATGTTGACGGTGCTGGCCATCCATAGTCGCGATTGATTGGATCAATCGCAACTCTTTGTAAGATGGGACCCTGATCTAACCTCTTAAGATGGAAGAAGCCATAGTTGTGATCCAGGAGCATGGTCAGCATGCGAAGAGCCGGGAGGATGCTTGCGTAGGAATGGTTAGGACAGGTGACGTGATCCAGCAATGCTCCGCAGACCATGTCCATGTGCTCTCTACAGGGCAGGCTGCAGGATAGATGTTCATTCATCAGCATGGTCTCGGAGGACATGAGGGTGATCTCAGGGTCACAGATGGACTGCAAAAAGGTCTGTCGATTACAAAATGTGAAATGTGACAAGAGTAAAGATATTACCATCACGATGGCCTGCTTCGTATGCTGCCTTTCAGGGGGTGGGGGGGGGGTTCTTGGCTTTAATAATCCTTTCCTCATTTCCTTGGATTGATCATGGAAAAGTCTACTATTCTTCTTATTTTCACTGATTTCTGAAGCATTATACAACACAAATAGTGAATATTCTTTGCCATGCAATGGTGCAATATTTTGCATTCAGTGAATAAAAGAGACTCAAAATTTGGCTATGCCTCATTGAATAGATCATCTTTCTTTCATCTTATGCAAAATCTTGTACAATTGTACTCAGGAATATTCACTGTATACTGTTCAATGCTTCTTATGAAGAGAATGTTTCTCATCTCATATTCTTTTTCCAAACATCTTAGGAATTTAATCTCATGATAAACAGCCAATTGATATCATGTATAAATCCAAGTTCTGTTTCCTCCAATCAAAGTACTATAGCATGCATGGTACAACAAACAATTATTTCATAAAAACAACCATTCCCTGCCATGTTATGAACACATGTTCACCCCCACCCCCCCCCCCCCCCTGAAGATGCTTGAGATTCAAGGCGAGTTTCCTTGCCATAAAATCAAACTACATAACTTGATGATGTGCTCCTATTATTTTCCTTCTCTAAAAGTCACTTACCACAATGCATTCTTGAGCCTGCTGGTGGGTAGATGCTCTGTAAGGCTCATTCAATAACATCAGTAACCGTGGCAACACACCAACAAACTGCTCATCACCCTTTGCACTAGTAGATAAACAAAATTCAAGAAGTAATCAGTAAAATATGAATTGTTAAGTCAACTCTGCATCATAGTAAAAGAGACTTGATGTTTTATTGTTAATCTAAATCAATCTTTACTGAATATTATCTATCTATTTGAATCTAACTATGGCAAATGCAATATGAGGTTGAGTGTGTGATGGTGTTCCTTTATAAAAGTTTAGATGACAAAATATGATAATATATACACCTTAAATTTCTATCATCATCATCACCACCACCACCACCACCATCATCACCATCATCATCATCATCATCATCATCCTACCTGGATCTTGAGAGCTGTAAGAATGCTGCCTTGATGGCCGGTTGAGAGATGAGATAGACCAAGAGAGTCAAGACTCTAGCAGCATCAGCATTACATGGTCTTTCCTTGTTACTACCTTCATCTCTGGGTTCAAGGCATGACAACAGAGCATGGAGATAGGACCTGGAACAAACAAAACAGGAAAACTAAGAGAATTTATCAAAGAGCTTGAACTTGTTTAGTATGTTTTCATATAATTCCTGCGGTGACACAACATTTGCTCTGGGGTCCGTTTCATAAAGCTGTTTGTAAGTTAAGAGCAACTTTACGAACGACTGGTGATCCTTTCTTGTGGTAAATGGCATATTCACTGGTGGTGATTTAGCACGTAGGAAAGGATCACCATATGTTCTTAAAGTCACTCTTAATGGCATGGTCACACCGCCCGAGTGTTGTTGGAGCGGTCGTGGAGTGGAAATTCGACCCTCTTTCCCTACCGCTCCACGACCGCTCCAACAACGCTCGGGCGGTGTGACCAGGCCATAACTTATGAACAGTTTTATGAAACACCCACCTTGTCTTATATCTGAGAGGGCATAGGTTTAGAATCAGGATTGCCATGGAGTTTTTGGTTCAGAATAATGTTTAGATAAAGATTAGGGTTTGTTTTTGATGTTAGGTTTTATGTTGGCTTATCGTGCAGATTTTCCATCAGAGTAAATGTCCCCGGAACAAATGTCATGGAACCATTCCTGAACAAAGGACATTTTGGGTTACACTCACTGAGATGACAACATGTGTTCAAACATTGGCCATCTGGTTCCTAAACAAATAAAAATCTTAACCGTAACAGACTAATAACAACACCAATATGAATTAGGTAGAATTATACGGAACGCTGAGTAGCACCTTCTCTCTCAATTCAGTTCCTTCGCTGTTCAGAGATTGGCGTGCGCCATTTTCTTAGCACTACACATACGAAAAGTAACAATGTAGCAATGAAAGGCGGATGTCCTCATTTCGTATTGCTATTTGTCTAACACATGGTGATCAAGGTGACATTAAGCAGTGCTATTGCAGGTGTAAGAAGTGGCAATGGAGGTATCTGTTCTACTTATTTGAATTTTTATGAGCACACCTAGCCATATCCCTCTGTTTCACAATCATCAAACAAATAAACCTAATCCTAACATTGTGATAATCCCACTAAACTGACCTGATGACCAACAGAGCCGTCGAGCTAGCTACATCAGCCAACTGGCAGCTGAACCTCCTGAGGAAATGATGAAGGAGAGGGGAGCTGGAGAGGGAGAGCTGTCCAAGTATCTTCTGAATGGATGCAGTCTCTGAGTGAAGATGAAGGCTCCATAGACGACGGAGGTTGAGGGCCTGCTGCACCTCCAACTCCGATAAACTCTGTAATATGTGAAAACAGATTAAAGATTTGGTTTTAACTATTGAAACATTGATAACAGTTCTTTAAAGAGATACCCCAAAAACTCCTGAAAGATTACTAAGAGTCATTTTCAGGACTGTCAAATGGTCAGGGTAATAGAAACCCTTCAGTTAGATTTAAGATGGTTAGTTGGATTTACCTGATTGGAATAAAAGCATGTGAATTTTTGTAACCCGTAAACTAAAGAAAGCAGTAATTTATTTATTCACTTTTGTAAACACATCTCTAGAAAATGTAACTCTAGTGCTGCACCATCATCTTTCGAGACAAACAGATGCTTACTACTACTACTATACACAGAACGAATGACATTTTCAATAATCACCAATTATTTTATTATTCCTCAATTCTGTAGGAAGCAGAATACTAACAAAAGTGTGTGCTTAGCTGAAAATGCTGGGAATAAATATTGATAAGACTTTGAGCCACATGGCCATCAAAGCTTTTGTCATTACAAAAAAAAAATAAAGTAACAGTATATGAACAAGAGGTGGATTAAATCAGATCTGCTACCACCTTCAATAGGAATCCTGACAGACGGAGTACTAAAACAATATATTCACAACTATGGTGGTTTTGAGAGTAAATGACATACCTCTTGTGTCTGCATAGGTAGTGGGAGTGGCAGCAGCTCACAGAGAAGTTGTAAACCACCAATATAGGCGAAGGGAGCTGAAGGGATGTACTCCAACAATGTGTGCAGCATCCTAGTCCAACAACTCTTGGCAATGTCTGTAGATAGAAAGGACAGTTTACTGTCATTTGATAGTCTAACTAGGATTCTGTAGCATTGACTTGCCTCGTTTTTAGCAGAAGCTATACTACTACTTTTTTATAGGACAATTCCATGAAATAATCAACGTGTTTGAAGTCTCACCCACATTTTTCTTGATTCTTACTTCACTTGAACTACTCAAGCTTGATTGAAAATTATACCTGTCATATGAAGCACAAAGCAGAGGATTTTTTTTTGTATAGGGGGGGGAGCCATCGGTTTTACCTGCTTCTGTCTGGTCCTTGATCTCTCCCATGGGCTTGGTGAAGGTCATGAGAATGTCAATGATACCAATCTGAATGTCGGATGCTGTGTTGCTAAGGATGCCGCTGGTAGGAGCAGAACAGATGACGGTGTGTAGGAGGAGCAGGTTATTCACCAGACGTTCATCACAGTACTGCATGGATAAGAATGATAAAAGAAAATAAGGATGTCGGGACCTGGACTTGCTACGGAGGCAAATCAATCTGGACTCTGTCACATAAAGCTTTGCAATCAATGGTTAATTGGAACGACCAATCAAGACGATTGTTACATGGGCATTCCATTCAAAATACTGACCAGGAACCAATCAGAATGAGATGGTCATATTGGCACTTCATCACAAACCTTTGTGCTACAGGGCCCTGAATTAAGGAAGCTTGAATTATGGAATGCCAAACACTTTAATATGATATGACAAAGCATTGCACCCAAGAAATGACATTCACTCATGTATACATCATCAATTCCTCTTGTTCGTCAACTTACATCCATCTGGAGATGAAACTGTAATATTACTGATTTTTATCACCCAAATTTAGGGGTTATCATATGCAACACACATACAATGTAAAGTACCGTAAGTAACGGTGTATTAACCGCACCCGTGTATTAACCGCACCCCCAACTTTGGACTAAAAAATAGAAAATAAAAAAATTCTTCTCACATTTTCATGCATATTTGAGGTACGAAGAAACAAAGACTAAGTTTAAGATTTCAAAGTATCCAAAGAGATTACCGGTATGCGGAAACTGCTGTTCTTGATCAATTCATCTACAAATGTTAGAAAGAAAGAACGGTCCCGACAATATTGGCCACTTACACACTCACTCACTCACCTCACAGTCACAGTGTACACACACACAGCACTGCCATTACATTGCAAACTACGATACAGTACCAGTCATGCCAGTACATCTTATCAAATTATGATCTGTGTCTTTCCCAGTGTAGGAGGAAGAAACATTCACATTTCTTGCATCACAACCTCACAATCACTTTCAGAAATTTGATGTCTTAGCATGAATTTTGGATACGGGATTACAGGAAAGTTCAAGAAACAAAGACATTTTTTCCAGTTGCTTTTTACGGCTTCGTGCCGTCTCTCTCGTGCGTGGTTCACATGGTATCTTATGAAAAGCAAACAGGAAGGAAAAAAAACAAGCTGATGCGAAACGGGACTTTGAATAGCGCCAGCTTAAGTCGCACTATAACCATATTACAACGCAATTTCTTAGCTCACTCAACTCTCGCTCAGCGGTGACAAAATATTACCGAGTATGCTTGGCGTCTCTTTTAACTTAGCCAGGGAACTTCACTACTTTGAATCGAGAATAAAGTAAAAATTAGTGTCATGAAGGTGGGTGCGTTTGTTATGGACAATATTTAATAAAGATCGTAATAATCGCTTCCCATTACCCGCGGCTCATACCCCTCTAAACGACATTGCCTGGGCGGCTACGCCCGGCCACTCGATGTGTTGTGAACTGGCAGACATCGTACATGTACGGGAGGGGTTACGGCGGGCTGGCTCAGACCCGTCACCGTGTATAAACCGCACCCCTGACTTTTGCTTCTATCCCGGCGAGAAAAAGGTACGGTTAATACACCGTTACTTACGGTAATCATTTCTAAGCGTTTATACTTTTACAAGGACTCATTCCAACTGGAACACACCAACTATTAAAGTGTATTTAGTCTATTTTAGATGTATCCATTTAACTCTTTGCATGCTAAATTAGGTTTGGGGGGATAATAATGACAATTGTTTTCATGTTATGTTCTTCAACTCAAGATTTCCATACTGCTCCATTGACACTTATGATTACTATATAGATGTTAACCAAGTGTTATCTTTTATTAGCTTCTCTAATTTGAAGGTAGTGGATGAATCTAGTTATTACCATTGCTGAATGTAATTGTACGAAACAGCAAGATTGCAACAACAAATCGAAAAGGGTTAAGAAGCAAAGTTATAGTATTGGAAGCATGTAAATTGTATCTGGTTCATTATTGCAAAGTGAACAGATAATAAAAAGTTGAAAAAAATATCTTTTTAAAATAGATTTGAGTACCCAGTAGAATTAATGTTGATAAATAACTACAGAAGTAGACACTACACAAGTGAAATATCAGAAAAATTATATTCCCGTTATGGATAATAGTAGGGATACATATTAATCAAGAAAGAATTAAATACAAAGTTCATCCACGCTTTCCATATTGTAGTCCCACAAAATCTTTATACTGTTGTTTCATACCTGTGTATCCTTGTGTTGTAATAACTGTGTTAGCATGCTCTTGACCAGCTTCAGTAGACAAAGAACAATGCTCTCTAGCATATGGGTGTGGCCACTGGCAAGACTGATCCCTTGTTGCCATGGACGCAGCATGTAATCAGACACTTTCTGTAAGTATGAGAAGTGGGAAATGGTCTTACAACAAGTTACTACATCCACCTGGGTAATGTGAAATATTACATGTAACATGTGCATTTCTTAGCTTGTTTGAAAATAGCAAATAAATAAAGCAGAAAAATCAACAGACTTATTTTTAGAGTATTAAGGAAATGCTGTAGATTTTGAATCATTTAATACTATTCTTGCAATAATGTTAATAATGAATACTGGTAATTACATAGAATTTGTATGGCACACATATCCACCTTGTTAGGTGCTCAAGGCGCTCCTATATTACCCGGCTAAGCTTGTCTACCGATTCTGGTGCGCACAAAAGCTTTTTGAGGAATTACTTCCTGCCGGTACCCATTAACCTTACCTGGGTTGAGTGCAGCACAATGTGGGTAAATTTCTTTAAGGAAAACACGCTATGGCTCAGAATCGAACCCACGTCCTTCCGATTGAAAGACAAGAGTGTCAACCACTATACCACGACCCCCACCCCCATAATACGAATCAATAAATTTGACAAGATTTGTCAATGACAACCAAGAATTGGAATTTTGAATGGATAATCAAAATCTGAAGGAAAAACAATAACATGTTACAGGTGTTTTTTCCCATTCAAATGGAAATAATATAGATTTGACAGACAGAACGCACATACCTTCATACAAGTAGTGAAAGCAGTCAGTGCTCCTGACGTAAACAACTGCATTGTGGCAACCTTGTACTTCAGGTCAACTTGTAATCCTGGGTAAAAGCAAGAGAAAAACAGGTAAAATGCATTTTACATATGAAACTGATGAATTGTGCAACCAACATGAAATATCTTTCATTCTTTCTGACTCTCTGTTCTATTCTCCTCTTCTGCCCTCCCTTCCTGCCCTTCTCCCAATCTCTTCTATCTTTTCATTTATCCACATGTTTGTTTATCCCCTTCTGTTTTTCAGTAAATAACCGCTATCCTTATCACAATCTGCTACTCACTTCCTTATCCTAATCATCTTGATACATTTATTTCCTTCTATTTCATTCTTGTCAGCTTTCTTGTTAATTGACTTTTAACAACCTCATATCACCTGTGATGGCTCCATGGCATTTGGTCAAAAGACTACAGCGCTGCATTAAATGCTATACCCATACCCCAAACTGAACATAAAACCCTATTGCAACCCTAACCCTACATTTTAGACGCAGAGCAATCATCACAGGCACAAGTGTAGTCCAGTTTGGACCTTGTTTGGAAGTGCCCTTTCCCCAAAGCTAACATAGAGGGCACATGTCTCCCATCTCTAATCAGCGCCAAACCACTCATCTTCCCTCCAAGATGAGTGGTTTGGCGCTGATTAGAGATTGGGAGACATGTGCCCTCTATGTTAGCTTTGGGGAAAGGGCGCTTCCAAAAAACAAGGTCCAAACTGGACTAGCACAAGTGTTATGTCACCCCTGTGATAACCCCTTCAGAATCCTACCTTTTTCAGTCATGACCTTCGGTGGGCAAACTACATGAAGCAATGTCCTCAGACATGTAAGGATCCCAGGAGCTATGTTGGTGAGATTACTTGTCATTTGGGTCATGTTGTGATTGAGGTATTCAACCATGCTACCTATGCAGCTAGCATCTAGCTTGATTGTCTTCAAAGGCTCCACCCACTTGTGAACAACTAGATCAAAGAGAGAGACAGAGAGAGAGAGGGGGAGTGAACATTAGGAATATTGATTAGCCTCTCAATACTGCATGAAATATTTGTTTATAATTACATATACAGTCGTATACCAGAATACTGTTTTGGTGTTATATATGCCGTTTCCTTGTAGTGTAAACAATGCTACGAGCAACAGTATAAAACTAACTTAGTGGTGAACTTGTGTCATTGGTACCTACCATGGTAACATACCCAACTACCAATCAAAATCAAAGTTTCATAGGAAGTTGCCACTGACAACAATGTTAGCATTAAATACAAATTTTTTACTATAATGTAAATTAATATGAACTATATTCCAACCCTAGCTATCTTACGCATATATTTTTCGTCCAAGTTCTGCTTTTGAAAAAGGCATTTTTATTTAAACAAGTGGAATGCCTCTGGCCGTCTCACCTGCATCACGCAGTTCAATATAGCAGCAGTGCTGACTTTGAAAACTACTCTAACTCGCACAAGATGTTCAGTGATACATGGTTACTCTTATGTCCACTTTTTATGAACTAGACCAATAAACTTACAGAGATATGATGGTTATTCAACAAAAAAACCCAACATGGCCAAAGTTCATTGACCTTACATGACCTTTGACCTTGATCATGTGACCTGAAACTCGCACAGGATGTTCAGTGATACTCGATTACTCTTATGTTCAAGTTTCATGAATCAGATCCATAAACTTTCAAAGTTATGATGGTAATTCAAGAGATACACCCAATTCGGCCAAAGTTCATTGACCTTTGACCTTGGTCATGTGACCTGAAATGCGCACAGGATGTTCAGTGATACTTGATTACTCCAGAGATGCCAACCTCTTGACACAAAAAATCAGACTGAATATCCTCAAGAATCATATTTTTTAGCAAAAAATCAAATTTTCACGAAAACTCAACATGACCAGTGCAAGCCTTGAATTAAGCAAGGCTTAAAAAAAAATTGCCCCCGGCTTGCGGGCTTTCTACAGGAACTGGGGGCAATTTTCTGGAACCAGGGGCAATTAAAAAAAAGAATATAACTGTGAACCACACTCCAAATTTGTTTACAGTAAGCGCAGCTCCTGCAATTTTTTAATTAGTACAGAAATAGCATACTAAGTAATAGGCTTATTCAAACAACTAAGAAATCAGATTTAAATGTTTAAGTGTGTTTTGACACCCTCACTCCACATCCCCTTTACATGGGCTTATTTACTTTTCATCTTTAATGAACCACAAACAATGAACCCCCCAAAAAAAAATCTAAATAAATGAATAAAATAAATATATAAAAAAGAGAGAATTCAGATCAAATAATAAATTTAGAATTTTTTTTTTTTTCATGGTTAGAATCACGGTTGTGGGTGGGTGTTTGTGTATGATTGTGACTGTGAGGTGCACTTGGATTGCATATAAATTATGTTAAAGAAATGAAGAAATTAAATCAATATCTAACTAAGTCTATTCAAATTCCAGCACATAGCCACAGGCTACATGTGATTTACATTTAATGTACATGTATTGTAGGTTCATGTACCTTAAGTTTTTCACAAGTTATTTGAAAACGCAGATCTTCACAGAAAATGCCTTTCATTCAGGGAGAGTCTAAATTCTGTGAAAATGTATTCATTAATAACTTAAATATTCATCACAATGAAGGAATCATGAAGTTTTTTGACAGTTTTCAAAAATTAACATGAAATCTAAACTCTATCTGAAACAGAAAATCACCATCACTTAGGCCATTACTGATAGAATTCTCACCCAGAGCTCTGGCAGAGAACGTGAGCTCAAACTGGCTAGCTAACAGCATACAAGTACCACACTCAAGTGCACGGCGTCCTCCTATTTTTTTTTAGATGGAGCCTTGTTTGTAATTTATTGTCTGATATTTACCCCTCACCAAGAAAGAAATTAAAAAGCTATAATTCACAACTATTGATTTTGGATTAATAAGGCTCTGTTTTGACAAGCAAAGTCGGCGACTGTGAGGATAAAAGACTCGAACATCCTATGTGCTGAGAACGGGGATTTATCTCCTGTGCAATTCAAATTACTATTTCACAGAATTGTGATATCCCGACTGGAAATGTGTGCATTAGAAATTGCACATGGTGAAGTAGGGAAAAACTGTTACCGCTACTGGAAGCATGCGCGTACATGTATTACAGGAAAAAAAAGACGGACGTAGCTCACTTTTTATGGTACTGAAAAAAAGACGCACTTGGCAATTTGAAACTGTGCTTATACATAGCACACATATATGGGACAAAAACAGGACAATCACAGAAAGTCGGGAAATCGTATTTTTGATGGCCAAAATCGTACTGTCGTATTTTACTTGTTTTATCGTACTAAATACGATAAAATCGTACTGGTTGGCATCTCTGTTACTCTAATGTCCAAGTTTAACGAACTAGACCAATAAACTTTCAAAGTTATGATGGTAATTCAACAGATTCCCCCATTCGGCCAAAGTTCTTTGACCCTAAATGACCTTTGACCTTGGTTATGTGACATAAAACTCATGCAGGATGTTCAGTGATACTTGATTAACCTTATGTCCAAGCTTCATGAACTAGGTCCATATATTTTCTAAGTTATGATGACATTTCAAAAACTTGACCTCAGGTTAAGATCTGATGTTGACGCCGCCGCCGTCGGAAAAGCGGCGCCTATAGTCTCACTCTGCTATGCAGGTGAGACAAAAAAACCTTTACATGCTGGGTAAAACGGATCTCAACCAACAAACTACTGGACCTACCAAACTCGACTGCCAGCACGGATACTTGCGTCTGGGTTATCTTTACACACATCAATGGTAGTAAAAGACATGAACTTACTGTGTTCTTCTGTGCAGCTTTCTAAGAGGGCAGCAACATTCTTATGCATGAATGGAATGTCTTCAGAGTATTGTACAACAAATGTGAGTAGCTGGGCTGCGTAGCCATAGGTTGCAGTCTTCTTGCTGGTCAGCAATACTTTCTCATCTCCTGGATAAGGGAAGGCATAAAAACAAACGCACTTGATTTACTTCTAACTTTAGCCACATTTCTCGAATAACCTTGCAAGGAAACCCTCCTCATTATCAGTTCACACATAAAACTCTGTTTTATTACAGAACAGTCAGTTGCCCAGCAAGTTCAAATAAAAAAAGAAATACAGATTTTATCATGCTTACTCACACGAAAAATACACTTTAAACGTTAGAATATGCTCTCCTTAATCCTTGCACCTCCCCCTTGCCCTCTTAAGTTTTGGTTGATAAAGACTGCATAATGTCAATTTTAATGCAGCATCATTCTAAAATTCAAAGCTCACAAAACTGTAGTGTAATAATTCTATAAACACTTTAATTGTGCACTTAACATGAGATATCAGATTTAACCTCTCTCGCAAAATGCATTTTATAGTATAATCTAATAATTAATTCAACAATAAATTCAAACTTTAAAAATTAATAATGTTTAGATTCATCCAAACAAGATACAAGCTTTGAAAAAACCCAAACTATTTTTTTCAAATCAAATTCTTACCTGCATCTCTTGTTTCCATGAGGTGAGCTAGAGGCAGAAGACATTCCAGATTATCAGACATACAGAACACCCTAGCCAAGGCCTGCCTGCCATTAAGGCTGCTCCCCGCCATCATGTACGCCCCACTCAAGGCCCCCAGCACTCCCTCATTCTCGACCCGGGTCAAGAGGTCATTGGAGGTCGTACGGTGCTGTTTGACAAGGTCAATGAACTGTAGTGCACTCAAGGTGTAGACGAGGCGGAGTCCTAGCTGCTGAAGGCTGGTTTCAAATTCAGTGGATTCCTCATCGTCATAGTTACTTGTGAGTGCTTGGAAGAGGGTCTTGCAAGTTTCAACTTCAGTGAACATGTACAGGAGACCTGTATGGTGGTGATGAAGATACATTTTTCATAGATGTTCATAAAGAATCTCTTGTCTGTATGAAGATAATTAACAGAAATGCAAATGGACACCTAGAAGGAGGCTATTCTGAAAGGCTGAGCCCAAGTTGTCTAAGCAACGTATGTATCAACTATCTTATTTCACAGTGAAGATCAAGTCAGATGTGGCTCAGATTTGATGTGTAAATGTGAAGAAAGTGTCCTACCATAGTAATTCATGTTTGATCTTGAAATCTTACCAGGATTTGTAGTATTAGAAATCAACTTCTTTTGACAGTGTTACATGGACATCAAATTCATATATCATTGGCAAAGATTGTCAGGTCTTAAGTTGCAACACATCATGATGTTTAATCAGTAAACCTTTGTGGGACACCATTATTGCTGAAGTAATCATCGGAAGATATTTTCCTACTTTAAATTTTTCAATTCTTAGCTGTTCACAATTACACACATCTTCATGCAAGACTGTATTAGAAGATCCAATGCAGTGGGAATTAATTTCATTTAACCCTAATCCAATTTTGACAATATTGCAAACTTCACATTCAGATACTCTTTGATACCAACAATTTCAAAGAAAAAAGAATGAATTCTGGCTTTAACCGATGTTAACAAAAAACAATTAGATTCTAATTTGACACCAAAGAACAGGATACCAAAAGGTGTGAAACATACAATTAAGTTTGGATTCTAAAAGGAGGGGGGGGGGCTATGAAATTTGATTGTCTCAAATTGCTACATATTCTGATTCATGGACTGCTCTAATCTTACTATGAAAAATGAAGTAAAAATTGAACCCCTCCCCTCTCCCAATCATTAACCATCCCATACTACCAAAAAGTGATGACTCAGAGCAAAAACTGACAACATAGCATCTGTATCTAGCCATACGACACTTTACTAACAGTTCCTTTGAGAATAACTCATTGCAATACATTGTAATGTACATCCTCTGAGATAATTCCTTTCCAAAAGCTACTTCTTCCACCACCCAAGAGTATTTGTACGGACACTGTCAAGCTTACCTGGCCAATGGTCAAGCATATCGGTCAAGATCTCACTGATCATACTACTCAATGTCTCATTGGATGACGTGACAGGACAGGAGAGCAGGAGCAGCAGGCTTTCCAACAGACTTCTGAAGGTGGAAAATGAATATTTATATTTGAATGAACAAGACATGTTAAAGGCATCATGTTTTCATAATAGTACATGCTTCTTTGTTAAATAACAGGATACTACTGATAATAATAATGATAATAATAATACTTATACTTGCTTAAATAGGACTTTGTCTCTACTCATCTGGTTACCCTGGCTTTAGCAGAGTGTATTTGTAATAAACATTCAGGATGCATGAATCACCTACTTTATCAAGGTAGGGAAAGCTATTGTGCTGCATTTGATCCAAAGTAGTAGATGGGTACCTGGCAGAAATAGCTATTCCTTACGATGCAAGTGCACCGGGATAGCAGCCACCCTGTAGCAGGGTAATGATTTGAATCAGTCTTCCTCTTCAAATAACTCCTCTTTTTTGCACTGTTTTATAGAATATCTGCATTCTTCGGGACACTTATGCTAGAGAGCATTGTTCTTTGTCTACTGAAGCTGGTCGAGAGCATGCTCACACAGTTATTACAACACAAGGATACACAGGTATTTGGCAACAATATAAAGATTTTGTGGGACTACAATAGGTGGGACTGAACAAGAAGAATAAAGACTATACCTGTGTTTGAACATATGGCACATGACAGGCCATGGATCTGGTGCTGGTGGACTGTTGATTGTTACAGAGGTAGGGAAGAATGGTAGCTTGGTTTGAGGTTGAACCTGAGTAAAAGTCAAAGCAACATATATGTCAACTTTACTAGTAAATGTTTACATTTTCATCACACCACAAGAATTTTATCTACCATTATCATATTGGAAAATATTCAACACATTTAGTAATCTGGGATATGATTATTTTACCTCCTGTTTCACTGCAGACATGAAATATTTTGATTTCTGATCCCTCTGCTGTTTTTCACATCACAGTGTTTTTGTTTATTGATGACTCAGGCTCAAAAATATGAGTCATACTAAATGCAATTAATGAGCAAACTTTGACTGTACAATCAAATTGCTGTAATTTAATTCAATTAACAAAAAAAAAATCAATGTGTGGGAAATGTCAATTTTTAGGCAATTTTAAAAATGATAATGCAATGTAAGATAATCAACCACATTCTCATTTGTCTATACCTAAAAGGTACTGTTTGAATGGCAGTTCAGATAGTCTTCAAAACTTGTCTTTATAACAATGACCTTGTATGAAATGCCATACAGAAGTTCCTCTTCAAATTGTCTTCTAAGCCATGCACCAAATGAGTAGCCATCTCCCCTGCAACCACTGGTCTACACTTACAATTGACTGAGGAGCAGTCCTGATGATCTTGAGTAGCTCACTGAGGAGCCCGATCACCTTGTCGACGTCGCCACAGCTGATCGACGACGCGTCCCCATCCATCCTCTCCTCCTCTAGGCTACTGGCATCAACGGTGTCAATGGTCTCCTCCACAGCTTCTGTCTGGGTTTTGGCATCGCCCTCTTCGGCGTTCTCTTCATTGCCCTGATAAGAGCCTGCTTCCATCTCTGCCTCTGGAGCAGGCACTCGATCAGCGATGCTGGAACAGCAAAACAATTCATTTCTTTTAGGATTCTCTCCAGAATATACATAGCTATTTGTCAGCTTTGTATGGGTCTTTGTAAGATGGCATTCTGATGATCAAACCTAGGTTCAAACCTAGTCTAAACGAGAATTTTAGACCTCACTTCTATGGAATGATGTGTTTCATAATACTTCTTCCATAGCCATGGCAAATACATTTTACCAATTCATTCATTAATATTCATACTTTCCCATTTTTCTCATTTCATGACACGCTGCAGGATTAGAATAATTTTTACTTGGTGAAATTCCCTGCTAAATACTGGCTTCCATCTCTGCCTCTAGAGCTGGCACTTGATCAGAGATGCTGAAACAACAATTCAATTCACGATTTTTCTTTAAGGGATCTCTCAAACCATTAGACAGCTTTGTAGAGATGAGATTTATCACCTTGTTGAGTTTTGAAGTGTGGGTGTGTATTTTAATTCAGATTGATAGATTTTCAGGAATAGAGAATATTATCAAGATATAAATGGTTGAATACCATTTATTAGCCCTCCCAAGGAATGATGAAGCCCAACGTTGCAATCTATCGAGGATTCTTGTTCATATTCAACAAATAACTTGACTTTCAACATTTGCACTTCCATCAAGAAAACCAATCCAGAAATAATGATCCCAACTAACGACTTTGATAACATCTCAAGAGTTGTATTCTGAAGGCCTAAAAATATAGCACCCAAGGTCAGAATGAAGTTAGAAGTTAGATTTTTTTCTGAAAACTGGCATCCCCGTTGAACATTCTTGGCCTCTGAAAAAAAACCAAAGGTCATATCTACATACCTTTCTGAAACCTCCTTCAGATTGGTCAAGACTTCATAGAGGTGAAGCTTGCTTAGAAGGACGGCTGCAGCAGTCACAACCCGGACAGTCTGCTCTGAGAGAAGGAACTTGACCATCCGTTGGTACCCTGATGGGCCCTCCTTATCAGAGTCTTGGTGTACCCCAAGGAATCTCTCAATGCCCACCTGCCACTTGGTGGCACTGTCCAGGGCTGCAGGAGGTGAATCATCATTAAATTTAGACATTAAAAAGTGAACTAAATTAGAATGGTAGGGGAAAACACAGGTCTGGACATTACTACGGAGCTTGGGACTAGCATGCTGGATGCCGGATAGACTAGCTTAGAAGGGGATACAATCATGATGCCAAAGAAAGCAGGAGTATGATGAAAACAAATTTGCTCTCCTCAAACAAGTATTAGTGTACACCTAACTAAAGAAATACATGGAATAATATCAGCCCTTGTTTCAGAGTATTTTGTGAATACATGTAATAATTGAATTAATGAAAAACAATATACATATCTTTATTTTAACGAAGACTTGTCAGATTTGCAAAAATGTGCTTAGGGTTTCATTGGGTGATAAGAAAGCAAGAGTGCTAGCTAGTAATCAACAAAGGATCCAATGGCTGAAAGTCCTTTCTGAGGGACTTGGAAATGACAATTAGTCCATAATAGTGCATACAGGGGTGTAAAATCCCAGATTAACCAGTAATACCATTCTCCATTTAAAAAGAAACCCTCTACGCCTCATTCATGATATAAATCATGGAATCTTTTACCCAATTACATGGATGAACTCCACAGGCATTTTCATTTGCGAATTGCAGAATCAAGTCTGAAAAGCGTCAAGCGATAAGGCCCTATAACATAAAGCTTAGTGATGATCACTGGGCTGAGTTCTATGATTGAATGTACACAAATATCAATGGAATTGATCATAAATATAAGCCTCACAATCAATCGCTAAGTTTATTGTTACAGGGCCAAGACACTAATTGCAAAGCACTCACCTTTGATAGCCAGCAGCTTGAGAGATGAGGCCATGTGGTCTGTAAAGATGAGCTTCATCAGAGCCTCCTGAACACCAGCATCCTACCAAGAAAAAAAAAGAGATCTTGATTTCATTACAAACCCTTGTTGGGCATTGCCAGAAACTCATGTTCAATTGCAATTCAATCATAAGTCCCCAAATCAAGCATGATGCGGTGTTGCAAGAAAGTCAAATTGCAACTGAATGCAAAACAACTTTTAATGAGAGGACTTGCATTTGATTAGGCTTCATTTGAAATTGATTGTAATTTCTAGCAATGGACCACAAAAACTTGAACATCCATTTACTTGACCAAATAACAAAAAATGATACCCCCACAAAGACCAACAAAATCAGAATCAACATCATGCATTTTCCAAATAAAATAGAGAGAGAGTCTCTCTTTGTATCTACCATAAGCTTTCTAAATTCAAGAAATTAAAGAAATAAATGTGGGTCTTTCATATATATATATATTGTGTAAAGAAATGGATGAAGAGAACAATGGTAGGCATAGCTTAAATCAAGGTTCCCCAGAGCTATCTACCCTTTGGAAAAATTGGTGATGCCGAAAAAATGTCTCTGCCGGGAATCAAACCCGGGCCCCCAGCTTTGAATGCAGGTACCCAGATAGATAGATATATATATATATATATATTTGCAAACAACTCCATTATGGAAGGTCAAATGTGAATCTCTCTCAAATTTTAACTGCATCACCTGAAGTAGACAAACATCTATGCAGTTATAGATAAACACTCATAACACTCAAACATATAATGGAAAAGTTATGAAACAATTTTTTTATTATCAAAAATACAATTACAATTCATCAAACATCAAGAAAAACTTAGGACGTGAGATATAGAACTTCACATTATAGCATTTATAAAGTCATTTGTATCTTAGCAAATCGTAGTAGTTTAATGAAACATTTCCAAAAGCAGTTCTTTCATGTATTGCCAATGTATATACATGAGAGTAATGGCTTTCTGGTAAGAAAAAATATTTCATGAGGAAATTTGTCAGAAAACTCTTACAAGCTACTAAAACCATTATGAGTCCAAGTCTGACAAAATAATTCACAAAGTGATATCCAGCAGTCCTCATTGTTTATCTCAGTGATTGGCAATCTCTCTTACCACAAAGATTTCAGAGACAGATGGCCCCAGTTCACACAAGTGACACGTCAGCTTCATGCCAGCCTTCAGCTGTCTGATGTTGACTGCCAAGGTCTGCTTCATGGCTACCTGGTAGTCCAGTGCCTCTAGGGTCCAGCTAATGATGGCGTCCAGAGTGTCTTGACTGACATAGGCCAAGCCAGGGTCAAAGTGGGAGGGGAGATCTTCAAGAGCCGACACCCATCTATGAATGGTGACAGAGTGAAAAGGGAGAAACTCTGAAGTCATGTTATATTTCGATCATAAATGCTCTTAAAATTCATAATTTTTCTTGCCATCATTACGTAATTTCTGCATAATCTCACATAATCCTCATCGTATTCGTGACAAATATATTGATGTAAATTATTAAAGATTCCAAGCCGTCTTTTGCGCGCTAGATATACTCCAGTGCAAACAGAATCTGCACAATTTCTAACAAATAAAGGGCCTCCTCTTCAGCGGGATCATCATTGGCTTGAAGAAGCCAATCGATAACTGGCGAAACGATGCAATATTGAGTGGTCTTTTTATTTTTTGATCAACTTTCTTTATATTATTGATTGGAGCTTTGTCACTTAAATGACACACATCCAACACATCCCAATAAGGTCTTGAGTTTTGATATTTAAAGGACAAGGCCATTTTTCATGAGGCATATTTGTATATATCAGAGAAACAATGGGAAAATTTTTAAAAAGGCACAACAAATCTAGAAGGCCTATGAGAACAACGTGAAGGCCAGTCAACAGGACACATATCTGGTGACCTTGGTTCATGATCTCGGCTGTCAAGCCTGTGATCCAGCCAAAAACAGGCATGCTTGTTGTCCATGTCATAATCAAGAAAATTGTATAGTTAATTTTTTTTTAAACTGTACAATTTAATGGAATAGTATTATGCTCTTAATCCAGAAATGAAGGTCAAAATATCACACTTTAGGGTTCAGACACTCTTTATGGACTTAATTTGTCAACTAATATGAAAAAAAGTATGAGATCTAATGTACCAGTATTTTATTCTAAGGAAAAATTTAGGAGAGGTTGTGTAGGATGCTTTTTGTGACTAGGACTTATCGCACAAAGCTTTCTTACTTTGCATTGTGGTCTGAATCTTTGAATTCGGTAACTATATCTTGAATGACTGTGGTCTCATTGGGTACATCGCTGGGCTGGTCCTCAGTCTTCTGCTTCAGCTTCTCATAATTCGTCATATCAAGGTCACTGAACGTCTACAAAACAAATATAAAATTGTTTTCTTCATAATTACCGTCAAACAAAGTGGTATGTATCTTGAAAAATACATAAACTTCAAACCAAATATACGTAGTCCGCACTTATTAAGTCACTGATATATATTGTTATCAACATTGCTGGGCATTTAACACCTTTTATCTCAAAGTCCATAAGTTTTAAGAACAACTCAGAAAATCCTTGATTGTAGTTTCTTTTTTTTGCAACCTTCACTTGCACAGAATGAGTTCTCTGCAGGAATTAGGAGACTAGTTTTCAAATAATACTAGCCTAGGTTACAAACATCGCCATATGATACAGCTTCTTCTCAGCTGCCCTCTAAATTCTCAAATGCAAGGTTTTAACAATGTTACACTGACAATATTCATACATTCTTCAATACAATCAAAGGCAAAGGACATGAAATTTAAGTAGAAAGTGGTAAATGGCAAATGTTGATTCACGACTAGCCAAAAGGACATTGGTGTAGTGACGGGACCCAGATTCAGACAATGAGATCCACATTCAAGGAACATTCCGATACACCATGAACCCTTTCCTCCTTACCATTTAGTATGTAATAAATACTGACATTTGACGAAATCACCATCACACAGATCATCCTTATCATCATCACCATTATCATCATGACAATCATCACATTCTTTCTAATATCCCCCTGTTTTAAATGTACTTGCATATTGTCAAGAATTCTCCCAATATCCTGCCGATTAATTCGTCATCACAATCTCTATCCTTGGTATATGTGCATTACAGACTCTCCCTCTTCCATTGTCCTCCCTTTTTTCCACTTCCATGTACTATCCTCTCCTCACAATTAGGCTCTTTCATGTGTATTATTTTTATGCTATATTGTGTAAATGGTGTTTCTACTACAAGCTATTTGTCTCATAGAGTCTACATATTCTTTTTAAAAAACAAACTTAGAGAAAAATATTGCTTTCTCTCCCTTTCACAAATTTATGAAACCATTTGATGTTAAATATATGTCAAATGGAAAAAAAAGAATGTTTATTTAAACTAGAATTTGGTTATGATGAAAAAGTTCTATCAAACAGGAAGTACATACCTTGAGAGGCACCAGTTCATGTTGAAAGGGGTCAAAGGACTGTATCTCCGGCCAGGATTCATCTTCAAGCCCACCAAGGTCAACCCCAGCCAAAAGGAGACCACGTAAGCTATCCACACTGTCTTCCAGCGCTTCCTCATCGCTCAAGATATCCTCATAGCCCTGTCCTACACTATCTGTGTCATCATTTTCTTGAGCGGACTGTCTCTCTCCTAACAGATATAGTACAAGGCAAATAAAGGAATGATTATCTAGTTGTCCATCAAATTGCGCATGGTATATTAGCCTGGATTTAGCTCTGGCTGCTGTTCAAAGTGCTTGGCGCAATCAATAAGTCGATCATGCCTTGTATCCATTTACCTCATATATGCATTCACCAGTGCAGCACAATGGTGATCAATTTCTTGCTAAAGGAAATTACAACATGGCTGGGATTCAAACCCATGGCCTCTGTTTCAAAGTCTGTAGACAAATCCAGAGGGCTGTAACGCTCCATAATAGTATAACATGTAGTCATCATCTTTATTACAGATGTAGATTTTAGTACAGGCCATTTGACTTTTATGCCTAATCCAAGACACATAATTTATATGAAATGTATAGATTTTTCTAGCTTCCATGCAAAATATTCCAAGATAGTATATACCACTTCTAAAGTTCAGACAGCTAATTTTTGCCTCATTATGCTGCTGGACAGAGTACACGTGGAGGATCAAACACATTCAATTAAATTCATTATTTACATATAACACACAAACCTTCTCCCATGGCTTCAACATCCTGACGTGGATACCTCCTTCTCTGTGATGGCACTTCCTCAGGAGAAAGAGGTTCAAACAGTTCAGCCTCCTCCTCTCTCCTCCTTCCTTCTTCATCTTCGTCGTCATCAACTCCTGCTCCAGGCCTTTCAACCTTGTCTCCTTCCTCCCTCCCTCCTCCCTCCAAATAGTCCGAGGAGGAATGATCGGGTTCTCCCGGTGGTGTCCTGGGTCCACGATGACCTCTCTGCACCCTTTCCCCTTCCCAAACATCTTCGTTCCCTTCTTCCCATTCAGGCTCCCAGGTGTCGGTCAACTCCCATCCCTCGCCTCCGTCCCCATGCTCTGGAGCGGGTCCGGCTCCCTCTGCCGCTGGTGGTATCACCCAAGGATCCGTGCTTTTCCAGTCCCCTCTTCCCTCCCCCTCATCCCTTGGCCACATGTGTCCTTTTCTCTCGTCAACCTTTGAGGGTTCCTCCCACGTCTCGACTCCACCCGATGCCGGGTGGGGTGGCGATGGAGTCCTGGGCCCCTTCTTGGGAGGTGGGAGGGGTTGAGGCATGGGGTTTGGGGCTGGTATGTGAACTGGCTCCGGTACGGGTTCAGGAGGTGGTGGTTCAGTGTACCTGGGTCTCTTTGCATCCTGTTCATGGCTCCAGGAATCCCACTCTGCTGGTTTAGATTGGTCAGGGGCTGGGTGGGGCATGGGTGGTTCAGGAGAGATGACAGCCTCAACTGAAAGATTTTCAAAAAGTTCACGATAAACCAACAGTTTCCTTTATGTCAATGTGTCCCTCATCAAATTAAAATTTTAAATATAAAACTACACCCCAATTTACTCACATGATAACTAGGTACTCTGAACATAAAGCATGTCAGAAGGAAAAATCATTTTATGTGATTGCCAAAATATGCACAAAAATTTCATGAGTAGCAGTTCAAAGAAGAGAATAAAGGCCATTTCTCAAAAGTAAATAATAATAATAACATATGTTACAAACAATACAATAAAAACAAATTATACATTACTGAAGGGAAAATCTGACTCTGGTAATTACATAAGCTGTGTAAAAGAAGACAAATAAAAAACATCACAATCTCATCACCAAGTGATCACCTATATGCTTCTATATTTTTTTTTCCTTTTCCTTTCAAACAACTTTCAATTTCGATTGTCTCCCTAAAGGGAATAATTTTGACAGAATTATCATATGCATAATATTTTATATATTCTGCAGTCCTTCATTATTGTGTAAAACTGCGGAAATGCTAAAGACAGTATACTCAAATTTTCAAATAATCAGCAGACTAAACAATCAAACAACTAAATATGAACCTTCAGATCAAAAACTTATAGTCTACAGAGCAAGAAAATCAAATTGACTTACTTGGCCTTTTATTAGGTTGAGGAACCTGTTTTGGTGGTGGAGGCGGTGGTGGGGGAGGAGGAGAAGGGGACCTCTCTGGTTCTTTACCCCTTGAAGCTAGCATACCTAGGACCATGAGGGTAAGCCGTCCATACCGCCCCCTAACCACCATGCTCTCAGTCGCAACCTGCAGGTAGGAGTTACATTATTCAATCAAAATTACAATGCGCTTCACAATATAGCATATATAGAACGCATCACTTAATCTCAGTTTAGCTTAACAAATATACATAATTACGGTAATTATCAACTCAAAATAATCATGTTAATCACTGGCGTAAATCCTTGCGTCACGCCTAAAGTAGATTGTTCGGGAGGGGGGTGATCTGTTGTTCCGTCTCCCACCCCAACTTGAAAAGCATGACATCACAGATTTATGCCCGTGATGTTAATTCACACAATAATATAGGAAATATATTCATATATGAAATGAATGTATCAAATATAATCATAACATTAAAGAAAATAAATGATATACATCAGTAGCACATTCTGTTATGATTTTATTTAATTTCCTTGATGCAATGATAATACTGAAAATAACTCATAAGGCCACACATTCATTATTTTCCTTCAAATATAATTTCATGCAAATTAAATGTGTGGAGAATTCTATAAATAGGAGACAAGGCAAAGTTTTTGTAAGTTCTGTAATTGCTGAAAATAGTGACCATGTCAAGTTGGACAAAACAAGAATTCAAACATGTTCGTCAGATTCACACTTGTCAATTAATGGAACTTGGGGGAATTGATTTTCTCAAATTTCATATGAATCGCATGCATCCATGAACAGAGCTGCTATATAACAATTGAACAGAATTAGATCTGAGATTTTACCTGATTTTTAGGGATGATCTGAATGTCACTACCCTCCTTGTACTCCAAGGTGCCGAGCCTCTCAAAAATTGCACTGGAACTCTTCATCTTGTGAACAAAGGTTTCCAACTTAAAGCTGTGAGGACTGGTTTGCCTGAAAATCGAAATGAAGAATAATAAGAATCATAATTCAATTAAATTTGTGAAGTGCAAGCACAGCTCTAAAGAGAGCATGTGTGATTTTCTTGCTGTCACTGGATATCTCATTATTTTGTCTTGAAATGCAATGGCATTTCCTGCAGCTTTTATGCAACAAGTTCCTCATAGGCGACACTCCATGATAAAGAGCAAATACATCATTGACTCTTTATAAGCAAGTTAGCATAAAAACAGCCTCTGGCTTTTTCCTAGCTCTGTACTGAAATTATGCAAATGAAAATAACCTTTCAAGTGACATTGTATATTGTAAAGCCAATTATCTGAATTTCGTTGAATTTTTAGTCCAAATTTAATTTTTTTTTTCTTTTAATTTTACATGAAATTACATTCTTATTTCTATATGATAAATTTGACATTCACATTCTCTGGTTAATCAATGATTAATGATTTAGTGTTACTAAATATCCTTTTCATTAAACAAAATAATCACACTATTTATTCCAAAGAATCATGTTTCAACATAAACTCCAAACATACTTTCAGGTGCCACGCACAAGCATTTTCCATGTGATGTACATGAATATCTAATAATGCTAAGTTTTGCTTACAAAAAGTTATAAAATGAATAGGAAATTTCATAGTTCACTCATAAAGCAACATGTATTTTTTTTTTTCAATTAAAGTAGGGGCAAAGGCTTTAGATTTTTTGAAATTTTGACTAGTTTAGAATGAACTTACCCTATTCCAGTTTCATCATGAATGCTAGGATGGATGCTAAACCCCCTGGGTATCACCCTCACTTCATGGATACATACAGGCATGGAAAACCTTACCAGATCCATGTTCACCTCCTACAATAAAGACAGATATCAGATAAAAAATCAAAAAGCTTGAAATTAAGCACAATATGACTTAGTCTCAAAGATTTAAGACAATCGCTTATCTCAAACAAGAATATAAAACTCGGTAAAATCCCTATTGTGTCCAAAATTGGGTCAGTGCTGAGATTCAAAGTCAACTTCATGTTTCTGCATATTCTTCTAACACAACACACACCAATCTTAATATTTTACAACATGCATTGTCACTTACCACAGGAAAATCTTCCTATATTCTTCTAACACAACACACACCAATCTTAATATTTTACAACATGCATTGTCACCACAGGAAAATCTTTGATTTTGACCTCATAAACCGAGATCTAATTCTGACTTTTCTTTTCGAAATAAAACTAACCAAAAATCTGTCTTTCAAATTCAAGGAAACACAAGCAACCGCCCAGTTACATTACAATTTTTTCCACACAGGATTTAGTTTGGACGTTAACGTTCCATCTAGACCTAACCTAACGTTAGACTTAATTTTATTTTGTTGATTGTTGGGCTGGGCTTTTTCTTTTAAATTTCCATCATTCATAGAAATTCATTGGGCCTATCACCAAACAGAATGGCCATTCTGTGCTTTTGGGAACTGTTCACTAAATCAAAGTTGTACCTCCTTTCAGCACAATATTATAAAGAATCCATGCTTCAGCGATTTTCAAAAGAAATGATGCAAATTGCTTTGTTTACAAAGTGAAGCTCTTCGCACAACTGGTTCCCTTTTTCCTCACACAATATTCATTGGGCTCAGATTTCAAAGTTTTCAGATGACATCAGCAATTCTGCGCAAGGGTTTGATTAGTCAAATGTGGAATTATAATTTTGTGATTAATCCGACTACCCTGCATTTCCCTGCTCTTCAAAACCACTCTGCCACTTTCACAATGTTGAATGAAAAAATGATTACAAAATCGATTCATTAAAAGAATCACAAACGATATATATATATGGAGATGAATCATTTTAACAAAACTCGTGAAAATTGGAACCAGCTTGTACAATTCTGGACAATTTTCCATAGCTGGTTCTTATGTAATGGGTAGAAAAAGACAGTTTACAAGATATATTTATTTCATCAGAATCACTACTGATGAAATAAATCTCATTAGTAATCTGTCTTTATCTACTCTTCAAAACAGAAACAAGCTATGGAAAATTCTCCAGAATTGTACATGCTGGTTCCCATTTTCACGAGTAAATGAAGACAGTTTACTACTAGTGAGATTTATCTCTAAGAATCGTCACTGATGAAATAATCTCACTTATAAACTATGAATACTCTTGAAAATGGGAACCAGTGTGTAAAACTCTATGGAGAATTTTCCACACTGCTTCCCATTTCAGCAGGAACACTAGATTACTCTACTCGCTGAAATGGGAACCAGCATGTAAAGCATCATTGTGCATGCAATATCAATTGCAAAAGACACACTGTGTGTGTGAAGCTGGGACTGCGGAGTGACATTAAGATTCCTATTCATTTTTTTCTACAGAGGCTGCAAAAAATCACTAAATGCAAAGAAAACCAGCAACTCTTTGACCTGTATTCTGAAGCCGGGCTTAGCTTAGACATGGTTTAACTCTGTGCTAAAATTATGGGGAGTCAAAAGTGTCAAAATTATTATTATATTGTGATTTCTTATGTTTACTGTGCTCTTTCCCGATTCTTTGATGGTGAAGACAATCATCTTATTCATACTTCCTAGACAATGGGGGATGATTTGAGAGTCAAATGAGCTGAAATATGATATCTTTACTGTTAGTGATTTGTCACAATTTTAGTTATCCATACTTAAACCACAACTTTATACTCGAGTTTAAGTTAAACCTGACTTCAGAGTACTGGCCTTTGGAATTTTAGTGTTATATTCACTTTAATTTCATATTTTCCTATAATAATATGAACATATTTTTCAAGTGAAAGCAGAGGAAATACTATTTCTTAGCATAATAAATCAAGTGCGTAGCTTTAGATCCCCTTCAACATTGGGTGGCGAAATCAAGAGGTGTTCGGAAAACATGTCAGGATTTTCGTATTTATGATTTTAGTGATATTTTCTTCTTGGGTAAGGATCTTCAGAATATTTACCACAAATTAGTAAAAATAATTTGTAAAAAAAAAATTGGCATAGTCTAACATTTTAATTCTTGTTTAAAAAGGAACCAATATTGTAGAAATGTCAGAAATGAAATTGTATCCTATTTACAAAATTTAGATATAGATCTAACGTTAGATCCTTTAGAAGTAGACCAAAAGCTTTGGTCTCTGTTTGGTTGTTCCACTCAGCTCACCAAGAGACCGAAGTTCTGTACAGGGACTCCATGACCATATGTTTATAAGTTCAGATCAACCAGGGAAGTGGTAGTTGCGCGACAGCCGAAATAAGTCACTGTTTTTTCCCCCTTTTCAGTTTATTTTTTCCTGTTTTGGTGCATTTCAGGCAAAAATGGAATATTATCCCTATTTCGGTCCAGTTCTTTTTATACATTTTTATGAAATAACGACAAAAATCGATGAGCCCGTCAGGAGGATTTTGCATTGTTAACCCCCTAATGGTGACTGCACGATAGTGAACCGTCTGTGTACGAGGAGAAATAAAAAAATTAAAAAATGTTAAAAAACTCCTCAAAACAGATGGCTGGCACCTGTCTAGAACGTGTTGAGGAAAATAGAAATCTCGGGGTAGGGAGTTCGGTGAAAATGCCACTTTCAGAATTTGTATCTGTCTGTGCACCCATGTATAAAACAAATATGAAGCCATTAGAGGAGGAACAAGTAGAATGCCTCTGGCCGTCTCGCCTGCATCACGCGGTTCAATATAGCAGCAGTGCTCACTTTGAATACTACTCTAACTCGCACAAGATGTTCAGTGATACATGGTTACTCTTATGTCCACTTTTTATGAACTAGACCAATAAACTTACAGAGATATGGTTATTCAACAAAAAACCCCAACATGGCCAAAGTTCATTAACCTTACATGACCTTTGACCTTGATCATGTGACCTGAAACTCGAACAGGATGTTCAGTGATACTTGATTACTCTTATGTACAAGTTTCATGAATCAGATCCATAAACTTTCAAAGTTAGGATGGTAATTCAACAGATACCCCCGATTCGGCCAAAGTTCATTGACCCTAAATGACCTTTGACCTTAATCATGAGACCTGAAACTTGCACAGGATGTTCAGTGATGCTTGATTACTATTATGTCCAAGTTTCATGAATCAGATCCATAAACTTTCAAAGTTATGATGGGAATTCAACAGATATCCCCAATTCGGCCAAAGTTCATTGACCCTAAATGACCTTTGACCTTGGTCATGTGACGTGAAACTCATGCAGGATGTTCAGTGATACTTGATTAACCTTATGTCCAAGTTTCATGAACTAGGTCCATATATTTTCTAAGTTATGATGACATTTCAAAAACTTAACCTCAGGTTAAGATTTCGATGTTGATTCCTCCAACATGGTCTAAGTTCATTGACCCTAAATGACCTTTGTCATGTGACATGAAACTCTAATAGGATGTTCAGTAATACTTGATTAACCTTATGGCCAAGTTTTATTAACTAGGTCCATATACTTTGTAAGTTATGACGTCATTTCAAAAACTTAACCTCAGGTTAAGATTTGATGTTGACGCCGCCGCCGTCGGCGCCTATAGTCTCACTTTGCTTCGCAGGTGAGACAAAAACCTAGAAACCTATATGGTTGGAACTACCCCTTATCGACCACCTAATCTTCAAAGCATCATATCTGCGAAAATATTCATCAATTTTACCCAGTTTTCGTCTCATTTGTGAAATTGAGCAGATCAGATTCCCATGTTTCGGTCGGCGACTCCGATTCAATCCGCCTGTATATCGACGAACAACGAATACGATTTTACATTTGCTCATTTGCACCCGTCTTTTGAAACCGACCACCCGCGATACACTAAGCTACATGTAACGGCCGATTCTTGTCGAGGTGGCGAAATATTTTTACTCTTTCAAATCAGTTCTCTGATGTCAACATGCTAAATGATCATCTCACTATTTCCTCTGCGAGCTACGGCACATGATTCGACGATTGACGACGAATATTTGTTCTAAGGCCGTTTCCTATCGGATTTCTTGGTTTTTCAGCACGATTTGGGTCTGGTCAATACAATTTTGATTAATTCTACTAAATTTTTACTTTTTGTTGCTTCTTTTTCTCTCGTAAAATTGATTCTTACCGTTTCTATGGACACTGCGCCTACTCTCCCGCGCGTATCGTTTGTAATACGCAATAATTTTAACGCGCGCAAGGTGGTCGGTTTCAAAAGAGGTGGTCGATATGTGGTAGTCTCACCATACCATGAGAAACTTTGAAGTTTTATGAATAAAATGATGTATAATTCAAGGGCATGCCTTGCCCCGCATAGTAGCACATTGCACTTTAAAAAGAAGTATTATACAGTCCCATTCGTTGCATTTTGTGTAAGTTATGAAAATCTACTTTTTGCTGTTAAAAAATCAGCACATTCTTCCGTTTAAACAGAAATATCTGTCAATATTTGACATCATGAGTTGATTTATGCACCATTCTTTTTCTTATCTCACAAGCTTAAAAAATGTTAAAAAACTCCTCAAAACAGATGGCTGGCACCTGTCTAGAACGTGTTGAGGAAAATAGAAATCTCGGGGTAGGGAGTTCGAAAAGCACCCTAAACACGTAATTTCCATATTCTGAAAATGCACCCCTTAACAGGTATTGGCGTACTGTGAAACCCTACCCTTAACAAGTATTGGAAAGAAAACGATACTCTTGGCAAATATTTTCTAAAATGAACTCCTAAACAAGTATAGGACTACTTTATTGTCCAGGTCCTTCGGTCGTCGGTTTTACCTTTATAAACATCATTTGGTTTAGTACGACCCCACCTTCTACACCTCGCGCAAATCGGACTCTAAACACTTGGGGCAAAAGGGACATTTTAATTTTGTTTTATCATCCACGCAAATTTGACCCTCAACACGTAACTATCCTAGCGAAATAGATACCCTTTTTTCATTATTTTTGTGTTTTTGACATCCTTATCACGTTATGTACGTAACGTGCCCTACTGTATCTTGAATTTAAAAGACATGCTTTTCACGTTTTTTTGGTCGCGCATGGTATTAATGTTGTAACCGATTTTTATTCCAATTTCCGATCTGAACCGATTTCCCCCTTTTTTTCTACATTTTTCCGAACTCCAATTTTTGACCAGTGAGAAAAAAGTCGGATAAGAAAAACCAAAACAAAAGACAAAAAACATGTGGCGATGTTTGCCGTCAAAATGCGCTGATGATTTGTTTTTTTGATTTCGGACACAAGCAGTGGAAGGAAAAGAAGAGAAAGGAGAAGAAAATTATGATTTGTTTTCATCTCCAACGACAAAAACGGAGAAAGAAGAAAAACAAGATGATGTTTTGATCTCAAGCGGAGGAAAATTAAATTTAGTTGAACACGCTGACATGCGCCATGTTTACGACTATGCGTCCTCTAAGAGTTTACGATTACCTCCACCATCACTACGATGTTGTAGAGGTGAATATCATCATAAACTTAGGATAAAAGTGCGTCTTTTTCGGTGTGTCATGCAAACTCTCTAAGAGTTTTACGATTACCTCCACCATCACTACGATTTTGTAGAGAAGGTGAATATCATTGTAAACAACTTCAGATTTTAGTGCGTCTATGTTGGTAGGTTATGCGTCCTTTAAGAGCTTACGATTACCTCCGCTTTCACTACGATGTTGTAGAGGTGAATATCATCGTAAACAACTTTGGATAATAGTGCGTCTATTTCGGTAAGTCATGCGACCTCTAAGAGTTTACGATTACCTCCGCCATCACGATATTGTAGAGAAGGTGAATATCATAGTAAACAACTTCGGATAGTAGTGCGTCTTTTTCTCTAAGTAATGCGACCTCTAATAGTTCACGACGGACTCCGCCATCACCCCGATGTTGTAGAGAAGAGGACTATCGTTTGAATGGCGGTAATGTCACGCGCTGCATCATCATTTTCTTCTTTTCCTTCCTCCGATTTTGTCGGAGATCAAAACAATTCATCATCTTCTTCCTCCGCTTTTGTCGGAGAAAAAAAAAAAAAATTCTGTCATCAGTGTAGCTTGCAGCATTTGTCCACGTGCCGGCCACCCACAAATTTTAATGTATTTTTTTTGTTTTTGAATATCTGCCGATTCGATTTCGATTTTAGGAGCAAAACTTCCGAACCGAACTCCGATCCCGTTATTTCTCTTAACTTACAACATTACATGGTATCCACTCGTCAATTTCACGCATTATGCGTGAGACTCGAGCATTTTGCATTTTTTTTGGACTCTTTAAGAGTCTTACTCATCCCCTCAGGCTCAAAATCTCTGTCATGTCAGTCTCACGCAACTATCACAGCTTATCCCCATATCATGCATATATGGTAGGGGGTCCTAAAGCTGCGCGGGTCCTAAAGCTACGCACCACTCATCGCGCATGCAGTTCTTAATGGCAAATGCGCACTTTGTGTTGAATTGTGACTGCAGAGTGACGAACGATTCCTATTCAATTTTTTCTACAGAGGCTGCAGTAAATCTCTAAATGCAGAGAACACCCACAACTTTTTTTGAATTTTTGAGCTATATTCTCTTTAATTTCATATTATCCTATAATAGTATGAACATATTTTAGAAATTGAGGCACAGGAAATTCTATTTTTCTGCATGATAAATCGAGTGCGTAGCTTTAGGACCCCTTCTAACATCGGGCGGCGAATTCAAGAGGTGTTCGGAAAACACGGCGGGATTTTCGTATTAGTGAGTTTTGTGATATTTTGTTCTTGCTTAATGATCTTTAGAATATTTGCCACAAGTTAGCGACAGATAATTTGTTCAAATATTAAAATTGGCATAGTTTCTATCGTTTGTAAACAAAGTGCGTAGCTTTAGGTCCCCCCATCATACATTGTACACGATGTCTGTGATCTCACTCAGATTCACAGAAAATCTCACGCATAGCTGGTCTTAGACAGCTGGCAGCCGTCTGTTTCGAGGAGTTTTTTTAACATTTTTTTTTTATTTCTCCTCATACACAGACGGCTCGCTATCGTGCAGACACCATAAGTAGGCAGGACAACAAGAATTTCAAAATGTGTTTGTTGTCCCCAAGAATGATATCAAAAAATTTCTTAATATCTAATTTGTCATGTGAAACCACTTAAAACTTACGTAAAATTCATTTAAATTGCAAAAAAGAGCAATTTCATAGCACCAACATGGGTCGAAAAAGTCATAGACATCGCGGGTCCCTGTTAATACACTGTCCTTACTATCGATAGTTTAAACGATCACGATGTGCTCGCTAAATGCGCGCGCCCGTCGGCGTCTGCTAGCCGTCCTCTGCTGTGACTCTCAAATAGCCCCGCATGTGCGATTTTAAGTCAGATCGTCCCATATGCTGTTTTTCATGTTAGTACATAGATGCGTGCGCGTTTTTTGCGGACGCAGATCATGCACCCATCTCCGTCGTCTGCTACGGCTCTCTATATCAGTCCCAACTTTGTGAAATGTGTTTTCTGGTGTATTTTCATTTGGTCTACATGCAGTTTGCCCACTTGTCATTTGGTCTAATGCCAAATGGGCTAAACCCATTTGGTCAACTAAATTGCCATTTGGTCTACACTTGGTCTAATTCTCATTTACTGAAATGTCCAGTTGGTCTAATTTCAGCATAACCTACATAATTATATATTTTTTTTACTTTGTCAAATACTGGTACATAAAATTGGCTTTATATCATGCAGTTCCACATTGTAAATATGTATATTCATTTGGTTCACATGCAATTTGCCCACTTCTCATTTAGTCTAATGCCGAATGGGCTAAACCCATTTGGTCTACACTTGGTCTAATTCTCATTTTGTGAAATGTCCAGTTGGTCTAATTTCAGCACAACCTAGGCTACTTAATTATATTTTTTTAACTTATATACATATATTTAGTCTTTATACATATACCAAATGGGCTTGACCCATTTGGTTTAAAAAAAAATCTAATTGCCATTTGGTCTACACTTTGTCTAATTTACATTTGGTCTACACTACACTTGATCTAATTTTGAGTCCAGTCCAGGGTCTAATGTCAACATGACCTACATCATTATGATTTTATACTTTGTGAAATATATATTTTTTTCTTTATATAATTTCATTTCACCTTATAGTTTTAGCATTGGTTTCCAAATAAATAATACTTGAACAGTGGCATAATCATGATAATGGAGCCAAAAGTTTTGAAAGGTGTATCGGGTAAATTTATAAAGTTGTAAGCAGAAGCAAACAACAAAAAAAGTTGAAGCGGGGGGGGGGGGGGGCGGTGTTAATTAATTTTCTTTTATTTTCCAATGGCAGATCAATCTTTGTTTTTGCTTGCTAAATTTTTTAAAAATGATATGTTCTGTTCTATCTACAATTTTTACTCATGATCCTTTTTTACTTTTTTTTCAGACACATTCGCACCCGAACCGACTCTACAAGGGAAGAGAAGGAATTATTGAACCCCTTGACAATATACAGGTCAAGGGCTGTAATAGTATACAGGGGCACTTCCTGGGAGTTTAATTTCATTTTAATTATGTGTTTTCAGGATTTTTTTAGGATATCTAACATTGCAGTGAAAATTATTGCCCCTGCTGATAGTTTTTCAGCTGTGCATGCCCCTCCTTAATTTCAGTGAATAAGGTGTGGCACTGCCCTCTATGATTCATTTTGAATTTTAATGGGCTCCAAAATGCAGTAATTTGTAAATGATAGCATAATCTTATTTTGATAAAGCATTTTACTTAACGGGGGGGGGGGGGTAAATTTGACTACTAAACCAGCCCCCCCATGTCAAGGATAAAATTTTTGGAAAAAAAGCATATATAAAATAGATATAGTTATTGCATATCAGAATATTATTTTTTCTTGATGTTTTCTCAATAACTCTAAGCTGTTATTGATGAATTCTTTCTTGAAACAAAAATAAGCAATTTATCCAAACATGTCAGTTTCATTTTGTAGACATATGCATTGAATTTACCAATTCAGAATATAAGGTATGCAATCTTTCATAAATGTTGATTTTTATCACTGGTGGATCTGGGGGAGGGCACATCTAGCTCAACCCCCCCCCCTTTGAGAGCTAGAGTCAAGATGTAATGAAAATATGCAATTTTCATCAAAGAATGCCCCCCCCCCCCGTAAGGCCCTTTTTTGCTTGACAAATTTTCATCCTGAAAATGTGCCCCCCCCCCCAGGATAAATCCTGGATCCACCACCCTGGTTTTGATTAAGTTTACATGTATTTTCATTTTGAAAAAAAAAATTCCTAGAGATTTATAAACAGCATGATTTACACTGAGCATTTCATACAATTTGTGCAGAAGAAATATTATCTTGAGAAATTTGGTTATCAAATTAGGGAAGATATCTTTTGGAAATGAAATTACTTTATTGCAGTTATGTCTTACATTGTATTGTCATTTTACTTGATAGAAATTCATTATTTTTTATAACCATGACAGTGTTATAAATTCATATTTGCTAAATTGTAATAATCATTTTGATGTTCCTTCATCTTCATGAAAGTATGAATTCTAGTCATCTGCTTCAGTCTGCCCAATGAAATGGTTACAAAGGGCCTAAGCATCCCTTGTCATTTTTCAATAATTAGTTAAGTCAGTAGTCAAGTAAGGGGTCAGACAGTTTGGCTGTATTATATTTGTTTAATTGTCTTACTAGTGTCAATTTACTAAACTTTTTCTGCTTGTGATTGAACCACCAAATTGCCAGATAGTACCATTTTGTTGGGCAGACATTAATATTGACTAGAGGACTTACTTTCCAAACCAACCTAAAGATAATATGATACTTCATGTATTACAGGGGTATATTGCCTCCATTCCATTGTTGGGATGTATGCTATGGGCTGGGTAATATCATCTAACTTGTCCTGGAATAATCATTCTCTATAACAAGTTCACAGACAAACAGAGATTCCACTTCAGCAACTCTCAGTTGAACATCAACATTCCTGGCATTGGTGGGGGAAGCCAAAAATTTTAGGGGGGAACCGCCAAAATCTTTTGACCCCCCCCCCCCCCCCCGAAAAAAAAAAGATAGTGACCAAATAATATCTTGGGGGGACACAGGAAACAAAATTGAAAATTGACAAGCCAAAAAAAAATAAAAAATAAGGTTATCAACAAAAAATCGAGGGGGATGGAATCGTCCCCTCCCCACCTCAAATTTAGGGGGATACCCCCCCCCCCACTTCCGCCGCCTATGATTCCTGGTGCTTGGAGATCTGCGAAAGGCATGCTATAACATCCACTTAAGTTCCATTTCCTTTCATGTTTTTTCCTCTTCTTAGTGAGCATCTCCAAGTGTTCATATTTTTTCAGTGTCCTTTTTTAGATTTATCAAACTCAGTTTTATTACCTGATAAAATTCTATCCCAAGAATTGAACACTTTGATCAAATTTGGAAGTTCAACTTAATGTAACTGACAATATATAACTGAAAATATATAATAAAAGGCAAAATAATAATTATGAGAAAAATAATAAAGAAAAACAGTTACTCAAATCAAATTCACTCAAAACCATACACTAATGTACTCTCCTCAAAAATCAGTTCTCACTTTTAGGTATTGATCATTCATTCAGTCAATAAAATAATAAAAACAGAGTCAGGAGGTCCTCCTCAAAATAAACACAAACACAGTGTCTCACATACACACTACACATTAAGAGTAAAATCAGTTTGTATCTTTCGTGGGATTTGTTTTTATGTAAATCTGGATTCTTCTTGTTAGTAGGGCCTTAGGTCACTCTGACTTGAACTTAAAACTTCCAATCTCAAGAAGGCAAGATATCTCAGTAGATCGTCATTGTCAAGATGTTTAGGAGTTCAATCTGGAGGTGAGGTTATTCATGATGGCATCTGATATTCTGGCAGAAAGAATGAGAAATAAAAAAGTGCATAAATACAATTATTTATTTTTTCAATGCAAATTAAATAAACGAGTCATTCAAGATAGTGTGTATTTTTTAGAGGGGGGGGGGGGGGGTGATGGCATATTTTAGTCCAAATTATTTTTATCTTCATTTTTTTTCCACTTTGTATTACCATTTATTCAAAAATTGCAATAAACATATTAATAAATGAGTTTTAATCTAGTTGGCAAAAGAAAAACCAGTGGCGGCGGCAGTGCAAAGAAAATGCCAGTAAAAGGCAGTAAAGCACTGTGTCTGAGTGACTGACACCACGGCACTGACAGTGAGGTGAATGTACTTCATTTTCCAGTGCATGCACATTATTGCCCCATCATATTCACTCGTTTTCAGAAAATATTTAGTTATTCCTCATATGACCATGATTATCTCCTTCATGTCATTACTCTGGTGTTTATTCATGATTTTAAATTCAGGAAATCATTTAGCAAACAAAGAAAACAAAGCATTTCTTGACTGTGATTCCGTGTGATTCAAGTTCTATTTCATTTCTGTGTATCACACGTACGCACGTACGTGACGTAATCTTGATCTCTAATCTGCTAATTGTTATGTTAATTAATCATCCCGTGCGCGCGATTAAAATGGCTCGAAATTCGACCAAATTCAAGGGCAGCTCAGCTTGTAAACCTCACCAAGAAGGGCTTCCACAGCCCTTGCGATTCCCCGCGCTGCAATTTAACTGCAAGACACAGAAAGGAAATCAATTCAAGTTTCACAATCAACGGAAAATCCAGAACCCTTCGAGACCCATTTTGCAAGAAATACAACTAAATAAGGTAAGAATTGAGAGCAACTCACGACACTTTTGACTTACCGACACTTTCATGGTTATTTTTGGAAGATTTCATGGAATTTGGGGCACGAAAATGACTTCGATAGCTCGCGAAAGTCCTCTGCATTACGATGACATATTTTTCATCGCACGGGAGGACAATCACAAAGAGAAAATATCATATTCATCCGCGCTGACAGGGGCTTAATTTTGACGATATCGCATCGCTATGCGATTTCACTCATTGACAAGCGGACGAAGCTTACGTACAAATTTTGAGCACTTCCGCGACAGCGCCATCTAGTGACTACGGCCGTGCCTACCATAAGGGGACTTGCAATGCAAAATCCCCCCGTCGGGGCTTTTCAATTTTTGTCTTTAATGAATAAAAATTTCGAAAATTATAGTGACCAGAGTGCATATTTATATTCCCTCTTGGCATCAATTGCCAAAAAACGGAGAAAAATGAAGTTAAAAGGAACAAAAACAGTGACTTACCTCGGCTGTCGCGCAAATTCACTTCCCCGTTTTTTTATCTTAAGTACATAAACATATGGCCATTGAGTCCCCTGTACAGATCGCGCTAGAACTTCGGTCTCTGTATTTGGTGAGTGAAGCCAATGAAGTTCAGCTGAACAACCAACAAAACAGAGACCGAAGCTTTTGGTCTAAGCTGGTCTTTGAACTTGGCATCTCTGATTCGATTCTCTGGCTACTCCATCAGCACCGCACCGTACCTCGCCGCCGGCCGCGCCTTGCATAGGCGTCGGAGCTAGCTTATTGCCGATTGCCATTGTCATTGATTGGGTGGACTCACCTCACTCGTTTCGTGGGTTAGCGTGTCGAAGAAAAGAACCTCCATACTGCGAAAGTTTGAAACTTGATCAAGGTTCAAATCTTCAAATTCTTTCTGTAGTTGTTCAAAACCAAATCTAGAACAAGGTGATTTTGCAAAGGAAGGATAATGTCAGAAATTTGCGAGTCATTCTGCATTATTTTGTTACTCCCTGATCGTTAGGACTCATCTTCTTCTTCTAGAAATGCTATCGTTACGGTGTCTTTAATTGTGTCAAAAAAAATGGGGGAAACGGCGATATTAACTGGGCGTTGTATGTGGCGTGCGCCTGTAATCCAATTTAGCTGTGGGGAAGTTACAAATTGATGCAGAGGGTCGAGGTTCGAGCCCTGGTCACGTCTTTCGGATGGTGACGTTAAAGGTCGGTCCCAGACGTAAATAATCATATCTGATTGATACACGTCTGACAAAACTCAAATACACACACGATACCGGATAGGCCCTACTAGTGTAGTAGACAGTGGTGATAGTCTTAATATATCATTATTTCGTTTTTATTTAGGGCCTACCATTTGCAATTTGCATTGCATTTATTGTTAAAAGAATACCCAGCTAATCACTCCCTTTGTTCAGTGTACATACATTGTATCTACATGTGTGTAAACCAGTGAAGAACAGGGATATTTTGTAAATACCATATAAACATGGAATAAATACAAACAATGCAAGTAACTCATCATGATCTTGCATCAAGTGTGCGGTTATGATGAAACAGATACGTTTGTAATTACTTTTTAAATATTGTTACTATTTTTAAAACATAAACCTATTCAAACATTATTTTTAATACACTAGAGCTTGTTTGTTTGCTTGAAATTTATTTCTGCGTTCCACACGTTCAACATAATACAACATAGGCCTAATCAATTATTACATAGATTTTACATATATACATTTTAGACACACGTATCATTTACAATCTCTTTCTGAATATAAAAAAAGTATATGAAAAATATTATTTAACTAAATTTCAGAACGCAGGAGACCGTCGTCATGAGCGACCTGCTTGATGTTGACGACGGCCTCAAGAGTGAGGGGGCATATCCTGACACAAGTTTAGGAAACACTCATTTCAGTGCCGGATCGTTATGCCTTGTCCCATCATCCCCATTAAGTGTACGTTGAGTTATTGATAACATTGATCAAATCAGTGTCCTTAATACTCTCTCAAAAACGAAGAGCTAATTTAGCTCTTAAGGAGCGTGTATAATGAGTGACTTCACTTCGGAGTGCTGTTTGTCTAGTTCAAATTCTTTTTTCCTTCGCCTTTTTTCTATCCTGTATATATATGCATATATGAATAAGTCCGAAAGTCGACAATATTTTTTTCATTTCCACGGGGATCCACACTTTACAAGCTTTGCTATTAGTGGACCCCCCCCCCCCCCCCATTTACATTTAATTGCATTAGTGAACATAATATTATAATAAAACATTTCAAATAGAATGGTATTTTTTTCAGAATTTGGAATGTTGCATTATCTCTGAATGAAATTTTAAAGGGCATATCCTCCCCATATATGAATGAAGAGAGAAAAATATAGTCAATATAATTTCATCAAAATCGGATGTAAAATAAAGTTATATTATGACATCATAAAACAGCTGCATATTCTGGTCGTTATGCAAATTAATGAAAGGATTGATGAAATATGAAATAACTTAATTTCATTTCATTAAACATGAACATGCTTCATTATAGTAAAATCTGAAAAAAATGAAACTTTCTTTATTTCCTACCATAAAATACAAAAGAAATAGTTAGTTTGCGAGTGAGAGTGTGACATCATCCATACTCTCATTTGATGTAACGTTGGACATGTTTTTTAATTAAAAAAAAGTTACAACTCTCTTTTTTATCTCCGATTTTGATGAAATTGTCCGCACTATACTTGAGTTTTTTCTATTTATTCAGATTCACTTTTTGTTTGGGATGGACTTACCTTTAAAGTTTATTAAAAAATATTTCGTGTCTGCAGTTTTTTTTATTTTGATATTTGCATCATCGTGTTATTTCCACGTTTGTGGAGGGAGTTACAGTGTGATCTGTGATAGCATCATTCATCCACTCTATTTCCGATAATAATGATCATATTCTTTCCCACTATCATCTAACCTCTAAAAAATCTCACCGTTTAATCCTCATTTACTTGTTTTGATATTTAAAAAAATTATTTTTCCTTATTTGTGATTTTTTTTCAATATTGATTAGTCACCCTCATTTTCCTCTCTGAATATAATATGCACATAATTTTAAACGAGTGAGGGAATTTTTAAGACCTGCTCATTACCTTTAAAGGTGCGGACCAGATGGCACAATGGGAGCACCTTAAAGGTTTAACTTTGTACCTTTCACAGAGGTGCAAAGATGCACCTTTCCAAAAAGGTACAAAGTTGCACCTTGAGACTGGACCCAGTGCGACATCTTGTCTGCAACTTTAAAGGAGCAAACCGGGGGGGGCAAAGTTGAACCTATTTTTTTTGTGTGTGTGCAGACCCAAAGTTGCTCAAAAACGTGAATTCGTGCACAAATCTAATACAAATAGTGTTTTTAGCCCAAATTCATAAATTAATCATTATTTCTTCCTTTTACTAATTAAAATCGGTCAATTTCATTTTGTTTATGGTCAAAATAAATTCCTCGACAATTTCAATTGAAAAAAAACAGTAAAAAAATCGAAAAATAGGCCTACATAAGAAATTTATAAATACATGAGAAAATAAATGTGATGTTAATTTTTTTAAACGCATTTAAACAGATTCATATAAAGAGTATGTGAACCCAAAATTAGCATCTTTGGGGCATTATTAAGTTCTTTAGAGCACATTTTTACGCATAAATTAGCATAATATTTTACTTATTTTATTAATTTATTGTAACATATTTATTTAGGATAAAGATAAAATATGATCAGCTGAGGCTGTTTTACATTATGGTCCTGACACACACACAAAATATATACAACCATAAATTAATAATAATAATATCCATAATTTTTTTACATTTTTCGCAGAATTTGATCTTATAGTTTTGCAAATTATGCCAGGGGTAGCGCGTGCCAATTTTCTTCTCAGCCCCCCCCCCCCCGTCGTCTTAGGCGACGAAATGGCCCAGTCTAATATTAGGGTTAACGATGCTGATTTTCCATCGGAGCGATTGCCTGTCGCCGGAGAAAATGTCATGGAACCATAATAAAGAGTAGGAAAATAATTATTTGATTTGATACGAATCTGTTTGCATTTTTTACGATCCATGCACATTTCATAAGCCAAAAATAAAAAAGAAATCGATACCTTTAAATAAAGACAATACACTACAATACATGTAGAAATAGGATTATTTATTTTCCGATTCAAAACATCAAAAACAAACACAACGATAAATATTGGCTTACATATTTACAGTTTGCATAACTGTAGGAAATATAAACGAGCTGGATTACACTCTTAAAATAATTGGGCAAAAAATGCCAAACTTATAACCAACCATGGGCAACACACTGTCCACACAACTATCGGTTAAAATCTGTCTTACCAACATACTCAACACAGATGACAGTATATGTTGCCCAACATTTTAAGTGTTTACCCACTGTATCTGCTGTGCCAATTGTAACACAGCTTATCTGCAATGGGGTAACAGATAAGAGGTAAAAATTGAAGGAAAAGAAGTGAAATAATAATGATAATAGTGATGATAATAATATTAATAATAATAATAATAATGATAATAATAATAGTACTAACAACAACATCAATAGAAATAATAATAATAATAAAACAACAACAATAATAATAATAACGATAATAATAATATGATAATAAAAATAATAATAATATGGTCCATTTTATATAGCTCAATTTATATATTATATATGCTGAAGCATATTTGAAAAGCAAAAAAGCGTTAAAAAAACGAGAAAAAAAGGTTTTCACAACCAAAATGGAGATCAACTTGGTCCCGAGAAATTTGAAAAGAAGAAGAGGTCCTTTTGGTTATATTTTAAAACATTAATTTTTACACATCTTCCAGAATACCTGGGGGTGCTACCTATAGAGAATAATACACGCAGCACCCTTAAGGTAATGTGGGGGTGGCACCCCCGCTTCCCAGGGCCATGCACCTGGGTCGAGTACAGCACACTGTGGGTGAATTGCTTGCTGAAAGAATGCACGACATGGTTCGGAATTGAAAGCACTAACTGAAAGTCGTAACCACTATTACGTATAGGTATATACCAAAGTTCATAGATACAATCACGACCCTGTGAAGTGGGGATGATGATTTACCCAGGGGTGTTGCGTAGGTTACTCGTCTTGGGCAGCACCCCTTGGAAATCTGATAGGTATGCTGAATCAGAAAGCTGAAATATAATCAGAATCACCTTCAATTTGTAGTGAAACCCTTTTTATTATTATCAAATATTTATTTGACCAAAACCACATTTATTCTGAGCGAAAGCCTTTATATCAGTTGTTATATTTCAGTTTAGCCTTGTTATATTTTAGTTTTTATTATTGCACTTTGGTATTTCGTTGATTAACACAACCGTCATCGATTTAATACTTGATTTTCAATCAAAGCGATTTACATTGTGCATGATTATCCATTGATCTTCATCAAAATATCATTTCACGGCTTCCAAGACAAAATCCAAGTTAGAAATTAGCAAATATTATTGATACAACTATACGCATAATAACATGAAAGACTTGTAACTTTGTATCTCAAAAATTATGTACATCTTCTTTTTTTCACAATGTATTTACATAATTTTGTAGAAAAATAGTAAATACTGCCCCTGCATGGTTGCTTCATTTAAGAAAACACATTAACCCCTCTATATACAATGACAACATTTATAATAGACATAGACTATATGGCATAAGACAAATGATTAAATTACTTTGATGAAAGACCCTTTGGTATATTGTTGTGTATATTATAAACCTATACGACACTGTATTTACATGGCATTTCATAATGGGTAACATTTTTGACATTACTTCACTACTTCAACTGTTACAAACAAGATCAGTTAGAATGTAACAAATGAATGCATTAAAATACATATAATTTTGTGTACGAAATCAGCCAGAATTTGACAAATGAATACATTGAAATACACAATTTGGTAGACTTATGCGTAGACTTATTCCTATACACGAAACTGTATTTACATAACATTTCATAATGGGTAACATTCTAAACATTACTTCACTGCTTCAACAATATAATACAAACAAAATCAGTTAGAATTTCACAAATGAATACGTTAAAAGACATAATTTTGTATAAAAAATATCAGTTAGAATTTAACAAATTAATACATTAAAATACATTATTTTGTATGCTTATGCGTAGACTTATACCTATACGAAACTTATTTACATGGCATTCCATAATGGGTAACATTTTAAACAATACTTCACTGCTTCAACAATATAATAATACAAACAAAATCAGTTAGAATTTCACAAATGAATACATTAAAAGACATAATTTTGTGTACTTACATGTACGCTACATGTGCATGTAATGTAAGTATTAATACATGTATTTGAAAAGACAGTGAAAATATTCGCTCTTTGATGATGACAGTATGTATGATGTCAAAAAAGACCGTGAACTGAGGATAACTTGGAGTACAAAGATTTCTAAGTCTGTCATGAAGATAAAAAAATAATGAAAATATACATTTAAAAAAATCTCAATTTTTTTAATCATTTGAATTTCATCATTCAAGCGTGTGCTTTGTAACAATTCTTACATTTGGGAATGAAAAATCTCATTTTAATACCAGTTAAGACTGTCCATCTTTGGACGATCTGTACAGTATGAAAATAATAACAACAACGAAAACAATAATAATAATAGTAATAATAACATAATAATGACAATAAATGATAACATCAGAAAACGATATTGATCATGAGAACAAGAATAACTTGAAACAATAACAAGGGCATAGAATTCGAATTACACAACAAAATGTGGTAAATTGAGTTATATTACTAGTACATTAAATTGCAATGATTGCAATACTTTTACTTTTTTCCGAGCCTATCTATACTGTCTTTTAATTCTTCCAAGTTATTTCCCTTCAATATTTGACTTAGGGAAACTGTTCATATGGATATTTTACACAGAGATTCTACTTGCTACCTGCGATCAGGTAGCAAGTTCAAGATCAGGTAGCAAGCTACTTGCTACCTTGATACGCATGCGCAGCGGAATGGAGTGAACGCGCCATTTTTGAGCTCTCGCCACCTTGTTATGTTTCACCATTATTTTCTATTTGGAACCACTAAATGCGGTGAGTGAACTTATTCTACTTGAAACTGACTGTGCTTGGGAATCATTGACCTTAGAAAACATTTTCTACCTCATGAAGAAAACCTATGATTTGAGAAGCAAAATGCCGGGACCAGCTCAACGTAATGCGAACGCTACACAAAGCCAACGCCCTAAATCGCCAGTTACTAATACGAGTGTTACAGTGCCACGTATGCAGTCTGAAGACTCGCCATCGATTCAACCTACACTTGCAGACCTCCAAAAATCACTGAGTGAGTTTTCTGGCAAGGTTTGCACCAAATTGGATGAGATTCACACAGATATTACGTGCATGAAAAAGAAAATGGCAGATTTGGAGGCAGCAGTGGCTGACAACGCGGCTCGAGTCTTAGACATCGAAAAGGGTAAGCTTCCTGAAATGGGATCAAAGCTGCAGAAAGAGATCGATCTACTGAACGAGAAGTTATTGCTTTCGGAAATCTACCACAGGAAGGCAAACCTTCTTTTTTATGGCATAGAAAAAAGGCCTAATGAAAATGTAGAAAGGGCTCTACGTGAAGCTTTTAAAGCCATTGGCTTGAGTGGAGAAGAAGCTGAATCAATTGCTCTCAACAATGCTCATCGTCTACCCAACAGGAATGTAACCAATAATGCTCCCCAGCCAATAATTGCTAAATTCATCTACATGGCTCAGAGAAATCGATTGTTGTCTGCTTTCGAGGGAAGAACCGTCAACCGCCGAGGAAATGATCAGGAAATCGCCAGGCCTAATCCACGGATCACCGTACGCACAGACCTACCACCGGCACTCAAAGCACAACGAAGCATCCTAGCGACCAAAGCATACAACCTGCGGAAAGAGAACAACTTATCTACTAAGATAGTGGTTACTGGCACCAAAGTCGCACTCCTCACCAAAGAAAAGAACTCCCCAGCTGAATGGAAGGCCTACAAAGAATAACTTGGTGAGTTTAAAGTCATCATTAACTAACCATCTCGACGTATTGACTCATCACTATTTTGCCTTCCTTGGCTTCTTGCACCAGCTCCATTATATTGTTTTTAATCGCTCACCAATGCTATTATAAATTTATATCGATATAAAATATGTGTTAAGGGAAAAGTACCATCCTACCTGTTGTGATATTGCCATGTGTGCTTTTCGATTGATGGTGAAGTTCTTATTCTTTTTTACGGAATAGTCTATGTATTTTCATACACCAAAAAATAAATAACAGGAAAAATCCAAATGTGTACCTGTACATAATGTGGATATTTGGTTTTGACCTATAGGCTAAATTAAGTTGAATACTTCCAATCGATTACTCCCAATTTCCATCAAAATAGTGATATATAAAAAAGTACAAACTTACTTTTTTGTAATGATGCCACATGGTGAATTTCTCAACCCTTTTGTATTGAAAGGACAACATGTTTCATTTATTAAACTACAAAGTAATTCAAAATATGTAAAGGCTAAACAAATTGAATACTTACAATCGATTGCTGGAATTCCCCCCTGAGAATGTAACTTTCATGATTAATGGCTTGCTATTCGAATACCAGCAGTCGATTGCTAAAGTCAATTGAACTTGTACAATCGATTACAGGTCCTTTATTTTGTTATGTATCTTACCAAGCTACACTCATGAAGCACCATCAGACAAGTATAATCAAGACTGACTAAAATTTCAGCAATTAGTGTATTGGTTACAATGCTCATCAATTCCGTTAAAAACTTACCTCAATGGATTTATATATGTAAAGGAAAATTGATCATTTTCTGTATGCGATTTGACTTATTGTGAATCAAATCTATCATAAATTTATATCAACATAGAATATGTGTTGAGGTAAAAGTACCAACTTACCTGTTGTGATGTTGCCATGTGTGCCTTTCGAATGATGGTGAATTTCTCAATCTTTTTTACGAAATGGTCTATATGTTTTCATACACCAAAAGAAAAAGAAATGATCCAGAATGTGTGCCTGTACATGTTTTGGATTGTTTTTGTTTTAGCCTGTTTGCCGAAGTAAGTCGAATACTTCCAATCGATTACTAGCACCTGTAAATTTACATCAATATAGTGATAAAAAAGTACCAACTTACTTTTTGTAATGTTGCCATGTGTGAGTTTCGACTTATGGTGAATTTCTCAACCCTTTTGTATTGAATGGACAACACTTTTTTTTTTCATTTATTAAACTACTTAATGATTCAAAACAGCAAAGGCTAAACAAATCAAATATTTACAATCGATTGTTGGAACTCCTACTTGAGAAAGTAACTTTCAAGATTAATGGCTTGCTATTCGATTACCGGCAATCGATTGCTGCCAAGTTCACCATTTCATACACTTATTGCATTCTAGATGGCTTGATGCCTGCTTTATTTTCGCCTTTGGTGATATTGCAATCTTCGAAGTCAATGCGTAGCAAAATTTAGTATAACAATGCAGGTAAAGTCAATTGAACTTGTACAATCGATTACAGGTACTTACTTTGTTTTGTCAAGATATGTAAAGGCTAAACAAATCGATTACTTACAATCGATTGCTGAAACTTCCACTTGAAAAATAACCTTCAAGATTAATGACTTGCTATTTGATTACCGGCAATCGATTGCTGCCAAGTTCACCATTCCATACACTTTTTGCATTCTAGATGGCTTGATGCCTTCTTTATTTTCGCCTTTGGCGATCTTGCAATCTTAGACGTCAATGCGTAGTAAAATCTAACATTACAATGCAGGTAGACTCGGTTGAACTTGTACAATCGATTATAGGTCGTTTCATTATTTTGCCTCTAATAATGGATACTAAATATAAGTGACATTTTCTAATGAGTTGTGTTATATTAATCAATCCGCTTTATTATATAATCATGTTAATGCAGAATGGATTGTTCTAAAAATATATATCTTACCAAGCTACCATCATGAAGCACCATCAGACAAGTTTAATCGAGACTGACCAAAATTTCAGCATTTAGTGTATTGATTATATTGCTCATCATTTCCGTTGAAAACATACCTCAATAAATTTATATCTGTAAAGGAAATTGGTCTTACCATGTAGGCGATTCGACTTATTTTCAATCAATTCTATTCTAAATTTATATCAATATAGAATATGTGTAAAGTGAAAAGTATCAACTTACCTGTTGTGATGTTGCCATGTGTGCTTTTCGTATGATGGTGAATTTCTCAATCTTTTTTACGAAATGGTCTATATGTTTTCACACACCAAAAGAAAAAAAAAATATCCAGAATGTGTGCCTGTACATGTTTTGGATTGTTTTGGTTTTAGCCTGTTTGCCGAAGTAAGTTTAATACTTCCAATCGATTACTAGCACTTATAAATTTACCAACGAAATTTACATCAATATAGTGATAAAAAATTACCAAGTTATTTTTGTAATGTTGCCATGTATGGGTTTCGACTTATGGTGAATTTCTCAACCATTTTGTATTGAATGGACAACATTTTTTCATTCATTAAAGTACATAATGATTCAAAATATGTAATGGCTGAAGAAATACTTACAATCGATTGCTGAAATTCACTCTTGAGAAAATAACTTTCATGATTAATGGCTTACTATTTGATTTCCAGCAATCGATTGCTGCCAAGTTCACCATTATGTACACTCTTTGCATTCTGGACGGCTTGATGCCTGATTTATTTTTTGCCTTTTGTGATATTGCAATCTTTTAAATTAATACATAACAAAATTTAACATTACAACACAGGTAAAGTCAGTCGAACTTATGCAACCGATTACAGGTAGTTACATGTACTTTGCTTTGTTTATAATAATGGATACTAAATTTAAGAAAAAAAAAAAAAATCAATGTTAAAGTGTCAGTGACCTTACTCATTATGATATTTTTGTGTACGTAATCGTTGAATGATCTATGTAGCTATACTTGTTAGGTACTGTATATAGCTAATTGTTGTAATGTTGTAGGAAAAAAACAATTTGTCTAATTTATTTTCAATATACGAAAGAACCTTTAAATACTTTTTGCTGTCAATATTCTTGCATGTACATGCTCAGTGGTATTTATTTTAAATCACTTTAGTATATAACTGTCTCTGTATCCATTTTTCTCAAAGGCATTGTACTAGCCTTGCCTCGCACCACATGTTTGCTTAATTTCGTTAATTGTAATCCAACAAGAAATACTCTTTAATACCTGTACTGAATTTAATCGATCTGTTACCCGCAATTTTACACTGCATGTATTCCGATTTTTACTATTCTTTTTAATTTATGTTTGGTTCTTTGACTAAGGTTTATCGATAGATTTTTATAGAATTATTTAGACAGGTTTCATTTCTTTATTCACTTTTGTGATTACAACAATTCTGGTTCTACTTTCTGTTAACGTTAAGGTGGCCAGATGCTCGCAGGTTAGGACTTCATTGACCTCCCGTATGATTTGCTATCATCATCATCATCATCATCACCACCACCATCATCATCATCATCATCATCACCACCACCATCATCATCATCATCATACTGTTCCGGCACAGAAAATTTACATACAAATCAGTTATCATATCTTCGATCTTAAAATCTTGGTAATATCGTTTTTTCTTCACGAGTAATGACATAGACATTTTTTCTATTTTCAATACAAACAATGCATCATGTAATAAATATTACTCAACTGAAGATTTTACTTCTAAATTTAGAGACACAGAACACAAATTCAGTTTGCTTCACGTTAATGCCAGAAGTTTGAACAAAAACTTTGAATCATTGGAATCATTACTCTTTACTCTAAATAATTTCAAATTCTCCATTATCGGTGTCACGGAAACATGGCTTCATAATAATTCACCTAACATATTCAACTTGCAAAACTATAATCTTATAAGGCGAGATCGTGAAGATCAAAGAGGAGGTGGTGTAGCATTTTACATCAATGAACATTTGCAGTTTAAAATAAGAAAAGAAATATCATTAAAACAAAGTGAAACTCTATTCTTAGAAATCATGAAGCCGAAAGGCAAAAATATAATTATTGGATTAGTTTACAGACCCCCTCATGGCAATACAAATTTATTTTGCGAAGAGCTTGAAATATGCCTTCATACCATAACAAAAGAAGATAAACAAATATATCTAATGGGTGATTTTAACATTGACCTGTTATCCCAAAATAATGACAACGATTTATTCCTACATACTATGCATTCATTTGGTTATTATCCCCACATAGATCAACCGACCAGAATTGATAGCCATTCATCAACACTTATCGACAACATATTTTCAAACATACTAAACAGAGATACTTCCAGCGGACTAATAATATCTGATATAGCTGATCATTTACCGGTTTTCTTATTATGTGATAATGATATTTCAAAAGAAAATTCACCTAAATCTACAATGTATAGTAAAGAATCCCCAATAAATATTGAATCGTTTAAAAGTGATCTTGCGATTGAGGAATGGTTAGATGTATTTAATGAGTCAAATTCAGATATTGCTTACACAAATTTTAACCAAAAATTGCAGAAATATTACGATAAAAATTTTCCTCTATCACCTATCAAAAAAAGAAAAGCAAAAATGCCATGGATTACTAAAGCTATTCTACGATCCATACATACCAGAAATAAACTATACAAGACATTTTTAAAGAACCCTTCTATTCAAAACAAAAATAAATATAAAACTTATAGAAATAGACTAACCAATATAATTCGGGCTTCTCGCAAATTGTTTTATTCCGAGAAACTTAACAAAGTTAAATCAAACATGAAAGCCACATGGGAGATCATCAATGATTTGATTGGCAAGAAACCCAAAGTATTACCTAAAGACAATTTCACAGTTCATGCTGCTGCAATAAATTCAGATGATGTAGCTGATACCTTTAATTCCTTTTTCGTTAACATAGGACCCTCTTTGGCAAACAACCTTGCCAGACCAAACCAAAGTTTTGCAAAATTTCTTCCCACACCCATCAATTCTTCCCTATTCTTTAACCCCACAAATGTTCAGGAAATAATTGAAATAACAAAAAATCTCAAATCCAGCAAATCAAAGGGATATGATAGAATTAGTACTTTCCTCCTTAAGCAGATCATACATTATATTGTCACTCCATTGTGTCATATTTTTAATCTGTCGATCAGCACCGGTAAATGTCCAGATCCCCTTAAAATTGCAAAGGTAAATCCTGTTTTAAAAAAAGACAATCCACATGAAATAACAAATTATAGGCCTATTTCTATTCTCCCCAGCATATCCAAAATATTAGAGAAGATTATTTACAAAAGACTTTATAAGTTCCTAGATACTTTTCAGTTTCTAAATTCAAACCAATATGGATTCAGGAAAGGGCATTCAACTGATCAGGCTTTAATACAAATATACGATAAAATTACAAATGCAATGACAAATAAAGAACACATAATAGGAGTATTCATGGACCTAAGCAAAGCATTCGACACTCTTGACCACCAGATTTTACTTAAAAAACTTGAAAATTATGGAATTCGGGGAATCACACTATCATGGTTTGAGAGTTATTTGACTGATAGAAAACAATATGTCACTCACAATAATATTTCTTCTAATTTTCAGACAATAAAATGCGGAGTTCCACAAGGATCGATCCTTGGCCCCCTACTTTTCCTTATATATATTAATGATTTGACTACTGTAACGCCTTTATTATCATTTGTATTATTTGCCGATGACACAAACATTTTTTGTTCACACACTAGCTTAGAAACTTTAGTAGATACATTTAATCGTGAATTACCTAAACTATCTTTATGGTTTAAATGTAATAGGCTATCACTTAATATAGACAAAACAAACTTTATGTATTTTAAGCATACAAGTTCACATATTACTGAGTTTCCATACGACATAAGCATAGATAATATTCCACTCAAAAGGAAAAAAGAAACAAAGTTTTTAGGTGTCACAATAGATGAAAATTTAAATTGGAATGAACATATACGTTGTATAACTACTAACATCTCCAGAAACGTAGGTGTACTTTACAAAATGAAAAACATAATTCCTCATACTACACTCGTTTTACTCTACAATTCATTGATATTGCCGTATATATCGTACTGCAATATAGTTTGGGCAACGTGTGCAAAAACTAAAATTAATACAATATATTTATTACAGAAAAAAGCAATTCGAATTTGTACTAATTCGCAATATTTATCACACACAAATCCATTATTCCATAAACTAAAGACTCTAACTATTTTTGACATAAATTCATTTCAAAGCTTACTGCTTATGTTCAAATACGTAAATAACATGCTCCCACCTTCATTTCACAATTTTTATACTATGAACACATCTATCCATTCATACCCTACGCGGAACTCTTCTAATTTCCATTTAATCAACCCCAAATTGCTTATTGCGCAGAGATCCATAAGACACCATGGTCCTGATTTGTGGAACTCTCTACCAGAATCTATAAAAAGATCCACGTCCCTTTACTCATTTAAAGCAAACGTTAAATCCATGTTGATATCAGAATATTTGAAGTAAAATTTCTGTGTCGTTGTGTCATTAAAGCATCATCACCATCATCATCCTCTCCATCACCTTCATCTTCACCATTTCACCGTCATCTTCATCCTTATCATCTCCATCTTCAATGCTCAAATTAGATTACTGCTGTTTTTCATAAAATGTACTGTGTATCGATTCTGCTGTATTAATGTATTATATTAATCAATGAGTTTTAACCTGGGGTTGTCATTTTTTCAAGCAATCTGCTTATGATGACAATCCTTCTCCTGCAAATTGTAAATGTTTACTAATTTGATATGAGATCAATTTTGTTTGTAATGATAATTTTAGTACATTTAGTTATGATTCATGCCAAAAAAATTATCAATATACTATGTTTGTTATGTTATGGAAAATGTATTCTATACGAATGATGTAATTGCAGAAGTAAACAATAAAATCAAATCAAATCAAATCACACATCGACGGTTTCGATGGCGGTTCACGGCGGTTTGTATGACTAGTCTGAATGACATTTTTATTCAATGAATTATTTTAAAATTCAAGTTTTAGTTTTAAAGTCAAGGTTAAACAAACCATTATAACACCAAACTCACAGGAAGATATTATAACAACGCAATGTCATAAGAATCATAACACTATACAAAAATAAACAGATGTAGGCAAATAGATTTTCATATTTGCATATGTTTTTGACGTCATTATTATTTTGGACCCGTCTTTGTAATTGATAGCACATGTAGGTAAATATTATAGAAATCTTACTGTTGAAATTTATCATTACTTTAACTAACAACCTATACCCGATCGTATTTGTTGCTTTATTATCTTCTTGTGTAAGTGTGTGAAATATCACTTTTGACAATCCGAATTTTTCCTGGCTTCTTCCCTTTTTGTGGGAATTTTTTTTTTACTTTTGACATAGTTGTATTGAGGCAGCCTTAGTTTAAAATGGTGGTGATGTGACGAGCTGAGGCATGATAATTTATGTCATCTCATTGAACCATCTAGCATTTTGATGGGACATAGCATGGCGTAGGTTAATTGGCATTCCCCACGGTGAATTAAATTCTGAAACCTCGCTAAAAGTCTTTATCAGCATTGATGAAAACGCCGGAGAATTTCGAGGTTAATCTAGAAATGAAAATAGATGAAAAAACATTGGTATTTGTTGAAGAAAACATCTCCTGAGTTGTATAAAAATGTCCAATAGCTAGCCCTGGGGTAAATTGGTTTTAAACTCTAAAAAATATTGGATAAAAATGCTCCATGAGGGTAATTATGTGTCCAACCAACATTGGGCATTTCCTTTGGGCATTTGTATCTATCCAGTGTGATGACAATTTTGCCCATTCTAAAGTAATTGCTGCTTATATCTTAACCTTAATGGACAATATGCTTCCCGCATTGGGTAAAATACTGCCCCAAATTATTTGGACACATAACTACCCTCATGTTGGTTAAAATTTTACCCAATATTTTTTTCACAGTGTAGTGACTCATACGAATGCTAACTTGAGAAAGATCTTATAAGCTTATTGAATGTGCCCCTGAATTGAAAGTGGTCTCAAAGTGACCACATTGAAATATACTTTCTCGTGATATTAAACATATTACAAATTTCGAGATAATTCGACTTGAAAACACAAGTACACACTGTTTCAGCCGAAAATTTGCAGACAATATGGTAAATGGCAGAATTCATTTTCACGCAAAATCCTATTTTACTTCAATGAATTTGTCTAGAAAATTGCTTAACACATCCTATACTAGACAAAAAAATCGTAAGTCCAAATGTTTAGAATAGGCCTTAACTTTGGTTTTGATAATAAAAAACTAACGTCACATATTAGACAATAACTTCGAAATTTTACATTTTCTGTGAACATAAATAAGCTGGGCATAACTGCAATAAAATGATCTTTGTATTGATACAGGTCATGAATCTAAACTTACAGACCCTTAGAAGAAATCAAATCTCTTGCGTAGGCCTAATGTGCGAGGTGAGTCTCTCTCTATATGAAATGCGGACTAAATATTTTTAAATGCGCTCTAAATCATTTCATTTTGTTGAACTTTTGCCAATATAATGACCAACTTTGCGAGGCTCCACTATACTTTTTGGACAACAGGCATTTTCTGTTTTGTATGTTTTTCTTTTAATCCCTTCTCTACAAAATGTTACTCTCATTTTTTTTCACAGGTATGTAGAACGCTTTCAAGAACATAGGAAAATGTATTGTCGAATGCCCTTCATGACAATGAGCAACCAAGAAGTCTTTTTCGAAAATTATTGGTGAAACAAAACAGCAGTTACAAACGAAATATTTGCAATCGTTCGTCAGCTCCGAAACTTAGAACGAAACTGTTTTTTCCTGTTCATCAAAAATATTTTCGACAAGGACCTCCCAGGTGTTCAAGGACCTCCGAGCTGTTCATTGTCATTTGACGGGCATTACCGACATATTAACTCGCTAATGAAACACATCGTTCGAATGTCATTTCAGTGTTTGCTTTACTACTCCTTTTGTTACAAACCTTTTCTGAATTCACACGATTGAGGCAACAATGAGCAAAGTCCTTCCCCGTGTTCGTAACGTCGATGTTACTTATCTGCAACAATTGATCACCAGCCTTCAAATACCTCGGCAGCCTGGTAGTCTCAACTCTGATTTGAAGAGAAAATTAGAAAATCCGCAGTTAAATGATTAAAAAAAGAAGAATTCATATAATGTATAGTTTACATTTCTTACGACCATCGTATAAAGGGAAAATAGTTTGATTATTAAAAATATTTGAAGTAAATGAATAAATAAGTAAATCAAAAATATAAATGAATAATAAAACATGATAAATAATAATAAAAAAGAAAGTAATAAAAAAGAAAGAAAGAAAGCAGAAAAAAAAAATTCATACACTTACATGATATTTCCATCGTTATCACCAAGGGAGATGTCTCCAAGCCTGTACTCCTCTTTAGGAATCTGCACGCTTACCCTCATTTCAACTGATGATACTGATCCGTCCCTAAAATACGATCATAACGAATTTTGCTTTACAAGAGAATTTATATTTTTTGGTCACATGCATGTGCTTCTTATAATTCTTTTTTTCTTGCAAGACAAGGTACATGTCAGCACAGTCATAAATGTACTTTTTCAGTGCGTTTGGTATGTCCTATATTATTGGCCCATTATACCTCTAAAATCAGGTTTATACATCTTTCTGTTTACATTTAATGCAAACAGAAATTTGGCCCCTTTCGTGACCTCTCTCACCTTGCCAAATCAAATATTTATTTCCACACCATTCTATTGCAAGGCTCTAAAAAACAAGAAGAACAATTTTAAAACGATAAATGGTTGGAAGATCTGTTAATCCAACCGCGTAGCTAACCAACCTGAGACTAGGTTGCATTTATACCGATTAGTATATTCAAAAATATATATTTGCTATATTACAAAAAATATGATAGAATTTCCTCAAACTATAAAGAATAGATATTCATGAACACATTCACTTAAAAATATATATCTATTTGAAATTCCATATATCATGTCACCATTGGCCTTACTACGATTTTAAATAAACTGCAAATATGACAAACTATGCAAAAACAAGACTGTAATGACGATCTGGGCGAAACTATTCCCAACAATCAGTTACACAATACATTTGATTTGATCGAGCATAATGATTAAAAGAAATTTATAAGTGAACTCGCAGAATTAATCCAATAAACCAAATTTTCAATTTATGCAGGGCCTTAGAACGGTTTAGTATGGGGGCTGAGTCCCGCTGACCATGCGAAAGATCACAATCAGATGGATTTTTTTCGTTTTTGTATACATTTGTGGGAAATAGGTGTGGGGTGACCCCCCCCCCCGCCCCAATTTTCTAGGCCCTGTATAGTAATTAATTTCAAAAGTGATTTTCACTTTTGGTGGATTTATCAGCGAAATTAAATTAGTTTCAAAGTGAACTGAAAAAAAGGTAAAAGATGAATCGTCATCATTACTTTCTAATACATCAAAATATCATATAATTGTCAATATTCATTGAAATAGTTAAACAAAACAAACAAAATGTACTTCTCATAGATCGGTCTGCATCTGTCTTTTTCAGCGTCACATTTGGCTTCAAGCTCTCGCCCATTATTATCAAGGGTATACACCTCGTCGTCTATAAGAAATAAGAATACACACATTATTATTATTATTGTTATTATTATTATTACTATTATTATTATTATCATCATCATCATATTCATCATTATTATTATCAAAGTCATGTCATAATTACCATCATGATATCATTACCATTATTTTCAGTAGGCCTATATCATAATAATCATGATAATAGCAACAAAGAAAGGAAAATAGCTGATGTGGTTTACGGTACACCATATGGAGTATTATAAAAAAAAAAAAAACAGTGGATATAGGAGAGAGGAAAAAGATAGGCGAGAAAGTGGAGATTTGAGAGTAGAGTATTCTTTCTTGAAATTACCCGGTGAAAGTAGTCCTGAAAAGGACTGTAAGGACAGTCAACCTGTCCGACACGTCGAGTCTCTCTACTACTCATCATCTCTACTCCCCGACTCAAACCAGCATCTGCTCATCCCGGCTCCTCATCAGCTCTACTACCATGACTACTCAAGCTGTTCTCACTCATCAATTCCTTCTGGTTTACAGTCCTTTTCAGGACTACTTTCAAGAAAGAATACTCTACTCTCAGATCTCCACTTTCTCGCCTATCCTTTTCTTCTCTTCTTCTATCCACTGTTTTCTATAACACTCCACATGGTGTACCGTAAACCACATCAGCAATTGTACATGCCACCATGTAAACCTTCAAACAACATCAAAGAAAGGACAGTATCTGAAGTTCACTCACATAAATCATCGTCAGTTTGCGGTAGTGGCGATACCTTAACCACTTGCTTGGGTTTGCGCTCTTTCGGGGGTGGTTTGGGGCGATTTCCTTTACCTCCATTGGTGAAAGGTACAGATCTTTGATCGACGCCCTGAGAGAGTGAAAAAAGGCATAGATAGAAACATAAACGATGTGATTACAAAATTATGATCAAACGAGAAAAATCTATGTACTGGTAAGTGAGTCGCCTCTGACAGTTCACCTCGGGGAGTCTCACCTGCATTACGCGATTCGATATAGCGGGAGTAGCAGCTATCAAATACTTATTCACAAAAGTAAACACTCATATGATAATAAAATACTATGTCCATTGACCCAAACATGACCTTTGACCATGATCATGTGACCTAAGACATGTGGAAAACAATCATTCATGCTTGATTGCCCCCTATGTCTATGTTTCATGAACTACATGTATAGTTCCATAAGCTTTCTAAATTACGATGCCAATTCAACAAATACCCCTAACACGGCCAAAGTTCATTGACCCTAATTGATCTTTGATTTTGGTCATGTGACCTGAAACACACACCAGATATTCAGGGATATATTTTCACTCTTACATGTATGTCCCAAATTTCATGAACTAGATCTAAAAACTTATTCCACAAATACCCCTAAACACTAGGCCTATCAAAGTTCGTTGACCCTAATTGACCTTTGACCTTGGTCATGTGACCTGAAACCCGCACAGGATGTTCAGGGATACTTAATTGCTCTTATGTTTAAGTTTCATGAACTAGATAATTTTTTGAAGTTATGACGACGTTTCAAAAAATTAATCTTGGTTAAGATGTCGATATTGATTCCCCCAACATGGTTTTATTTCATCGTCCCTAAATGACATTTGACCTTAATCATGTGATCTAAAAAGCAGAATGTTCAGTAGTATTTGATTACCCTTATATTTAAGTTTAACTTGGTCGATATACTTTCTAAGCTATGATGAAATTTCAAAAACTCAATCTTGGTTAAGATTTCAATTTTGACGACGCCGCCGCCGTCGGAAAAGCGGCGCCTATACAGTGCGTATAAAAAAAGTTTACACTTTGAAAAAGCCCTGGGAATTAAAAAATATACAACATGTGGGTAATTTTTTCATATATAATCTTGGGGTTGGGTCTCATCTATCCAATAAAAGGAAATAAGAGAGCTACGTCTCACTCGTCTATTTATTTGTCTTTCAAGTATATATATATATATATATACAGTGCGTATCAAAAACAGTTAATTACATTTTGAAAAAGCCGTGGGAATTAAAAAAACATACAACATGTGGTAATTTTTTCACATAAAATCTAGGGTTTGGGTCTCATCTATCTAATGAAAGTAAAAGTTTTGACAGAATGTTACACTTGAGTGAGTACTGTCCATTTTTGTAAAGCTCGCAGAAATCTGTTCGCGCAGATATGCTTGTTTTCACGCTGTGTCAAGGGGAAAGGGCGAAATCAAACCTACCCTGCGAAACATTTCTCATGCATTTCCCCTGCATTTTAAGTCAATTGAAATAAAACGGATACATTCAGGCATTTTGTAACAATTTTGCCACCCAAATTGAAATTTGAACTGTTAGTACGCACAACCGTTACCCTTTTTGTGCCAGCTGGATCTGAGGACATAACAGAATCTGAACAAAAGTTTATTTCAGACATCTTTAGCATTTTTTTCACTAAGTTTTTATCATCTAAAGTGGTTTTATTTTCATTTTTCATTTAATACTTTTTTCTCCACACTTTTCTTAAGCTTGACAATGATTAACAAAATGAAAATCAAACCTAAGCCATTTTATGTAAATCACAGCTCAGTGTAAAGCAAATATCGTCACGATGGCCTTAGTGTGTGGGGGAGTGGGATGGGGCAAAAAGCAATCTTAAAAGTGTTTTGGGCAAGGAAACAAGTAGAAAAAGGTAAAAGATATCTTCAAATCAATTTTACTAGCTAAATTCAACGTGTTCTTCACGATTAAGGTCTACTTTAATTCGCATAACTATTTCAAAGTTCTGCGCAAATAATTTTTACTAACTTTTCAAAAGTAAGTGGTGCTCATTCAAGCGGAAATATTTTTCGACAGTTATATCGTCATTTACTTAAATAGATCTGTACCAATGTTAAAATGTGTAAAAATTTTCAGGATATTACAAATGTGTAATTTTACAGGGTTTTTTCAAAGTGTAAACTTTTTTTGATACGCACTGTATAGTCTCGCTCTGCTATGCAGGCGAGACAAAAATTACTCACTCAGTTAGAGAAATGGCATATTATGCATGACGCACCTTCTCATTTAAAAGAATTTTTATACTCCTGTCTTTGTTTTCACTATCGTTGTTTCATTATTCTCTTCATTGTAAAAAAATTCAATATTGAGTAAATAATCATTCATTAAAAGATACTACCATCTTATAAATAATGTTTGTTAGTTTTTCATTTTTTACCTAAGTTTTTTTTATTTCTACTGCAATTACATGTCTGAAAATGTGTAGGTGAGGAAACACGATACGTTAGTTAATAGTTACGAATAAATAAATGATTTTACATATTTTTTATATAATTATTAGGCTATATCCATTATAAATTATCAGGTTTTTAAAGAACGTCACGTTGAATCACATTTCATTACACCGAATTGATTAATTTTCTTTTAAGATATGGAAGATTTTGGTATTTTGACTAATGAAAAATATATAGGCCTACATGATCATGTGCATGCAACAAACACTACCAAAATAATATATAGATAGGCCTATCTTAGCTCCCGTTTTTGTAGAGTGAGGAAGGGCATTATGTCAATACTTTTTTGCCCGACACGTTTTTATAAGACGGACAAAGCACGTCATGGTATTGGCAAATTGGGTGCATATGATACAATTCATACTTTTGTTCAAATTTCTACCTCTTTTAGATAAGAATAAGTTTTTTCGGTCTTTGCTTTTACTCGTTTACAGGTGGCTGCAGCTTAGAAAAAAAATACATTAAAGATATGCTTGCTGCAACAATGGTTATCATGATTTATTTTGTGTGTGTTTTTTTTTTTAAATAAAGTCCTATCAAAATGCAATCTTCACATTTTGCTATCACGAAATTGATCTCAGCAAATTAGTAAATTCCCGATGTATTGTGCCATTAAGCAATATGCCTTCGTCATACGCACGCACGGGGAAATTTTGAAAGGAAAATGCAGATGAACAGCCACAATAGAATCATGTTTGCCATAGGAATATTATTGCTATTTATGGCTTGCTGTCTTGCTTGAATAATCTTACAGAAAGGCTGAATTTGAAGTGAATATTTGCTGAATGTATGTTGAAAGTTCATTGGAAATACCCTGGAAAAACACATTTAAGAAAAAATTAGTTGCTTGTTTAGTGTTTATTAATAATCACATGCACTAAACCACTCTGCAACATTACCCTAGCTTGTTAGTAATATTCTATTTTGGGTTTCTTTTCCTTGTTCCGGACGGCGCATAGTCTGGTGCATTGTGACTGTTGTTTGTGAGTAAATATTCATCTAAGGATTGTGAAACTCATATCACCTTAAAATGATGACCTATCATCCATGAATTGGATTTTAATACCAAAAGATTCACTGCACTCTATATTATTTTGCATTAATCCCTTTAATAATCTTCAAACTTTCCGAAGTGTGGTTTGTAACAGTATGACTCTACTCTATTTTCCGGTACCAAACGTGACAACGATCTGATCCTCTATGACATTTGTAAATGTGATCTAAAAACACATTAATATTATTTCTGGATTTACCTTGATTTGTTGGTTTGGATGAGGCTCCGAGGGTGCAGCTTTAGGCGGCCCGTAACTTTTCTTTTTTGGAGGCAGCAAAGCCTGCTTTCTTGTAAGCCCTCGGTCTTCATTTGACATTAGTGGCTGGGGCTGGCTTATTGGACATACCTCTTCATAGACGTCTCGTTCTACAGGCTGAATAAAAAAAGCAATATTAACGAGACCCTATTCTAATATTACGTATACATATCAGCTTAAACAATCTAAATTTTTTGTAGATTTTTTTTATTCTTGACTTGGCCTTTTGTCGTCCACTATAATGCTGAAAATTTATCCAAATCTTATAACAAATAGTGAAGTTATTGAATTCTAAAGTTTAGCAATATATTGTGTAAATATCATGCACCATGAGAATTCCTTAGGGGGCTAATGATGTCACATCCCAAATTTCCTTTTTCTTAAATATGTTATTACATGAAATCATATTGTTTCATTTTTTTTCATACATACGTGAATGATATGTTTCCCTTGCAACGAAATAAGTTGTAGTGATAGAACTCTAATACACTAAATCAGTTTTCATTCCAATTTCTGGGGTTCTTGAAGGAAAAAAAATGAATAGACCTAATTTCATGTAATAATATACAGCAGAATAAGTGGGGGAAATGACATCATCAGTTTTGCTCATTAAATATTCATGAACACCTAGAACTGTTTCACCGGAATAATGCAAATCTTTAAAATGCCATAACTTTGCTATTCCTTGTCCGATTTTAATCATTTTCCAGTGTTTAGTTTGTCTGATTTTTCTTTATCTGTTTAAATCATATTATTTTCGGCCTGAAGTACCCCTTTGACTTCAGCGGCGTGGATTTAATCAGTCTATTTTATTCTCATGATCATGTACCAGGCTTTCATAACATTTTTTCTATAACAGTTTCCAGACTTCAGATGCCAATGTGCAAAACCAAATTTTATGTTGCAAATGCTGGCAAAAAAAATGACGTTTATATATTGTTTGTAAGGCATTTTATATATGTAAACAATGCGTATTTAAAAAAAAAGGTTTACAGTTAGAAAAAAATCCTGTAGAATTATACATTTGTAATATCCTGAAGATTTTTTCCACATTTTAACATTGGTACAGATCCATTTAAGCAAATGACGATATAACTGTCGAAAAATCTTTCCGCTTGAGTGAGCACCACTTACTTTTGAAAAGTTAGTCAAAATGATTGGCGCATAACTTTTAAATAATTATGCGAATAAAAGTAGACCTTAATCCTGAAGAACGCGTGGAATTAAGCCAGTAAAATTGATTTGAAGATATCTCTTACCCTTTTAAACTTGTTTCCTTGCCCAAAACAATTCGGAGAATGCATTGCGCCCCACCCCACTCCCCCACACAACGAGGCCATCGTGACGATATTTGCTTTACACTGAGCTGTGATTTACATGAGTTTTGAACAAAATGTTGGCAATTGCCGGTGACGTTCTGTAATAAATTCAATTCAATTCAATTCATGAAGTGGCTTAGGCTTGATTTTCATTTTGTTTATCATTGTCAAGCTTGGAAGAAAGTGTGGAGAAACAAGCATTAAATGAAAAGTGAAATATAAACCCACTTTAAATGATAAAAACTTAGGGAACAAACAATGAAGATGTCTAATATAAACTTTGGTTCAGATTTAGTTATGTCCTCAGATCCAGCTGGCACAAAAAGGGTAAAGAATGTGCTTACTAAGTGTTGAAATTTCAATTTGGGTGGCAAAATTATTACAAAATGTTTGAATGTATACGTTTGATTTTAAGTGACTAAAAGTGCAAGGGAAGTGTATGAGTAATGTTTCGCAGGGTAAGCTTGATTTCACCCTTCCCCCTTGACACAGCGTGAAAACGAGCATTTCTGCGCAAAAAGATTTCTGCGAGCTTTACAAAAATGGACAGTGCTCACTCAAGTGTAACATTCTGTCAATATGTTTACTTCCATTTGATAGATGAGACCCTATCCGAAGATTATATGTTTAAAAATTACCCACATGTTGTATATTTTTTAATTCCAGGACTTCTTCAAAGTGTAAACTATTTTATTTATATACATACATATATATATATATTACATATATGGGGAACCTTGATTAAAGCTACGCCTGTATACCATTATTCTCTTCATCCATTTCTTTCACACAATATTCAAATAAAAGAGTTGCCAAAGCTGTTGTACATGTATGTATGTATGTATGTATGTATGTATATATATATATATATATATATATATATATATATATATATATATATATATATATATATTGTAAAGAAATGGATGAAGAGAACAATGGTAGGCGTAGCTTAAATCAAGGTTCCCCAGATCTATCTACCCTTTGGAAAAATTGGTGATTCCGAAAAAATATCTCTGCCGGGAATATTTTGTCGGAATCACCAATTTTTCCAAAGGGTAGATATCTATGGGGAACCTTGATTTAAGCTACGCCTACCATTGTTCTCTTCATCCATTTCTTTACAATATTTGAATAAAAAAGAGTTGCCAAAAGCTGTTGTACATGTATAACTTTACACACACACACACACACACATATATATATATATATATACATATATACATATAATTCGTCATACTATTCCGACTTACCTTGACACTTTCTCTGTTCACTCTTAGGGATTGATGATTTTCCTCCTGAAGTTGCTATATACAATAATAAAATAACCAATAAATTGAATGTAAAGAAAACTTCCATTTAATTTGATTTGATTTATTTGTTTCCACATTCCAATAACAAAAGCATATACAAGTGTAATAATTTTTTTTTAGCATAACATAATAAGCAAATGAAATATGTGATAACATATGCACAATCTAATAATTCTAATTGAAATATATTTATACCTGATAATTTCCTTTTTTTAACTGTTAAAATATAGCAGAAAATATATATATACATACATCAACATATTACATTTTGAAATGTGGGAGACCTTCATCTTAAGCTTAGAGCTTGAAATTGATAAAGGCCTCAAAAGGAAAGGAGAGGGAAAATCAGACAAACAGTGCAATACGAATATTACCAAAAAAGTCATTATTGATGATTGCACAAAAAGCCCCCTCCCCCAGTCACGTATCCAAAAACGTGAGCATGCATATGAATATGAAACACTTTACTGAACATCATTTCGCAGTAAGTGTAACAAGAAATTACCTTGTTACCATTTTTAGATTTTCAATGATGCTTACCTTTAGCTTATGTGCATCCAAATATGCATCACGTTGATTGGTTATTGCAGGGTCGAAATTGGAGTTTTCATAGATTGGTTCATCTTTAAGGGAATGAAATATTCGAGATATCATCAAAAAAAATCGTCAAAATTATTTTCTGTCATCATTTATTTTGGACAATGAATAATTTAATGAAAGTCAAGATGATGTCTCGGTTCTGCTAAGCTTGGAACAAGGTATCTCATTTCTCCATTTTATATCAAGCGCAGCGAGCAAGCGATTGGTTAGTATATTGAAATTGAAAAAAAAAACGAATTATCAAGTATAACATTACTTCATTTAGGGTTTTTGTACAGTAAATAACCCTTTAAATGACTTTGTTTTGGTTAGAAGCACCTTCGCTCATTTCATAGTTACAGAGGCCTATCGAGGAATTCATGAAGAAATTGGCAGAATATGTTTCAAGCAATCTACTTATGAAGGCAATCCTTCTCCTGTAAATTGTAAATGTTAACTAATTTGGTAAGCGATCAGTTTTGTTTGTAATAATAATTTTAGTACACTGAGTTATGATTCATGCCAAAAAAAGTTCTCAATATACTATGTTTGTTATGTTATGGAAAATGTATTATATACGAATGATGTAATTGCAGAAGTAAACAATAAAATCAATCAAAAATCAATCAATATTTTATTTTATGAGCAAAAAGGTTTTTGTTAAAAAATAACTTTTTTGGGGGGGGTCTCCTTTTCTATATCATATACAATAGCCGATCAAGAGCGTTATAGGTTAATTATTTTCTTGTGCAATCGTTTACATTAGCGGATTCAGTCATTGGTATGGTTCGACAGAATTTTAAAAGGAAATTCTACAGTGGTTGTTAGACTCTCTCATCAAGATTGGCGACACCTCTAGTACCTCTAGTGGCGGATCCTATGCTGGCTCTTTGTGAGGGCCCCGGTTTGTCAATTCTGATCCGCCGCTGCCCACGTGTGCCAAAACTTCATGAACATCGAATATAATTTTCATAATTTGTTTTTGGTCTTACCGTCGTTTTGAGAAACAGGATTCAATGGCCTTTCCTGTGTGAAGAAAAGAATAGGGAGAACTCGTGAGAGATGAATGAAGTAAAGTTGAGTTCAGAATAGTACGTTTGGATTTGTTATCAATACATTAGCTTTATAACGAATTATATTGAATTCAGGCTATATGGGTCAATAAAATTTATGTAAACAATTATTTCAGGACTAGTTTAAGATAGAGAAGTAAAAGATACTCCACAATTAACGTTGCTCGCTCCTCGTTTGCAGCTTTATAGCCATATAATACCAACACAATGAGTCATGCACACAAGCTCTTTGAAAGGTCAAGTCCATCCCAGAAAATTTTTGATTTGAATAAAAAGAGAAAAATGAAACTAAAATAACCCTGAAAATTTCATCAAAATCGGATATAAGATAACATTTTAAAGTTTCACTTATTTTTCACAAAATAGTGATATGCGCAACTCAGTGACATGCAAATGAGACAGTCGATGATGTTCCTCACTCACTATTTCTTTGTTTTTTATTGATTGAATTATACAATATTTCATTTTTTACAGATTTGACACTAAGGACCAACTTGACTGAAACAAAAAGCATTAAACAATGAAAATTACACATGTTTAGGGAGGAATTTATCGTTGTTTCACTTGACAATGAGGAGAAAATTAGAATATTTCATGTTTTATAGTAAAAAAATAGTGAGTGGATGACGTCCTCAGTTTCCTCATTTGCATACCAACGAGGATATGTATACAAGCGTCCCAGAAAAAACGAAACCGAGATTTATCGATCATTTATCATTACTTAATCATAAATAAAATAGACAAATGACCTACCAATTTAAAGCTTAGAATCTCCTCTTTCATCTGATATTACTTAGATTATTTTTCATTCACGCATAAGTGAGCAAATACAATTTGAAGGAAGGATATCAAAAACTTATTTGGCGGGGGGTATCTGGGTTACAAAAAAACCCCACATTTTTGAAAAGTTCAATATCTTCTCTTTAATTTGATACCTAAATTACAGAAAATGGTCGAGAAATAACAAAGTTCTGGTCATTTGAAATAAGGCTTGAATTTCAATAATTTCATAAAATGAAGAGGTTCTCCAGGCTGGCTTTCAAACTCACTCGACACTCCGTTTTGTTGACGATCAGCCATGCATTAAACCTTTTGTTCACCATGCGAAAGCTTCTGTAGGAAACCGATGAAAACACGTTTATCTCATGAAATTATGGAAATACAAGCCTTATTTCAAATGACCAGAACTTTTTTATTTCTTGACCATTTTCTGTAATTGAGGTACCAAATTAAAGAGCAGACATTGAACTTTTCAGAAGTGTGGTTTCTCTTTGAAACCCAGATACCCCCCCGCCAAATGAGTTTTTGATATCCTTTCTTCAAATTGTTTTTGCTCACTCATGCGTGAATAAGAAATAACCTATGTAATATCAGATGAAAGAGGAGATTCTAAGCTTTAAATTGGTAGGTCATTGTCTATTCTATTTATGATTAAGTTATGATAAATGATCGCTAAATCTCGGTTTCGTTTATTCTGGGACGCACTGTGTAAAACTGTTTTGGGAAATTGTTTTGTGAAATTGTACGAAACTTTAAGATTTCAAAACTTTCTCATTTTACATTCAAATTTGATGAAATTGTCAGTGTTATGCTTGTTGTATTTTTCTCTTTTTATTCAAATCAACCTTTTGTTGGGGTGGACTTGTCCTTTACAGATTCATTTGATTAGAACCATTAAGAACACTCGCAAGAACGTGTTTAGCTTGATAATCTGTAATTTATTGAATTGTATACCTACAAAACTAAGGCAAAACTGGCTGTATAATATATTTTTTTATTATTTGAAAAGCGACCTGATCGGGGGCGTAAAGCAGAATCTAATTTCGATCAAAAAAAGGTTCCTTCAATTGCCGCTAAATAGAACCATTAGCTGGACAAAGTGGTACACTATTAATGTTGGGCAACATACTGTCCACACAACAATTGGTTAACGCTTTATCCAATTCTGTGTAGTTTTAAAGCAATGTGTGCTTTGGGTAAAAACTACACAGTATCGGGGTTGAAAACTACCCAGAGTTTGATAAAGTTTTTAACCAATTGTTGTGTGGACAGTATGATGCCCAACATTTAAGAGTGTACAGAAGACCCTGCATCCTGACCTAAACATTGTATGTAACTTAATGTATGTAAAATTTTGAAATTTTCTTTCTATACAAATTATATTTCCCGTTATACTAACTATGGAACTTTGTAGTGTGTATGTCTATAAATATTTCGATGAAATAACATCTATAGCCCTACTGAGTCTATACCAAAACTTAAAAACCCATTTCGTTTGATCTGATCATTACTTTAAGTGTTTTTCTTTTGTTTGTCTGATGTTGCTGTTTTTTGGTAAATAATGATTTTCATACTCTGTGAACCATTTCCGAGAACATATCACCGGGGGTTGCTGGAGATGAATGATGCATCCTGGCATTGTCTCGTTTGTTATTCCTTGGCATTTCTTGAACTGACCTAGGACGGGGTTTGCTCGGGGGTTTGCTCTCTTCACCAGACTTCATCAGTCCCTCTATCGTACTGACCCAGGCTTCCATGTCCAATCTGTGCGTGGGTAAAAGGATTTTCAGGGACGTAGAAACTACAGGGGCCGCGGAACGGTTTTGAAAGGGGGGAGGGGGTTGTCGTGTGTATATACAGTGCGTATAAATAAAAAAAGTTTACACTTAGAAAAAATCCTGTTAATTATATATTTGTAATATCCTGAAGATTTTTCCACATTTTAACATTGGTACAGATCCATTTAAGCAAATGACGATATAACTGTCAAAAAATATTTCCGCTTGAGTGAGCACCACTTGATTTTGAAAAGTTAGTGAAAAATTATTTGCGCAAAACTTTGAAATAGTTTTGCAAATAAAAATAGACCTTAATCATGAAGAACACGGATAATTTTAGCCAGTAAATTGATTTGAAGATATCTTTTACCTTTTTTATCTTATTTCCTTGGGTTTCCTTGCCAAAAACACTTCGAAGTGTGCATTGCGCCCCACCCTACTCCTCCACGCACCGAGGCCATCGTGACGATATATTTTGCTTTACACTGAGATGGGATTTACATGAAATGGCTTAGGCTTGATTTTCATTTTGTTAATCATTCTCAAGCTTGGGAAAAGTGTGGAGAAACAAGTATTAAATGAAAAATGAGATGTAAACCCACTTTAAATGATAAAAAATAGTGAAGAAATGCTAGAGATGTCTGATATAAACTTTTGTTCAGATTCAGTCATGTCCTCAGATCCAGCTGGCACAAAACGGGTAAAGGTTGTGCTTACTTAGTGTTGAAATTTCAATTTGGGTGGGAAATTGTTACAAAATGCTTGAATGTATCTGTTTTATTTCAATTGACTAAAAGTGCAAGGGAAATGTATGAGAAATGTTTCGCAGGGTAAGTTTGATTTTGCCCTTTCCCCTTGACATAGCGTGAAAACAAGCATTTCTGCGCAAACAGATTTCTGCAAGCTTTACAAAAATGGACAGTGCTCACTCAAGTATAACATTCTGTCAAAACCTTTACTTTCATTAGATAGATGAGACCCAAACCCTAGATTTTATGTGAAAAAATTACCATATGTTGTATGTTTTTTTAATTTCCACGGCTTTTTCAAAATGTAATTAACTGTTTTTGATACGCACTGTATATATATATATATATATATACTTGGAAGACAAATAGACGAGTGAGACGTAGCTCTCTTATTTCCTTTTATTTACGTGCTTTCGGCCATCATCGGCCTTCGTCAGGCCTACAAAAAACAGAATGAGATAGAACGAACATAACATAATTTGGTACGATTATCATATATGTATATATATATATAACTTGGGTATAGTGTTACATTTGTTTATAATTCTGCAACATTATAAATAAATGTAACACTATACTACAATTTAATCCGAGCTTTCGGCCTTCGAGCTATATCAGCAACGTCAAATCGTCTTGTCATTTTTTCGCCTAAGTGTTTGGTACAAGACACAGAGTCATGTTAAGGAGTAGATGTCTGTTTACATTTATATACATATATACACTCTAAACAAGTGGAACGCATCTGGCACTCTCGCCTGCATTACGCCATCTTATATAGCAACAGTGCTAACTTTGAAAACAGATATTGAATAATTATTCACAAGAGAAAACACTCATACTTGATTAACTTCATGTCTATGTTTCATGAACTACATGTGAAGATCCATAAACCTTTTAAGCCATGACGCCAATTCAACAAATGCCCCCAACATTGCCAAAGTTTATTGACCTTAAACGACCTTTAATCTTGGTCATTTGACCTGAAATGCGCAAAGGATATTTAGGGATACATGGTTACACTTTATGTTCAAGTTTCATGAACTAGATCTATAAACTTTCAGAGTTATTATGACAATTCCACAAATACCCCCACATTAATAGATACAAATACCCCCAACAATAATAAATAAATCAAATCAAATTATCAAAGTTCGTTGACCCTAAATGACCTTTGACCTTGATCATGTGAACTTAAACTTGCACAGGATGTTCAGGGATACGTAACTGATCTCATGTCTAAAATCATGAACTAGATCTATAAATTTTCAAAAGTTTTGATGACAATGGCCCAAATACCCCCAAAATTGTCAGAGTTTGACTCTAAGTGACCTTTGACCTTCGTCATGTGACAAGGAACTCAAACAGGATGTTCAGTGATACACTATTACCCTTATGTCTAAGTTTCATGAACTAGGTCCATACACTTTCTAAGTTATGACTACGTTTCAAAAACTTAACCTTTGTTAAGATTTTGATATTGATTACCCCAACATGGTCTAAGTTCATTGACTCTAATTGACCTTTGATCTCGATGATGTGACCAGAAACTCATGCAGGATGTTTAGTAATACTTGATTACCCTTTCATGAACTAGGCCCACATACATTCTTATGATGACATTTCAAAAACTTAACCTTGGTTAAGATCTCAATGTTAAATATATATATATATATATATATATGAACGAAAATTACTATAATAAACAAAAGGGGAAAAAGAAAATGAAACCTGATCAAACATTACACTATTTACTGAGAAGTTGGGTTTTATATCTCCTTATAAACACATCTAATGATGGACTATATTTAACAGAAAGTGGCAACCTGTTCCAGATAATTGGTCCTTTGTAAAAATACCAATTAAAAAAAAACATGATGCATCTCTTTTTTTAAAGTATGATGCGTCTCTATAACTAAACAATGAATGCAAATGCGAAGTGCGAGCTGAAAATCAATGATGTTCAGACTTTTAAAAAGGGACATCTAAAAGACCCATTTTAGGAATTCATAGAGATTATCTTAATTTTCAAATCGAATTAAAAAGATGACGAAGCGCGAATTGTTTTGCAATATTAAGATCTTCAGACTAAATATTCAAAGAACTTTTTGTAATCATTAGCATGATACATATTTCAACAATTAATGCGAGCGCAAGATGAAAATTATTGATATTTAGACCTGAAATCAGAACATTTTAGGAAGAAGTAATAACACAATGCGATATATCTAAGCAATTAATGCGGTGAATTATCGGATGGTATATCAGTTCGTCCGACTTCACATCGTCTAAACTCATTTCGTCTACAACCAGTTAGTCTAATATCCGATTCGTCTAATTCCCACTTGGTCTAATATCCAATTCATCTAATTCCCACTTGGCCTAATATCCAATTCTTTATAAGCAATTTGGCTAAAACCAATAAGTCTAATTTCCAGTTGGTCTAACACCACTTGATCTAATTTTCATTTTGTCTGATTGTCACATGGTCTAATAACCGTTGGTCTAACTTCTATTAAGTCTATTTTCCACTTGGTCTAATATTCACTTGGTCTAATGACGACTTGGCCTAACAGCCTAATGGTCTAATGACCACTTGGTCTAATGTCCAAATGGTCTAATGACCACTTGGTCTAATCGCCAATTGGTCTAATGCCCAGTTGGGCTAATTGTGACTTGTTCTAATTTTCATTTGGTCTAATTCACACTTGGTCTAATGTCCATTTATTACAATAAAACATCTTTCATTATTTTTTATTTGATCTAGATTTAACCAATATGGTACGGGTTAGTTCTGGTGGGCGCAAAACCTCACCGTGAAGGACTATCGATGACGAGATAGTCACTCATCAAATGAATTATTCTAATCAAATATAATTAATATAATTCTTATAATTAGGCCTATACATGTATATCGATCATATAGATGATAATGAAAATTATACTCATAATCATTACATCACCGCATGAACATTTACAGAACAATAAGTTGGGGAACTTGTAGCTTATGGTCGAATGACGGGTTTCATCAGAATAACATTATGAAGAAAGGAACGAAATATAATGTAATTGATTGTGTGGATACGTATCTGGTAAACATGTTCATGCCTCTTTTAAATCATTTTGCAGACCTTTATCAATTATCACCACAGAATTCATTCATCTTACATATCTTCTCATTCTGTTTTTGTTCTACTTCTTCGCCTCCTCCTTAAAATGGATTGCAGGGTTCCCAGCCCATCAGGGATTTTTTATACGTTTTTCCAGTCAGGGGAAAGCAGGGCATATTGCCTCAAATGAGGGCAAAATCAAGGAATTTTGATCAGCCCTAAAGTCGAAAGCACGAGAGGCAGTCAGATTCTGTTATATTTTGTTGTATATTAAAACAACATTCATTGAATGGCATGTGTTTTTTTTTTAATGTAGCCTCTTATACTACAGTACAAGCATGCTCTGGTACATATAATTAAAAATAATAATATGCCTATATACTTGTAAAAAAATAATAATAAAACATGTAATTCATTGCAACAGCTTAGAAAACATGAGAAACTGGGAATGGGTTTAAATAATTATCAGGGAATTTTTAAACTTCATTAGAGAAAAATCAGGGATTTTTGTTTTCTTGAAAAGCTGGGAATCCTGATTGGGTTAAGCAAGCCGTTAACTATCTACAGTAGATCATATACATAGATGTGGATAAATAAAAAAAATCATATTTTTCACCTCTATGATCGTACATTAGCGTTATTTTACAGAAAAATAGATTTTTTTTACCCAAACCTTCAAAAATCCCCTGAAACAGACAAAAAATCTCCAGTTTGTTTAGTCCCCAAGTAATTTTTTTCATCCCTACTGGCTTTTGAAACTCCCCATATTTTTAAAATTTGGGGATGGATATATACGTCAATCAAACTGCACTCCAATATCGAGGGAGCGCGTGTGCAGATTCGAAGCCGGCGCGCGGAAAATAACTTTAAAGTAACTTTAAAAATTTCACCATAAAATTGAAAAGAAGTCACCATGGAAATTTTACAAATTAGACCAAGTGACATGTAGAAGAAATGAATGTTAGACTATCTGGAAATTAGACCAAGTGGAATTTATCCGAAGTGGAAATTAGACCAAGTGGAAATTAGCCGAAATGGATATTAGACCAACTGCACATTAGACCAAATGAATAGTGGACCAAGTGAGGATTAGACCAACTGCACATTAGAAAACTGCAATATAGACCAAATGAGGATTCGACCAACCGGTATTCGAGCAAGTAGTATTTGACCAACCGACTATTAGACGAACTGGTATTAGACCAAAAGCAATTAGACCAAGCAATTAGACCGCAACTGGGTGTTGTGGCGTGCGCCTGTAATCCAAGCTGTGGGGAAGTTACAAATTGATGAAGAGGTTCCAGGTTCGAGCCCTGATCACGTCTTTCGGATGGTGACGTTAAAGGTCGGTCCCAGACGTAAATAATCACACCTGATTGATACACGTCTGTCAAAAACTAAAAATACATCGCATAATAATATACATTAGAGGAAATGGCAATTAGACCAAATGAAAAAATTAGACCTAGTGACGATTAGCCCAATTGGGCCATGTGGCTATTAGACCAAGCGGTTATTACGCAAATTGGCCATTAGACCAAGTGGTCATTAGACCAATTGGCTATTAGACCAAGTGGTCATTCATTAGACTAATTGGTTATTAGACCAAGTGGTCATTAGACAAAGAGAGGATTGGACTAAGTGGGTTTAGCCCGATTGTTATTAGCCCATCTGATGATCAGACCAAGTGATATTAGACCAACCGTAAACCAAGCAACAGGGATGGGCTGAATTTTTTTTAGATTTACTTACCTGAAAGGGACAATTTTAAGGACTATTTATAGGAATTCATGAAAAGGATGCATGGGATAACTGGAGTTGATTTTTATACATCCTCCCCTAAAAGGGACATGTTAATGACTGTAAAAATTCATGGAGGATTCGTGTCTAACGTTTCAAATCAGTGCGAGATGAAAAGCTTTGACAATCAAACAAGAAAAAAAATGTATTTCGGAACTGTAAGAATTAATGAAGGGTAACGTAAGAAAATGCAAACATGCAGCTAGAGACAAAAAGTTATGATGTATGCATTTGAAAAAAAGGAATATTTAGAGGACTGAAATGCATATTATTCAGGAAAATAAGTATATCTCTTATCAAAAGTTGTCACAAATATTCATCCTTGTGTAAAGACATGCAAGATATTTCTCAAATGTGTTGGAAACTCCTTTACCGTGGCATGATGGTATTAGGAGATTCAAGAAAATAAGTATATCTCTTATCAAAAGTTGTCACAGATATTCATCCTTGTGTAAAGACATGCAAGATATTTCTCAAATGTGTTGGAAACTCCTTTACCGTGGCACGATGGTATTAGGAGATATGAGAAATAAACTATCTGGTCATGCTGGTAGTAGGCCAAGTGGATAGGCCGACAAACTTATCAACACAGTAGGGGAAGGCGGGGTAAGTTGTGACAGTTTTTGCTTTTTGCATGTTAGAATTGAAATGATTAATAATCTTGTCGAAATAAGTACCTTGCCTTGAAATTTAATTCTTCTGAAATATTTTCCACCTATATATAACTTTTTATCCCCACACTGAAAGTCATCGTGACCTTTGAAAAAAAACGATGTCAAATGGCTCAACTTGCCCCATATATGGGGTAAGTTTGAGCCACCTTCTGGGGTAAGTTGAGCCACAAAAACTATGTACAAAATGTATGAGGGGAGAACCAGCATGTCATTTTTTTGTTTAAAGTCTTTTCACTTGCTAATTCTCTATAAATACTAACATCCTTTAAAAGGAAAAGAGCAGTCATGTAAATTTGCTCCTTTCATCCAGCATTTCAATTGATTTTTATGGTTTGTTTGTTTTTAAGATACATTACCAAAAGAATTACCATGGATCAACTTGCCCCATGCTGTTTGGCTCAACTTGCCCCAGTCCCAACTTAGTGCAATAATTTTGTATCCACACATTTATTATGCATCCATCATATAAAAGACTATGACAAGAATGAAGATCCATACCTGGACTAATAATGTTGTTATCATGTCTTTATTATATTTAAAGACATGTGTGTTTATAAAGCACTTATCTATTTCACACTCTTTTTTTACTTTTTTGGCTGAAATTCATATTTTTCCCTCTAAAAAACTACTTTTTGTTTCAAAGTTGAAAACAATGTGGTGGGGTTAGGGGTTATGCTATGGGTCATCAATACATGACACCACTACAATGTCTGACTCATTTATTATTGGCCTGGGGCTGGTGGCTCAACTTACCCCGCCTTCCCCTACATATTTTTCAATGATTTCAGTCTTTTTTTAAACTCGCCTGTGGTGCACACACTTTCGAGTTCATGCATGGATTTTTTGTGTTTACAGTACCTGCTATTAAAGCTGATGAATGTTGGTCTAACTTTGGTTCCGACCCGGGTTCCGACACACAGAATGTTGTTACGGTTACTAGGATCCAACGATACTATCTCAGAACACATCTTTTTCGGGTCTTCTGACACTTCAAGCACGGTCTTGTCAGGGGCCGCTTTGTAAACGATGACTTCTCCAAATTTATAACTGCCATCCTGAAAAGGAATACAAAAGGGAGAAATGGGTTAAAACAAAGGCGTGAATTTCAGCGTTGGTCGTAAATGGCCCGTCTTTAAAAGTTTTGGTCTACTCCTGAAGGAAAATCCAGACACTCATTGATTTCATACTTAAAAGGTATGGCTAATATTCATTTTGATTATAAAATATTCCTTAAATGAATCAAGGTATTCTCAAAGATTTTTTAGATAAACTCACCTGTGACGTATCACTCGTATAGTGAAGGTTTTGTTTTAGCTGAAATTTTGATAAAGACATTGAGTTGGTTTTTAACAGAACTAATTTCTCAAACTTGATATGTAACTATAAACTGTTAACGATCTAAAATGAGATGCAACTTGAGAAAATCACGACTCGACTTATGGTTATATAGTCTATCACTTGAAAAAAAAAACCCATCGGTTGCGCAATCATTGCATTCTCTAAAAAAAAAATCCCATCCACCACGATCCCGCCCCCGCCTAGACAATAGTTTAGTTGTCAATTGTTTTCTTTATTTAGCCCATGATCTCCATGTAAATAAACGCACGACAATGACCTTGTTGGTAACGTTTATTTCAATACAGCAAAACTAATTTTAAATTACCAAAAGTAATTCACAAGTTGAGACTAGGGTTACGGCTGCACACCACTAAGTACCTGTCATATCGGGGACTTCCCATCGACGTCATTCATATCACATAAAATCAATGATGCTGCTCATCTGAGAACTTTTTATCACATAAACATGAATTATGACTATTACTGCTTCAGATAAATTCAGTTAAGTAGTATTATTTGATCCTTTTAGTATTTTATGGGGACATTATAAGTTGCCCAAGAATATCTATCTTCACTATCAATGGCATATAACTATGGGGGCACGTGCCTCCCCCATCAGCTGGCCAAAAAAATCGTTGGAAAGCCAGAAAAAGAGGGGAAAGAAAGAGAAACGTAGTGGAGGAAGAAAATATTATTCTATATTTTATCGTATCATAATATTTTATATGTTGTTATATATTATATTACGTAAGAAATAATTTTCTAATAACTTTATGAAAAATAATTTGCTTAGGGTAAAATTGTTCATCACTCCTGATGCTCGCATATTCTGTTTAATGAGACAAATACACCTATTCAAGGGAATTAAATGGTACTAAAACATCCCATTTTCAAGTAAATATACACCAAATATATTTCCTCTCACTTCGAGTTATCATTCTTACATGTACATGTAGTGGACTATGCTTCTTTTCATGACTACTTAAAGTGATGGACCCTTTTGAGGTCTCAATATAAAACATTTCCAGTCCTTGCTTACGATATGCCTGCTCTTCATGAATTCCTAAAAGCAGTCATTATAAATGCCCCTTTTAGCTGGTCTGAATATCATGATTTTTCAGCTCGCGCATTGCGATCACTTCATTTGGTTAGTGAAATACGTATATGCACACTAAGAAAAATAGGTTCAACTTTGCACCTTTAAAGGTGCAGACCAGGGCCCTGTCTTTCAAAGAGCTGCGATTGATCCAATCAATCGTAATTCTATGGAAATCCATCAGTGTCACAATTTTTTCACCAGGAAATTTGCAAAATGTCCTTTGTAAACAAAAGAGAACACACCAAATTGTCAAGAAATCAATTACTTTATGGATATACATTCATATCTAGAATTTTTTTGGAACAAACATGCATTTCATATGTTGACTTTGCTGGCTTTCCATACTTGCGATTGATGGGATCAATCGCAACTCTTTGTAAGACGGGCCCCAGATGCCACACTGTGGGCGCACCTTTAAGGTGCAACTTTGTACCTTTTTTGGAAAGGTGCAACTTTGCACCTCTCTGAAAGTGCAAATGAGGGAAAGAGTTCCATAAATTGTGTACCCCATCAAAGAGACAGAAGATTGCCGAAAACCGCGGTTTGTTCACTTCAGTTTTTCTATGGATTTTAAGAGTTGCTTAATTACCTTGCTTGGGACTCAAGGTCACCTCGTTGTAACTGCATTCAAGACATCTTCCCGCTATGCTATGCTAGCGAGAACCGCGGATATCGAAATGGGTAATGTGTGATAGTTCGACTAGTCTAGACTTATACCGGTCACATTTACTCTATGCATGGCAGCCGTACAGCGAGTCGAAAACAGCCGTTTTATTCAAAATAAGGTTAGAACGACTGTTTTCGACTCGCCGTACGGCCGCCGTAGAGCAAATGTGACCGAGGTATTACAGACCCTTTATGTAGTTGGTACAAACAAATGTTAAAACGACTGTTTTCGACTCCCCGTACGGCCGCCGTAGAACAAATGTGACCACGGTTATAGTCTTATTGCCTTTTTTCCCGCAAAGTTGCACCTTTCTGGTTCCCCTATTTCTTGTGGTCTTAATGAATTCCTATATACATGTATATATATGTATATATATATGCCAAAACTGTTGTACATGTATAATTTCACATGCTTTCTCCCATACGTGTACTGTATCAAAGCAATAGCTTTGATCAAGCTGAGGCATGGCGGCTTGTCATTGTTCAAAAACCCACTTTCACCTGACAAAAGAAATTACAGCTTGGTCCAACGTTATTAAATGAGGTCGGGATAATGTTACAAATGTTCATACGCCCAACATCACAATTTGATATTGGTCCAAGGACACAATTGACGTTGAGTCGGTGGACATTTTACCTTCAGCCCAGCTAGTAGACTTGTTAACCGCAAAAAAGGGGTGAACGTTGCATTTTTGAGTACAAATGTCCAACTTGGCACAAATGTTCCTTGAGTCAAAAGAAAAAGATTCATCCAATGAGACACGCTGTATCTTTGCAAATAAGCAAGTAATTTGCATAAATTTGCATATTATGTCGATATAGTGAAAACAAGTATTTAAGAATATAGATTTAACCAGAACTGCCCTAAAATTGGAAATAAAGATTTAGGGTAAGAAAGGGAAGAAAATTGTCATAAAATTATTGGGATATCCTCGTTTATTATTACCTAATTTGCATAAATTATGCAAATTATAATTCAAAACAGTTTTTTTCGTGAATCCTCAACTGTTTTATAAATAACAGCATTTAATACACGATGTCAACATTCTACATGAAAGAGAATATATTAGCGAAAACATCGATATGCTTCATGACAGTATTGGAGTCTTAATTTGCTTAGAAAGAGGGCAAATATGTCGAAATGTATGACGTGATATTGCGCAAAAACGAGACCAAAACAACCTCTATGACACAGTCACACTCACGAATCCGACAATAAAGCGATCAATGGTATGTCATTCGAGATAACACAATCCCAACATAATAGCTTCCATCGGCTTCTCGTATATCGCTTTTGTTGGTGTGTCTGCCACACTGTAATCTATGGTATATACGGGCAAAATGCATTCGGTATTGGTAAAACACCATTTGTTTTATTTGTTTCTAATTTGTTTCTCTTGGAAATATTACAGGAGACATTGCTTTGCAGGTTAATGCTTTAATGAAGCTCTGGACCATGAATTCATGAATCATGATTAATGTACCCTACCTCAATCCATATTTTAACTTTATTAAAATATATATCTTTTCACTATATCGACATAATATGCGAATTACTTGCTTATTTGCATAGATACAACGTGTCTCTTTGGATGAATCTCTTTCTTTTGACTCAAGGAACATTTGTACTAAAAATGCAGCGTTCAACCTCTTAACGAGTCTACTAAACGTCAACAAATGGCATTTGGCCAATGTTGGAATGGAACATAGGCCCAACATTGTTATTTGATATCGGTCCAATGTCTCAAATTGATCTCGGCAGACATTTTAAAATTAGCCCAACATTAATAAAGGACTTTGGGCCAATTTTGGAATTATATGCATAGGTCCAACATTGTAAATTGATATCGGCTCGGCGGACATTTTCACATTAGCCCTACGTCAGTACATGGTGTTGGTCCAATGCATCAACCTCTGGCGGTTCCAACGTTAACCCAATCACCGGGCTAGCTGGGCAGGATCAATCCCACTCCTGACACCACGCTTGACGGACATGGATCCAACTTTTGGTACATACGGTTTTCTTGTCAGTCTGCCACTGTGCCTGTCAGTCCGTTGCGTCTGTTTGTTCAAAATATACAGTATGACCGTTGCTGATGGTTTCATAATGGAATGGACTGTTTACAAGCCATCACTAACTGTCAACTCTCGTATGGTTTTCTCGCAACAACCCTATACTGAATCATCCATTATTTGCAATTGATCACCTTTCGCATCTCGCTGTGAATTAATCTCTCATCCGTCGACCATTCATTAACCAGCATTAGTTCTACACACCAACAAATTATTACCTATATGTTACTCAAAATGATATAGTCCTGAGTACCATTATGTCAGATCGTTACCTTTAATTACTAAAAAAAAAACAAATTACGAGAATGACTAAAATTCACCAGCATTGGTTCTACACACTAAAAAATTGTCATGTTACTCAAAATAACATAGTCCCGAGTACCGTTATGTCAGATCGTTACCTTATATTACTAAAAAAAACAGTTACGGGAATGACTAAAATTCACCAGCATTGGTTCTACACACTAAAAAATTGTCATGTTACTCAAAATAACATAGTCCCGAGTACCGTTATGTCAGATCGTTACCTTTAATTACTAAAAAAAAAAACAGTTACGGGAATGACTAACATTCACCAGCATTGGTTCTACACACTAAATTACTATAAAAAAAAAAACAGTTACGGGAATGACTAAAATTCACTAGCATTACGGTTCTACACACTAAAAAATTGTCATGTTACTCAAAATAACATAGTCCCGTGTACCGTTATGTCAGATCGTTACCTTTAATTACTAAAAGAAACCTGGTGAGCACAACATAATTAGAGGGAATGGGAGAATTATGTGCAATGGGAAGCGTCTTCTTTGAAGTCGATTCCTCGCATTTAAACGTTTCTATAAAAAAAAATCGATATGCCAGTTACATACTGGAATGAATAAAAAATCTAAAATAATTAAACTAACTTTGCTAATCGGCCTGTTCTTCCAAATAAAACAACTAGATTATGCATGCTTATACAACCTTTCTAACAAATAACTGATAAAAAAACATGACAACTCCAACTTATTCATGAAATATGCGAATTTTTATTTATTCACAGACCCCCCCCCCCCGCCCCCGACACATGCAGACCCGGGGCCAATTGCACGAAAGGGTCTTTGCAAGGACCGTCTTTCGTGTCGCCCATCTTTTATGATGCGCCATGTGAAACGCATTTTAAATAAATCATCTGCAAACATATTTCATTCGTCCGTTAAATTAAACAACATATTTGTTTATAAAATGATGTGATGTATCATGAAATTGTATAAAATTTGATTTAAAAGCAAACTAACGAATCTTATTCTTTATCATAAATTTCAGAAACAACCCGCCTATAGCGTATCATAAAAGATGGGCGACACGAAAGACGGTCCTTGGAAAGACCCTTTCGTGCAATCGGCCCCAGTATTCTGAAGTGAGGTTTAACTTAGACCATGGTCTAACTCTGCTAGATTTATGGGGAGCCAAAAATTCAAACAATTCTGCCAATATTGTATATATCTTATATTTGCTACATTGTTTTCCTTTGCTTTCACAATGAAGAAAATATTTCAGTTATCATTCTGAGACAGTTATAATGATTTGAGTATAATAAGAATTAATGAATTGAACATGTACCAATACTAGAGATTTGTACCCCAATTGGCTCTCCTTATTTCAGAATATGGGCCTTACGATTTCCGTATAGTCTAAGTTTCCAGACCCTATATGCTCTCTAATAAAACAGAATATATTTCATTACATCTACATGATTTGAAAAGCGACTTGATGGGAGGGGGGCGTATAGCAGAAATTAAATTCGATCAAAAGGTTCCTTAATAGAACCCTTAGCTGGTCAAAGTGATGTATACCTGGGTACCTAGGATCCTGCGTCCAGACCTATACACTTTATATAGGCCCTATAACTTTAAAAAATGTTGAAACTTTATTCTTCTAGTTGCTTTTATACAAAGTAATTAAGGAATTAGGATAAGTGCATGCCTATGAATATTCCGATGATGGAGAGGAACGAGAGATCTATGTATTTCTTAGATGTCCAAACTTCGGAAAGAATTGGTGACCTTAGCTGAAGAAGACCGGAGTTGTAGAGTGCCTTTGGCAGTGCGTCTGCTCTGTGGTGTAAGGTAAGTAATTGTTGGTTGATCATAATTCTTATCATTTACTTTCGTGCTCTGCGGCAGGATTCCATGTCCGACCTGTTACAACCGATTATCGGTTGTAAAAAGACCTATGTGTGGGAAAAATAATATTCAGAGACGAATAAATACAGGGGCCGATTTTAAAAGTGGAGGGGGTGGCTAATCATAAAAAATCATGGATTTTATGTTTTCTACGCTTTTATTTGTTCCGACACTAGACGTGAGAGGAAGGGTATCCCTGTAAACCCCTTAGAAAAGAGGTTATGACAAATACTACTTCCGTTCTGTCTCATCACACGAGTCTAACCAAATTTTTGATAACCAGTTCGTCTACTATATATATTTGGTTTAATTGCCGATTAGTCCATTTACCACTTTGTCTATTTCTATTTAGGACTACACCATTGTCGTCGTATATGAACTAGGCCTTACACCACCTACAAACTTAAAATATTGGGCAACATACACTCTAAAAAATATTGGGTAAAATGCTCCATGAGGGTAATAATATTGTGTCCAACCAACATTGGGCATTTTTAGCTCATCCGGCCCCAATTTTTACTTTTTTTCTTCTTCCATCTTGTAGAACTTTATGAGGTTCACCAAACTTCTACACAGATTTTTGAAATTTTCAGTAGAAAATTACTTATGCTAATTTATGCGAAATTTATTCAGAAATCACAGAAAATGCCTCTTCTTCTTTATTTGTCGACAGATTTTGATATTTTTTCTTCCATCCGGTAGAACTTCATGAGGCCCACCAAACTTCTACACAGAATTTTGAAAATTTTCAGTAGAAAATTATGCTAATTTATGCGAAATGTATTCATAAATCACAGAAAATTCCTCTTCTTCTTTATTTGTTGACAGATTTTGATTTTTTTTCTTCCATCTGGTAGAGAGCTGCATGAGGTTCACCAAACTTGTACACAAAATTTTGTCTGGAAAATTATTTATTCTAATTTATGCAAAATTTATTCATAAATCACCAAAAATGTTTATTCTTTTTCATTTGTTGATCAATTTCAGGTTTGTTTGCTTTATATAATAGCTCGAGGTGGTGATACAAAATTTAAACATAGAATTTTTAAACTCATTGAATCTGCTATTTATTCATATATTTTCAAAACTCACAAAAATTGCTTACTTATTTGTTGATTGATTTTGGTTATTTTTGTTCCATCTGAGAGCTACATTAGGTTCACCAAGGTTCTACACAGAGTTAAAAACTTTGACTAGATAATAATTAATACTTGATTCATATGAAATTTATTCATAGATCACAATAAATGCTTCTATGTCATTTCTTCATCAATTTCAATTCTATATCCTCAATTTATGTCACCAATATAATTCATATAATTTTAATATAAATTAAAATTGTGTTAAATTGTGTTGCGAGATGCCGGATGAGCTCCACATCATTGATGTTCTAGTTATTTATCCAGTGTTTAAAGTAATTGCTACTTATTCTTTAACCTTACTGGACAATATGCTTCCAGCATTGAGTAAAATACTGCCCCAAATTGGTTGGACACATAATTACCCTCGTGCTGGTTGAAATTTTATCCAATATTTTTACATTGTACTGTCCACTGTGTTGGGTAATGTATGTTGGTAAAAAAATTATAGATATATTCTGGGCAATTATCTGATTGAGCAAATTCATTACCCAATTATTAGTTTTTATTACACACTTTGGACAGATTTTAAACAATAGTTGCATGGACAGTATGTTAATTGCTCAGGGTTGGTTAAAAGTTGGGCATTTTTTGCCTATTTTAAGAGTGTAGTTTATGCGATTAGATAAACTGTCTACGAACCAATTTCCTTTTGATAAGGAAATGTATGATAATACATAGACGAAGTGGATATTAAAAATGTAAGTATTATTAGACTAAATTAGATCAGGTGATGGTTTGACCAAAAAGATAATTAGACCAAACTGATAGAATACCAATTGTGTTTATGCATATGCATGATGGTGTTAGACGATCTGAGAAATAGAAAATCTACCCCCAGCATGCAGTGGTGCAGTGGTGGATTCAGAGGGGGGGGGGGGTGTATACACCCGGCCCGTGTGTATAGCAAATGTTATCAATGGGGATATGTTGTTCACACACAATTTTGTTTTGCTTGTCCAACTTTACGTTGAACAAAACTAGGCTATATACCTTCAATTTTTAGTTAAGCACTTTTTCTGCTTGTCAAAATTTTACGTTGAAAAATAATTATCATTTTTCAGTGATTCCCATTTTCTTTGGCCTGTCAAATTTTCGTAGGGAAAGTATTTGCCCCCCCCCCCCATTTGAAGAATCCTCGATCTGCCCCTGATCATCACATCTTGATTTTAATCAATAGAAAAAAAATCTAACAAGCTTAACACTGAAAATTTTATCAAAATCAGATGTAAAGTAAGAAAGTTTAAGGCAATTTAAAGTTTCGCGTATTTTTTTACAAAACAGTTATATGCACATCTCAGTGACATGCAAATGAGAGAGTCGATGATTCCTTCACTCACTATTTGTTTTGTTTTTTATTGTTTGAATTATACAGTATTTCAATTTTTACAAATTTGACAATAAGGACCAATTTGACTGAACCATAAAATATTAAAACAATGGTACCGCATGTTTAGGGAAGAATGAAAATTTATTTCACATGACAACGGGGAGAAAATTTGAATATTTCATATAATAAAATACGAAAGAAGCAGTGAGTGGTGTCATCAGTCCCCTCATTTGCATACCGAGCAGGATGTGAATATAACCGTTTTGTGCGAAATTTACAAATTTCATAACTTTGCATCCGACTTTGATGAAAATTTCAGTGTTATGCTTTTCTGCTTGTTGATTTTTTCTCTTTTTATCTAAATCAATTTTTTGTTGGGGGAGACCTAGCCTTTAAGGATTGCAATCTGGAGATTATTCCATCGAACTATCGCGATAATTGCGTCTCCATTACAAGACTTTCTGCCTTCTTGTCAGGTGCTCGGCGTTTAAGAATGGAGAAGGGTAATAATATTAGCATCATTTTCCTCTGTGAATGTAATATGCACATAATTTTAAATGAGTGAGACAATTTTTAAGACCCGCTCATTACCTTTAAAGGTGCAGACCAGATGGCACAATGGGAGCACCTTTAAGGTTTAACTTTGTACCTTTCAGAGAGGTGCAAAGTGGCACCTTTCCAAAAAGGTACAAAGTTGCACCTTAAAGCTGCGCCCAGTGCGACATCTGGTCTGCAACTTTAAAGGTGCAAACCCGGGGGGGCAAAGTTGAACCTATTTTTCTAAGTGTGCAGACCCAAAATTGCTCAAAAACGTGAATTCGTGCACAAATCTAATGCAAATAGTGTTTTTAGCCCAAATTCATAAATGTATCATTATTTTTTCATTTTACTGATTAAAATCGGTCAATTCCATTTTGTTTATGGTCAAAATAAATTCCTCGAAAATTTCAATTGAAAAAAAAATCAATGAAAAACAAAAATTCGAAAAACAAAGAAAAGTATGCGAACCCAAAATTAGCATTTTATGGGCATTATTTAGTTCATTAGAGCACACTTGATTTTACGCATAAATTGTTAAGTAATATATATAATAATACGTTGTGTATTATTATTAAGTAGTTATATCAAAAGTAATGTATAAAAAAGGAAACCTTATCTACAAGCATTCTGCTTCCGTTTTATGTACTTAAACATGCATTATATGTATTGATTGAGAATGCTTGCTTATAGTCTACGTGTGTAATGGTTGCTCAGCTTCTAATGTAAGTTATCAAAGTTTTGTAATATAACGGATTTGTGGAAATAAAACTTAAATGAAAAATGAAATTAGCATAATAACCATAATTTTTGAGATTTTTCGCAGAATTTGATCTTATAGTTTTGCAAATTATGCCAGGGGTAGCGCGTGCCAATTTTCTTGTCAGCCACCCCCCCCCCCCCCCCGTCGTCTCAGGCGACGAAATGTCCCAGTCTGATATTAGGGTTAACGATGCTGATTTTCCATCGGAGCGATTGCCTGTCGCCGGAGAAAATGTCATGGAATCATAATAAAGAGTAGGAAAATAATTATTTGATTTGATACGAATCTGTTTGCATTTTTTACGATCCTTGCACATTTCATAAGCCAAAAATTATGAAAGAAATCGATATACCTGTAAATAAAGACAATACACTGCAATACATGTAGAAATAGGATTATTTATTTTCCGATTCAAAACATCAAAAACAAACACAACGATAAATATTGGCTAACATATTTACAGTTTGCATAACTGTAGGAAATATAAACGAGCTGGATTACACTCTTAAAATAATTGGGCAAAAAATGCCAAACTTATAACCAACCATGGGCAACACACTGTCCACACAACTATCGGTTAAAATCTGTCTTACCAACATACATTACCCAACACAGAGGACAGTATATGTTGCCCAACATTTTAAGTGTTTACCCACTGTATCTACTGTGCCAATTGTAACACAGCTGATCTGCAATGGGGTACGTCAAGAAAAGAACAGATAAGAGGTAAAAATAGAAGGAAAAGAAGTGAAATAATAATGATAATAATAATGATGATGATAATAATATTAATAATAATAATAATGATAATGATAATAATACTAACAACAACAATAATAATAATAAAACAACAACAACAATAATAATAATAATGATAATAATAATATGATAATAAAAATAATAATAATATGGTCCATTTTATAAAGCTCAATTTATATATTATATATGCTGAAGCATATTTGAAAAGCAAAAAAGCGATAAAAAACGAGAAAAAAAGGTTTTCACAACCGAAATGGAGATCAACTTGGTCCCGAGAAATTTGAAAAGAGGTCGTTTTGGTTATATTTTTTAAAAACATTTTTACACATCTTCCAGAATACCTGGGGGTGCTGCCTGTAGAGTATAATACACGCAGCACCCTTAAGGTAATGTGGGGGTGGCACCCCCGCTTCCAAGGGCCATGCACCTGGGTCGAGTACAGCACACTGTGGGTGAATTGCTTGCTGAAAGAATACACGGCATGGTTCGTAATCGAAAGCACTAATTGAAAGTCGTAACCACTATTACGTATAGGTATATACCAAACTTCATAGATACAATTAAGTGAAATCACGACCCTGTGACCTGGGGATGCTAATTTACCTAGGGGGTGTTGCGTATGTTACACGTGTTAGGCAGCACCCCTTGGAAATCTGATAGGTATGCTGAATCAGAAGAGCTGAAATATAATCAGAATCACCTTCGTTTTGTAGTGAAAACCTTTTTATTATTATCAAATACTAGTATTTATTTGACCAAAACCACCTTTATTCTGAGCGAAAGCCTTTTTATCAGTTGTTATATTTCAGTTTAGCCTTGTTATATTTTAGTTTTTATCATTGCACTTTGGTATTTCGTTGATAAACACAACCGTCATCGACTTACTACTTGATTTTCAATCATAGCGATTTACATTGTGCATGATTATCCATTGATCTTCATCAAAATATCATTTCACGGCTTCCAAGACAAAATCCAAGTTAGAAATTAGCAAATATTATTGATACAACTATACGCATAATTACATGAAAGACTTGTAACTTTGTATCTCAAAAATTATGTACATCTTTTTTTACAATGTATTTACATAATAATTTTGTAGAAAAATAGTAAATACTGCCCCTGCATGGTTGCTTCATTTAAGAAAACACATTAACCCCTCTATATACAATGACAACATTTATAATAGACATAGACTATATGGCATAAGACAAATGATTAAATTACTTTGATGAAAGACCCTTTGGTATATTGTTGTGTATATTATAAACCTATACGACACTGTATTTACATGGCATTTCATAATGGGTAACATTTTTGACATTACTTCACTACTTCAACTGTTACAAAACAAGATCAGTTAGAATGTAACAAATGAATGCATTAAAATACATATAATTTTGTGTACGAAATCAGCCAGAATTTGACAAATGAATACATTGAAATACACAATTTGGTAGACTTATGCGTAGACTTATACCTATACACGAAACTGTATTTACATAACATTTCATAATGGGTAACATTCTAAACATTACTTCACTGCTTCAACAATATAATACAAACAAAATCAGTTAGAATTTCACAAATGAATACGTTAAAAGACATAATTTTGTATAAAAAATATCAGTTAGAATTTAACAAATTAATACATTAAAATACATTATTTTGTATGCTTATGCGTAGACTTATACCTATACGAAACTTATTTACATGGCATTCCATAATGGGTAACATTTTAAACAATACTTCACTGCTTCAACAATATAATACAAACAAAATCAGTTAGAATTTCACAAATGGATACATTAAAAGACATAAGTTTGTGTATAAATTCAGCTAGAATTTAACAAATGGATACATTAAAATACATTATTTTGTATGCTTATGCGTAGACTTATACCTATACGAAATGTATTTACATGGCATTTCATGGTAGGTAACATTTTAAACATTACTTCACTGCTTCAACAGTATAATACAAACAAAATCAGTTAGAATATAACAAATGAATACATTAAAAGACATAATTTTGTGTACATACATATACGCTATATGTGCATGTAATGTAAGTATTAATACATGTTTTTGAAAAGACAGTGAAAATATTCGCTCTTTGATGATGACAGTATGTATGATGTCAAAAAAGACCGTGAACTGAGGATAACTTGGAGTACAAAGATTTCTAAGTATGTCATGAAGATAAAAAAAAATAATGACAATAAATGATAACATCAGAAAACGATATTAATCATTAGAACAAGAATAAGTTGAAACAATAACAAGGGCATAGAATTCGAATTACACAACAAAATGTGGTAAATTGAGTTATATTACTAGTACATTAAATTCCAATTATTGCAATTCTTTTACTTTTTTCCGAGCCTATCTATACTGTCTTTTAATTCTTCCAAGTTATTTCCCTTCAATATTTGACTTAGGGAAACTGTTCATATGGATATTTTACACAGAGATTCTACTTGCTACCTGCGATCACACATCGACGGTTTCGATGGCGGTTCACGGCGGTTTGTATGACTAGTCTGAATGACATTTTTATTCAATGAATTATTTTTAAATTCAAGTTTTAGTTTTAAAGTCAAGGTTAAGCAAACCATTAACACCAAACTCACAGGAAGATATTAAAACAACGCAATGTCATAAGAATCATAACACTATACAAAAATAAACAGATGTAGGCAAATAGATTTTCATATTTGCATATGTTTTTGACGTCATTATTATTTTGGACCCGTCTTTGTAATTGATAGCACATGTAGGTAAATACTATAGAAATCTTACTGTTGAAATTTATCATTACTTTAACTAACAACCTATACCCGATCGTATTTGTTGCTTTATTATCTTCTTGTGTAAGTGTGTGAAATATCACTTTTGACAATCCGAATTTTTCCTGGCTTCTTCCCTTTTTGTGGGAATTTTTTTTTTACTTTTGACATAGTTGTATTGAGGCAGCCTTAGATTAAAATGGCAGTGATGTGACGAGCTGAGGCATGATAATTTATGTCATCTCATTGAACCATCTAGCATTTTGATGGGACTTAGCATGGCGTAGGTTAATTTGCATTTCCCACGGTGAATCAAATTCTGAAACCTCGCTAAAAGTCTTTATCAGCATTGATGAAAACGCCGGAGAATTTCGAGGTTAATCTAGAAATGAAAATAGATAAAAAAAAAACATTGGTATTTGTTGAAAAAACATCTCCTGAGTTGTATAAAAGTGTCCAATAGCTATCCCTGGGGTAAATTGGTTTTAAACTCTAAAAATATTGGATAAAAATGCTCCATGAGGGTAATTATGTGTCCAACCCACATTGGGCATTTCCTTTGAGAATTTGTATCTATCCAGTGTGATGACAATTTTGCCCATTCTAAAGTAATTGCTGCTTATATCTTAACCTTAATGGACAATATGCCTCCCGCATTGGGTAAAATACTGCCCCAAATTATTTGGACACATAACTACCCTCATGTTGGTTAAAATTTTACCCAATATTTTTTTCACAGTGTAGTGACTCAAACGAATGCTAACTTGAGAAAGATCTTTTAAGCTTATTGAATGTGCCCCTGAATTAAAAGTGGTCTCAAAGTGATCACATTGAAATATACTTTCTCGTGATATTAAACATATTACAAATTTCGAGATAATTCGACTTGAAAACACAAGTACACACTGTTTCAGCCGAAAATTTGCAGACAATATGGTAAATGGCAGAATTCATTTTCACGCAAAATCCTATTTTACTTCGATAAATTTGTCTAGAAAATTGCTTAACACATCCTATACTAGACAAAAAATCGTAAGTCCAAATGTTTAAAATAGGCCTAAACTTTACTTTTGATAATGAAAAACTAACGTCCACATATTAGACAATAACTTCGAAATTTTCTGTGAACATAAATAAGCAGGGAATAACTGCAATAAAATGATCTTTTTATATTGATACAGATCACGAATCTAAACTTACAGAACCTCATAAGAAAACGATTTCTTGCATTTGCCTATGAGGAGAGTCTCTACTAAGGTATGAAATGCGGACTAAATAATTTCAATTACTTTAACTATTGCCAATATGATGAACAACTTTGCGAAGCTCCACTATACTCTTTGGATAACAGGCATTTTCTGTTTTGCTTTTAATCCCTTCTCTACAAAATGTTACTCTCATTTTTTTTCACAGGTATGTAGAACGCTTTCAAGAACATAGGAAAATGTATTGTCAAATGCCCTTTTTGAAAATGAGCAACCAAGAAGACTTTGTCGAAAATTATTAGTGAAACAAAACAGCAGTTTCCGTCTTGGACTCTGGACAAACGAAATATTTGCAATCGTTCGTCAGCTCCGAACGAAACTGTATTTTCCTGTTCATCAATAATATTTTCGACAAGGACCTCCCAGCTGTTCATTGACATTTGACGGGCATTACCGACATATTAACTCGCTAATGAAACACATCGTTCGAATGCCATTTCAGTGTTTGCTTTACTACTCCTTTTGTTACAAACCTTGTCTGAATTCACACGATTGAGACAAATATGAGCAAATTCCTTCCCCGTGTTCGTAACGTCGATGTTACTTATCTGCAACAATTGATCACCAGCCTTCAAATACCTCGGCAGCCTGGTAGTCTCAACTCTGATTTGAAGAGAAAATTAGAAAATCCGCAGTTAAATGATTAAAAAAAGAAGAATTCATATAATGTATAGTTTACATTTCTTACGACCATCGTATAAAGTGAAAAAATAGTTTGATTAATAAGAATATTTGAAATAAATGAATAAATAAGTAAATCAAAAATATAAATGAATAATAAAACATGATGAATAATAATAAAAGAAAGAAAGTAATAAAAAAGAAAGAAAGAAAGAAAGAAAGCAGAAATATTCATATACTTACATGATATTTCCATCGGTATCACCAACAAGGGAGATGTCTCCAAGCCTGTACTCCTCTTTAGGAATCTGCACGCTTACCCTCATTTCAACTGATGATACTGATCCGTCCCTAAAATACGATCATAACGAATTTTGCTTTACATGAGAATTTATATTTTTTGGTCACATGCATGTACTTCTTATAATTCTTTTTTTCTTGCAAGACAAGGTACATGTCAGCACAGTCATAAATGTACTTTTTCAGTGCGTTTGGTATGTCCTATATTATTGGCCCATTATCCCTCTAAAATCAGGTTTATACATCAAATATTTATTGCCAGGCTCTAAAAAAACAAGAAGAACAATTTTAAAACGATAAATGGTTGGAAGATCTGTTAATCCAACCGCGTAGCTAACCAACCTGAGACTAGGTTGCATTTATACCGATTAGTATATTCAAAAATATATATTTGCTATATTACAAAAAATATGATAGAATTTCCTCAAACTATAAAGAATAGATATTCATGAACACATTCACTTAAAAATATATATCTATTTGAAATTCCATATATCATGTCACCATTGGCCTTACTACGATTTTAAATAAACTGCAAATATGACAAACTATGAAGAAGCCAGACTGTAATGACGATCTGGGCGAAACTATTCCCAACAATCAGTTACATAATACATTTGATTTGATCGAGCATAATGATCAAATGAAATTTATAAGTGAACTCGCAGAATCTATCCAATATAAACCAAAATTTTAATTTATGCAGGGCCTTGGAACGGTTTAGTAAGGGGGGCATACCATACGAAAGATCACAATCAGATTTTTGTTTTCGTTATTGTATATGTTTGTGGGAAATAGGTGTAGGGGTGACCCCCCTGCCCCAATTTTCTAGGCCCTGTGTAGTAATTAATTTCAAAAGTGATGATTTTCACCTTTGGTGGATTTATTAGCGAACTTTAAAATAGTTTCAAAGTGAACTGAAAAAGGGTAATTGTCATCTTTACTTTCTAATACAGCAAAATATCATACAATTTTCAATATTCATTGAAATAGTTAAACAAAATGTACTTCTCATAGATCGGTCTGCATCTGTCTTTTCCAGCGTCACATTTAGCTTCAAGCTCTCGCTCATTATTATCAAGGGGATACACATCGTCGTCTATAGAAATAAGAACACATCATTATTATTTTCATCATCATCATATTCATCATCATTATTATTAAAGTCATGTCATAATTACCATCATGATATTACCATTATTTTCGGTAGGCCTATATCATAATAATCATGGTAATAGCAACAAAGAAAGGACAGTATCTGAAGTTCACTTACATAAATCATCGTCAGCTTGCGGTAGTGGCGATACCTTAACCACTTGCTTGGGTTTGCGCTCTTTCGGGGGTGGAATGGGGCGTCTACCTTTACCTCCATTGGTGAAAGGTACAGATCTTTGATCGACGCCCTGAGAGAGTGAAAAAAGGCATAGATAGAAACATAAACGATGTGATTACAAAATTATGATCAAACGAGAAAAATCTATGTACTGGTAAGTGAGTCGCCTCTGGCAGTTCACCCCGGGGAGTCTCACCTGCATTACGCGATTCGATATAGCGGGAGTAGCAGCTATCAAATACTTATTCACAAAAGTAAACACTCATATGATAATAAAATACTATGTCCATTGACCCAAACATGACCTTTGACCATGATCATGTGACCTAAGACATGTGGAAAACAATCATTCATGCTTGATTGCCCCCTATGTCTATGTTTCATGAACTACATGTATAGTTCCATAAGCTTTCTAAATTACGATGCCAATTCAACAAATACCCCTAACACGGCCAAAGTTCATTGACCCTAATTGATCTTTGATTTTGGTCATGTGACCTGAAACACACACCAGATATTCAGGGATATATTTTCACTCTTACATGTATGTCCCAAATTTCATGAACTAGATCTAAAAACTTATTCCACAAATACCCCTAAACACTAGGCCTATCAAAGTTCGTTGACCTTAATTGACCTTTGACCTTGGTCATGTGACCTGAAACCCGCACAGGATGTTCAGGGATACTTAATTGCTCTTATGTTTAAGTTTCATGAACTAGATAATTTTTCGAAGTTATGACGACGTTTCAAAAAATTAATCTTGGTTAAGATGTCGATATTGATTCCCCCAACATGGTCTTATTTCATCGATCCTATATGACATTTGACCTTAATCATGTGATCTAAAAAGCAGAATGTTCAGTAATATTTGATTACCCTTATGTTTAAGTTTAACTTGGTCGATATACTTTCTAAGTTATGATGAAATTTCAAAAACTTAATCTTGGTTAAGATTTCAATTTTGACGACGCAGCCGCCGTCGGAAAAGCGGCGCCTATATAGTCTCGCTCTGCTATGCAGGCGAGACAAAAATTACTCACTCAGTTAGAGAAATGGCATATTATGCATGACGCACCTTCTCATTTAAAAGAATTTTTATACTCGTGTCTTTGTTTTCACTATCGTTGTTTCATTATTCTCTTCATTGTAAAAAAAAATGCAATATTGAGTAAATAATCATTCATTAATCATACCATCTTATAAATGATGTTTGTTAGTTTTTCATTTTTTACCTAAGTTTTTTTTATTTCTACTGCAATTACATGCCTGAAAATGTGTAGGTGAGGAAACACGATACGTTAGTTAGTTACGAATAAATAAATGGTTTTACATATTTTTTTATATAATTATTAGGCTATATCCATTATAAATTATCAGGTTTTTAAAGAACGTCACGTTGAATCACATTTCATTACACCGAATTGATTAAATTTCTTTTAAGATATGGAAGATTTTGGTATTTTGACTAATGAAAAATATATAGGCCTACATGATCATGTGCATGCAACAAACACTTTACCAAAATAATATATAGATAGGCCTATCTTAGCTCCCGTTTTTGTAGAGTGAGGAAGGGCATTATGTCAATACTTTTTTGCCCGACACGTTTTTATAAGACGGACAAAGCACGTCATGGTATTGGCAAATTGTGTGCATATGATACATTTCATACTTTTGTTCAAATTTCTACCTCTTTAGATAAGAATAAGTGTTTTGGGTTTTTGCTTTTACTCGTTTACAGGTGGCTGCAGCTTAGAAAAAAATACATTAAAGATATGCTTGCCGCAACAATGGTTATCACGATTTATTTTGTGTGTGGTTTTTTTTAATAAAGTCCTGTCAAAATGTAATCTTCACATTTTGCTATCACGAAATTGATCTCAGCAAATTAGTAAATTCCCGATGTATTGTGCCATTAAGCAATATGCCTTCGTCATACGCACGCACGGGGAAATTTTGAAAGGAAAATGCAGATGAACAGCCACAATAGAATCATGTTTGCCATAGGAATATTATTGCTATTTATGGCTTGCTGTCTTGCTTGAATAATCTTACAGAAAGGCTGAATTTGAAGTGAATATTTGCTGAATGTATGTTGAAAGTTCATTGGAAATACCCTGGAAAAACACATTTAAGAAAAAATAGTTGCTTGTTTAGTGTTTATTAATAATCATATGCACTAAACCACTCTGCAACATTACCCTAGCTTGTTAGTAATATTCTATTTTGGGTTTCTTTTCCTTGTTCCGGACGGCGCATAGTCTGGTGCATTGTGACTGTTGTTTGTGAGTAAATTTTCATCTAAGGATTGTGAAACTCATATCACCTTAAAATGATGACCTATCATCCATGAATTGGATTTTAATACCAAAAGATTCACTGCACTCTATATTATTTTGCATTAATCCCTTTAATAATCTTCAAACTTTCCGAAGTGTGGTTTGTAACAGTATGACTCTACTCTATTTTCTGGTACCAAACGTGACAACGATATGATCCTCTATGACATTTGTAAATGTGATTTAAAAACACATTAATATTATTTCTGGATTTACCTTGATTTGTTGGTTTGGATGAGGCTCCGAGGGTGCAGCTTTAGGTGGCCCGTAACCTTTCTTTTTTGGAGGCAGCAAAGCCTGCTTTCTTGTAAGCCCTCGGTCTTCATTTGACATTAGTGGCTGGGGCTGGCTTATTGGACGTACTTCTTCATAGAAGTCTTGTTCCACATGCTGAATAAAAAAAACAATATTAACGAGACCTTATTCTAATATTGCATAAATTTATCAGCTAAAACAATCTAAATTTTTGTAGATTTTTTTATTCTTGTCTTGGCCTTTTGTCGTCCACTATAATGCTGAAAATTTATCAAAATCTTATAACAAATAATGAAGTTATTGAATTTTAAAGTTTAGCAATATATTGTGTAAATATCATGCACCATGAGAATTCCTTAGGGGGCTAATGATGTCACATCCCAAATTTCCTTTTTCTTAAATATGTTATTACATGAAATCATAATTGTTTCATTTTTTTCATACATACGTGAATGATATGTTTCCCTTGCAACGAAATACACCAAATCAGTTTTCATTCCAATTTCTGGGGTTCTTGAAGGAAAATGAATAAACCTAATTTCATATAATAACATACAGCAGAATAAGTGGGGGAAATGACATCATCAGTTTTGCTCATTAAATATTCATGAACACCTAGAACTGTTTCACCGGAATAATGCAAATCTTTAAAATGCCATAACTTTGTTATTCCTTGTCCGATTTCAATCATTTTTCAGTGTTTTGTTTGTCTGATTTTTCTTTATCTGTTTAAATCACATTATTTTCGGCCTGAAGTACCCCTTTGACTTCGGCTGCGTGGATTTCATCAGTCTATTTTGTTCCCATGATCATGTACCAGGCATTCATAACATTTTTTCTATAACAGTTTCCAGACTTCAGATTCCAATGGGCAAAACCAAATTTTATGTTGTAAATGCTGGCAAAAAAAGACGTTTATATATTGTTTGTAAGGCATTTTATATATGTAAACAATGCGTATTAAAAAAAAGGTTTACACTTAGAAAAAAATCCTGTAGAATTATACATTTGTAATTTTCTGAAGATTTTTCCCACATTTTAACATTGGTACAGATCCATTTAAGCAAATGTCGAAAAATATTTCCGCTTGAGTGAGCACCACTTACTTTTGAAAAGTTAGTCAAAAATGATTTCCGCATAACTTTTAAATAGTTATGCGAATAAAAGTAGACCTTAATCCTGAAGATCGCGTGGAAATTAGCCAGTAAAATTGATTTGAAGATATCTCTTACCCTTTTAAACTTGTTTCCTTGCCCAAAACACTTCGAAGAATGCATTGCGCCCCACCCCACTCCCCCACACACACATCGTGGCCATCGTGACGATAATTGCTTTACACTGAGCTGTGATTTACATGAAGTGGCTTAGGCTTGATTTTCATTTTTTTATCATTGTCAAGCTTGGAAAAAAGTGTGGAGAAACAAGTATTAAATGAAAAGTGAAATATAAACCCACTTTAAATGATAAAAACTTAGTGAACAAACGATGAAGATGTCTAATATAAACTTTGGTTCAGATTTAGTTATGTCCTCAGATCCAGCTGGCACAAAAAGGGTAAAGAATGTGCTTACTAAGTGTTGAAATTTCAATTTGGGTGGCAAAATTATTACAAAATGTTTGAATGTATCCGTTTGATTTTAAGTGACTAAAAGTGCAAGGGAAATGTATGAGTAATGTTTCGCTGGGTAAGCTTGATTTCACCCTTCCTCCTTGACACAGCGTGAAAACGAGCATTTCTGCGCAAAAAGATTTCTGCGAGCTTTACAAAAATGGACAGTGCTCACTCAAGAGTAACATTCTGTCAATATTTTTACTTTCATTCGATAGATGAGACCCAAACCCAAGATTATAAGTGAATAAATTACCCACATGTTGTATATTGTTTTATATTTTTTAATTCCCAGGACTTTTTCAAAGTGTAAACTTTTTTATACGAACTATATATATATATATGTGTGTGTGTGTGTGTGTATGTATATATATATGTATATATATATATATATATATATATATATATATATATACATATATATATATATATATATATATATATATATTTATACATGTATATATGTGTGTGTGTATAATTCGGCATACAATTCCGACTTACCTTGACACTTTCTCTGTTCACTCCTAGGGTTGATGATTTTTTCTCCTGAAGTTGCTATATACAATAATAAAATAACCAATAAATTGAATGTATAAAAAAACTTCCATTTGATTTGATTTGATTTATTTGTTTCCACATTCCAATAAAAAAGTACATACAAGTGTAATATTTTTTTTCTTAGCATAACATAATAAGCAAATGAAATAATTGATAACATATGCACAATCTAATAATTCTAATTAAAATATATTTATACCTGATAATTTCCCTTTTTTTACTGTTAAAAAAATAGCAGAAAATATATATATATTTAAACATATATCAACATAATACATTTTGAAATTTGGGAGACCTTCATCTTGAGCTTAGAGCTTGAAATTGATAAAGGCCTCAAAAGGAAAGGGGAAGGAAAATCAGACGGACAGTGCACTAAAAGAGACTTATCTTTTATTGCACAAAATAATAGGAATAATACAAAAAAAGTCATTCATGGATGATTTCACAGAAAGCCCCCCCCCCCTCCATCACGTTTCCAAAAACGTGAGCATGCATGTGAATTACGAAACACTTTACATTTCGCAATACGTGTAACTAAAAATAACCTTGTTACCAATTAGATTTTCAATGATGCTTACCTTTAGCTTATGTGCATACAAATATGCATCACGTTGATTGGTTATTTCAGGGTCGAAATTGGTGTTTTCATAGAGGGGTTCATCTTTAAGGGAATGAAATATTTGAGATATCATAAAAAAATTGTCATAAATAATTTTCTATTAACATTTATTTTGGATAATGACTAATGTAATGAAAGTCAAGATGATGTCTCGGTTCTGCTAAGCTTGGTATAAGGTATCTAATTTCTCTATTTTGATTACCAAGCGCAGTGAGCAAGCACCTGGTTTTAAAAAAAATTATCAAGTACAGTATAACATTATTTCATTTAAGTTTTTAGGCAGTAAAAAGCCCTTTAAATGACTGTGTTTTAGTTATTTTTATGAGCAAAAAAGTATAGGTTCAATTTTTTATAATAATGATATCATTTTTTTGTGGGGGAGGGTCTCATTTTCTATATCATATACAATAGCCGATCAAGAGCGTTATAGGTTAATGATTTTCTTGTACATTCGTTACAGGGCCCCGGTTTTATTCTGATCCGCCGCTGCCCAAGTGTGCCAAAACTTAATGAACATCGAATATTATTTTCATAATTTGTAATAAAGTTTTTGGTCTTACCGTCTACAGGATTCAATGGCCTTTCCTGTGTGAAGAAAAGAGTAGGGAGAACCCATGAGAGAAGAATGAAGTAAAGTTGAGTTCAAAATAGTTCGTTTGAATTTGTTATCAATACTTTAGCTTTAATATAACGAATTATGCTGAATTCAGGCCATATGGGTCAATAAATTTATGTAAACAATTATTTCAGGACTAGTTTAAGATAGAGACGTAAAAGATACTCAACAATTACCGTTGCTCGCTCCTCGTTTGCAGCTTCATATCCATATAATACCAACACAATGGGTCATGCACACAAGCATTTTTAAAGATTGCTGTTAAACAAACTAAAGAATTTCGAATATAGTGTATATGTATATACATATTCCGATGAAATAAGATCTATAAACCTATATCTCTACTGAGTCTCTACAAAAACACCCATTTCGTTTGATCTAATCATTATTTCCTGTGTTTCCTTTTGTTTGTCTGCTGTTGTTGTGTGTGTGTTTTTTGTAAATAATGATTTTCATACTCTGTGAACCATTTCCTTGAACATTTCATCGGGGGCTGCTGGAGATGAATTAAACATCCTGACATTGTCTCGTGGGTTCCTTTGCCTTTCTTGAACTGATTTGGGACGGGGTCTGCTCCGTTCACTAGATAGAATTAGTCCCTGTATTGTATTGTTCCAGGCTTCCTTGTCCGACCTGTGTGTGGGTAAAATGATTTTCAGTAACGTAGAATCTGCAGGTGCCGCGGAACGGTTTCGAAAGGGGGCTGTCGTGCTAACCATTTATAAAATCACAATTAGAGATGGTCAATTCGGTTTATTTTCAATTGGCCTACTGCCAATTCGTCCAATCGCCAACTCGTTTACTATCATGTGGTCTACCATCAGTTCGTCCACTATCCACATGGTCTAATTGCCATTTCGTCCACTCACCATTTTGTCTAATAACCAGCTGGTCCAATAGCCATTTAGTCCATATATATAATTTAGTCTAATTGGACTAAGTGTTAATTGGGCAAAATTAATAAAAATAAAATGGGTATTAGACCAACTGGTAATGAGACGAAATGGTCATAGACGAACTGGTGGTTAGACGAATTGATAGCTGTTAACAGAAATGTTGATGGACGGAATGGCAATCTATAATCGGAGCATCTGTGGTAGCATTTGTCTCACCCACCAGCGCTAACATAATACATAATATATAGCCACCTAACTTGCCAACAAAACAATTACCTAGCAGTTTTTCTAACTCTTGAGTTCCCAACACCAAGTGTCTGCTGAGGAGACTATATACTAGGTCGTGAAACAGGCCCAAAACGAACAACAACATGATATTAGTGGACGAGTTGGCAATAGACGAATTGGCAATTTACTGGATTTTCATGAGTTTATTGGACACTCACCCCCCCCCCCCCTTTTGAGTATTGTGTGGTTATTAGCGTGTTCGTATGAACTCCCTTCAAAAAGAGTTATAAAACAGATAAATTAAAATTATACTTTTTTAGGGGGGGTCAAGAGTGTCCGGTGGCGTAGACAAACGGCGCCCGGGAAAAGTGCTAAAATCGAAACCCTTCAAAGTGTATTATATATACCTATAAATACATTGTATATAGTAAACACACGGCCAATCAAAATAAACACAATATCAATGCGAGGTCGAACATTTTTTCAATATCAAGACATCAAGACGGAATATGACTGCCTAAGTTGGTTTCTTAATCTATGATTGATTGATTGATTTGATTTGATATGATAGCACAAGAGAACAAAACAAGTTACATTCAAATTAACATACATTATATGGGAAAATCGTAAAATAATGCAATGATAACATCTGGAAAACATTTGAAAAACGAGAGTTCATATTTGAAAATGAATGAAGAGGCAACTAGAAAGGCAAAATATTATTTGTGCTTCCACCTTTACAAAAACTGGGAATTGAGTTTATTGTGAAATATAATGTAATAAATACTGTGAACCTGATATAAACATTAGGCATTGGAAAAGTAAATTTTAGCATATATATGGATAAATGCATACATACATACATACATACATACACCCATACATACACACGTACACCCACCCATGCATACATACACACACACACACACACACATATATATATATATTGTAAAGAAATGGATGAAGAGAACAATGGTAGGCGTAGCTTAAATCAAGGTTCCCCAGAGCTATCTACCCTTTGGAAAAATTGGTGATGCCGAAAAAATGTCTCTGCCGGGAATCGAACCCGGGCCCCCAGCTTTGAACGCCGGTGCCTTAACCACTAGACCACAGAGACGGTTAGTAGCTAGGGCGAGCCCGATCCGATTGACCGTCAGATAGACAGATTTTCGACACTATACCAATTATATATTCCTTTGTCGGGTGAAGGTGAGTTTTGAACAATGACAAGCTGGGGGCCCGGGTTCGATTCCCGGCAGAGACATTTTTTCGGCATCATCAATACTTCCAAAGGGTAGATAGCTCTGGGGAACCTTGATTTAAGCTACGCCTACCATTGTTCTCTTCATCCATTTCTTTACAATATTTAAATAAAAAAGAGTTGCCAAAAACTGTTGTACATGTATAACTTTACACATTTGTATTTCTTCTCCCATATGTGTACTGTATCGAAGCAATAGCTTTGATCCAGCTGAGGCATGGCGGCTTGTCATTGTTCAAAACTCACCTTCACCCGACAAAGGAATATATAATTGGTATAGTGTCGAAAATCTGTCTATCTGACGGTCAATCGGATCGGGCTCGCCCTAGCTACTAACCGTCTCTGTGGTCTAGTGGTTAAGGCACCGGCGTTCAAAGCTGGGGGCCCGGGTTCGATTCCCGGCAGAGATATTTTTTCGGCATCACCAATTTTTCCAAAGGGTAGATAGCTCTGGGGAACCTTGATTTAAGCTACGCCTACCATTGTTCTCTTCATCCATTTCTTTACAATATTTAAATAAAAAAGAGTTGCCAAAAGCTTTTGTACATGTATAACTTTACACACACACATATATATATATATATATATATATACATGTATATATATATATATATATATATATATACATGTATATATATATATATATACATATACATATACATATATAAACGATAATTACTATAATAAACGAAAGTAGAAAAGGGAAATAAAACCTGATCAAACATAATTGGAATATTTACTGAGAAGTTGGGTTTTATTTCTCCTTTTAAAAACATCCAACGATGGACTATACAGAAAGTGGGAACATGTTCCAGATAATTGGTCCTTTGTAAAAGGAACAATGTAAAAAAAACATGATGCATCTCTAGCTAAACAATGAATGTGAGTGCGAAGCGCGAGCTGAAAATTATCGATATTCAGACCTTAAAAAAAGAACATTTAAAAGACCCTTTTAGGAATTGAGATGATTATCTTATTAAATAAATCGGCCAAATAGGATGACGAAGCGCGAGCCTGTTTTTTTTTTAATTAAAGTCTTAAGATTAATACTCTAAGCACTTTTTGTAATCATTAGTATGGTACATATCTAAATAATTTCAGCGAGCGCGAAGCGCAAGCTGAAAATTACTAACAATTAGACCTAAAATTAGGACATTTTAGGGAGAAGAAAGAGAAACGTAGTGGAGGAAGAAGAAAGAAATCCACAATACGTATCTAACTAAGCAATCAATTAATACAAGCACCAGGGATGGGTTGAAATTTGTTTATATAATTAACTGAGAGGGGAACATTTAAAAGAGTATTTATAGTAATTCATGATAAGGAAACATGGGTGAAATGCAAGCGCAAAGCGCGAGTTGATTTCTTATATATCCTCACCTAAAAAGGACATTTCCTTTTTTCCATTTATGCTCAATTTTATAGTGTTTTTTCACGAGGTAAGAATGTCCATCTGTTAAATTGTATCCGATTTATATTACTTTGTATTATGTTCGAATGGAAATGAAATAAAGAACTGAATGAAATGGAATTGACATGTTAATGATTGTTTTTAAAAAAAATCATGAAGAGGATTAATGTTGTGTCTCCCTTATCAAATCAGTGCGTGATGAAAAGCTTTGATAATCAAACCAGAAAAAAATCAATTTCTCAGTATATTCGCTTGACCTAACACCACCTTTTTTATGGGATCAGAATGAACTGTCTATGAATCAAATATTCCTTTGATAATATATACATAGAAATGCATAATAAGTATATAGACGAAGTTGGCATTAGAGGCCTACCATCTAGGCATTTGACTGAGGATCAGTAGACTTGGAATATCTTACTGTGTAATGTTCTAAATCATCGTATTGCCAGCACAGATTGAACCAGTGTTCAATCTGTGACTGTGCTATCATCCTTAGAATAAAAGCAAATTTAATGCCCAGTCGTAATGACCTCGTAATAGTCGTACGATTGCCTAAGATTCGAAACAAATTTGGCCTTTACTCTTAAATAAAGGCTTGTAATCTTTCAAAATGGTTATATTAGTATTCTTTCAATTAATTTTAACTTTCAATTAATTTTAACTTCAAATAAAATGAAATGTTCCATTCACCTTTTCAGAAAATGAGCAAAATGCGATTTGTTCCAAAATCGGATCGCGAACAGCCGTAAGTGCGATGACCATTAGACCATGGTCTAAGTTAAACTTGACTACGGGCTATAGAGTTCAGGCCTGATACGATCTGAGAAATAAATTATCTGGTTATGCTGGCAGTAGGCCGAGGGGAAAACAAACTTATCTTCAAACAAATTTTCTGTATTTACGGTACCTTTTTTCAAAGTTGAGGAATTTCAATCCATCTTTGGTTCCAACACACAGAATGTTGTCATGGTGACTAGGATTCAACGATACTATCTCAAAACACTTCTTTCTCGGGTCTTCTGACACCTCAAGCACGGTCTTGTCAGGGGCCGCTTGGTATACGGCGACTTCTCCACATTTATAACCACCATCCTGAAAAGGAATACAAAAGGTAGAAATGTTTTTTTTTAAGACATGAATTTCAGCGTTGGTCGTAAATGGCCCGTCGGGTTCTTGGTCTACTCCTGAAGGAAAATTCAGACACTCATTGATCTCATACTATGGCTAATATCTATTTTGATTATAAAATATTCCTTAATGAATCAAGGTATTCTCAAAGATTTTATTTAGATAAAATTAAAATTAAAATTATACTCACCTTTGTATCACTCGTATAGTGAAGGGTCTGTCTTAGCTGAAATCTTGATGAAGACATAGCCTGCATGGTGTTGATGTTATCAGCACTAATTTCTCAAAATGAACATGTATCTATGAACTGTTAACGATTTAAAATGACATGCAATTTGAGAAACTCACGACTCGGCTTATGGTTATATAGTCTATAACTTGACAAAAGAATCCCATGTTGCGCAATCATTGCATTTTCTGAAAATTAAATTCCCACTCACTAGGATTTTCGCACCCGCCCCCGCCCAGACAGTTGTGAATTGTTTTCTTCATTGAACTAAAGTTTAGACTAGGGTTCGAATAAAGAGGTACAAATTACGGCTGCACATGACACACTCAGTACCTGTCATATCGGGGAGTTCCCACTGACGTCATTCATATCACATAAAATATTTTTCATTTTTATTTATTTTATTTACCACTTGTTGGATGGAACACCCTATCAGCACATGCTGTTTTTCGTAGGGGTCCATACACACAACAATAAAAATGTACAATAAACAGTCAAACATGATAATGATTAAAAACACAAAATAATATGACATAAATCATAAGAACATACAATAAAAGGCGAAAGAAACAAAACACAATATGATAATAAAAGCAAAATATATATAAAAACAATAGGAGGACTAGAAGTAAGGAATAAATGTAAAACAATAGAGAAATAACTTAAAGTTAACCTAAACTCAAGCAGGGGCTAAGGGATTGAAATGAGGGGGGATGATGCAGGCGCTTTTACCAACAATAATCAGGATGAGGGGGATGAGCATGTTTTTAAGATGTGTTTTAAAGGAACGTATAGTGATACAAGGGGGATTTTCTTTTCAATAGAGTTCCATATTTGGGCACCTCGGTAGACGAAGCATCTTTTACCATAATTCGTCTTTGGATGCGTTAACCTTAATTGTGTTTTTCCAGATCAGGTATTATAGGGTGTGTTACGAATGGAAAATGTATTGCAAATATAATCAGGAGCAAGTTTGCAGACGGCACGATACATACAAAGAGCCAACTGTTTTGATCTACGGTCTTCAAGATTATCAAGTTTTAGGGTGTTATACAATACTTTAGTGGGATACATACGGTCAACTTTAAGTACTGATCGAAGGGACCTATTTTGCAAAATTTGGAGTTGTTTAGATTTGTTTTTACCCGTGTTACCCCAAACCGTGCTCCAGTGATCAAATTGAGACTGGATGATACTTTTGTAATATAAGAGAGCAGTTTTTTTTATCAATGTAGTAACGAATTCTTCTAAGGAGATATAGGTTTTTAATAACTTTCTTACGTATGGACATGATCATTCCAGAGTAGAGACTCGTCAATATATATGCCTAAATATTTACAAACACGAACTCTTTTTATTTCACAGTCATCAATACATACCTTGCATTTATTAAGTTCGGTTTCACTTTTCTTAAGCCTCTGGGCATGAAATAAACATGGTTTCATACTTTGTGGTGTGAATGATTAATTTGTTATCTTTTAGCCAAGATGAAATAATTGAAAAATCTTCATTCAGCTTATTATTTATGACTTCGGGATTTTTTGAAGAGTAAATGCATGTATTGTCCGCGTAGAGAGACACTTTACAGTGTAGTTTATCAGGTAGGTCATTTATACATAATGAGAATAATACGGGCCCCAAGGGCGTCGGAAGCGGGGGGGGCAGGGGGGGACACTTGCCCCCCCCCCCCAAAGAAAATTTTTGGGGGGCAAAACGAGATTTTGCCCCCCCCCCCCATGTGCCCCCCTTAAAGTAGAAAAATGATATTATGTAAGGACAAAAGTAAACGATGAAGGCACTTTTCTGCCTAAGAATTGTCATTTCTTTTGTCAAAAATGAAAAATTTTTGCCCCTGACAGGGCAATTACACATCTTAGTAAGCCTTGGGTCTTTTGACGAACATGTCCCTCTGTGAAACATACCTTTGATAAGCCCCTTTTCCATCTTATTACAGTGTGATAACGTTTAACCTTTTAAACCCCCATTCCACAGAGAACAAGACCGCTGGAAGACCTTTGAAAGACCATGAATTTTGGTTGATCTTTCAGAGGTCTCTCAATGAACCTACAATGGTCTTTGAGGTCTTACACGAGTCCTGACCAATCTTTCAGTGGTCTTCGTGGTCTTCATGGGCTCCAAAACTTTTTGAAACGGTTCAAAACAGTCTTACAACGGTCTTACAGGAAAATTGTCTTTCAGTGGTCTTTCAGCAGTCTTTCAGCGGCCTTTCGATGAACTTTCCAAGGTCTTCATAGTCTTTCATTGATCTTTCGGCAGTCTCTCAAGATTTTTGCGGAGATCACTGTAAGACTCATGAGAGATTATTGAAAGATCATTGAAAGACGATTGAAAGACCAGGCAAAGTCCATGGAAAGAATTCTGAAAGATCACTTATTGCATAAAAGATCTCTGAAAGACCATTGAAAGATCTCGAGAGGACTAGTCTAAGACCAGTACGACAAGAAATATCCATCAGTCTTTCAGAGTTCTTTGAGGGGTCTTTCTGAGCCATTCCGCAGAGATGACAAATTTCATTGATCTTGAAAACCGCTGTAAGACCTATCCAATTTTAAGTCTTTCTGTGGTCTTTCAATGGTCTCCGTTCTGTGGAATAGGGGCCTATTAATGAATACATTTCAGACTTAAAAAATTGCATGCTGGCTGTGTCGGCTAACAAATGCGCGGTCGCCCAGAAACGCTCAGACCGGGGTGGTGTTTCATCAATATTTTCGTCCGACAAGTTGTAAGATCTGACAACTTTCCTGTATTCTGATTGGTTGAGAAGCATTGTTACCATAGTAACTGTCGGATAAAACAGGACTTGTCGGATAAAACGTCCTACAAGTCCTTTCATGAAACGCTCCCCGGACCCGATATCACCAACGTGCGTGAACCCCGTGAACGCTAGTTACTCGAGCAACATATGGAATCTGAAAATAGCTGTAAAACCGAAAAGTTTTAAGAGTTATAGAGGATTGAGTAGTTGCTTATTGGATAAATGAGAAGATGCTAGCTTGAGTCGGCGAATGGAGTGCAGAGCAGGAGTACTCATCTATCAACTAATCAAGCCTCTTCTTCAACCTTTTCTGGTTTAATGTCTTTATCAGGACTACGCTCGTTTGAACAAAAAATTACTCGACTATCAACTGTCTACTTCCTCCTATCAATTTCACTTCTTCCTCTATCCACTTTTTTTTTCGAAAACTCCACATGGTGTACCGTCAACCACATCCGCGGTTGGAATGTAATTGTTTTCTTCTAAATAATGTTACATAATGTACATTATGAACTGCCGTATTTTGTTAGTTCATGATTATTTACAAATGAATATTTCCTGGAATTTGATATTCATCATTTCCTAGTTATGGTCACATTTCCCCCAGAAAATATGTAAAGAAAAAAGAAGATTTTGAAGGGGTCATCCAAAAGTGCTTCCCAGCCATACAAAACATGCCAAAGGAAACACATAAATCGAGTAATGTTTTAAATTTTCAGAAAAGTTTAAAATTGTTAGACAATAATTAGGCAGGTCATATTTCTTCTCCAGTTACAAAATATGAAACGTTTTGCCTATGCATGGATAATCAGGGACTCTCTCCAATGCTGAGGTCAGAAATGATTTAAATAGAATGGGGATTTAAGCGCTTATCGTCGTCTCCCACGTCAGAACAGTATGACATTTTAAATTTAAAAAGACATTCATTAGAATGTATTTTGTTTCTGTTGTTACGCTTCTTCTGCTTAATACACTCCTTGAAACTTATGATAATTGTGCTCTCTCGCGTCGTCCGTGTATGTAAATGTACATAAATAAATATTTCTGAAAGGATATTGCATGAAAATGTAATTTCTGGTATTTTGAGTCAATATAAGCGTATTACGTAATTTAATTGATCAGACACGAAAACCACATTCCGAATTAAGCGATCGTTTTGGGCGTAGATTTCATAGGTTCTGATAAACTCTGAGTATAATCTATGTTTAATTCTCAAGAAATTTATTTTTGAATTCTCTTAGAAACGTAACTTTAAAACTCAATTTTTACACAAAGTCCTTAACGTGGGGGGGGTCCCACGCCCTCTCCCCCTCGATCGCTTCGGTATCTCACGCTGTCAAAAATATTGTGCCCCCTTCGGGATTTTGCCCCCCCCCCAAAAAAAAAAAAAAATGAAAGTGTTCCGGCGCGCCTGACGGGCCCTAACAATGCACATCTAAGAACTTTTTATCACATAAGCATGAATTAGGACTATTACTGCTTCAGATAAATTCAGTTAAGTACGTTTGATCATTTTAGTGTTTAATGGGGACATTATAAGTTGCCCAAGAATACCTATCCTCACTATCAGTGGCATATAACTACGGGGGGCACGTGCCTCCGCCCCCCCCCCCCCCATCAGCTGGCAAAAAAATCGTTAGAAAGGCAGAACAAGAGCGGAAAGAAAGAGAAACGTAGTGGAGGAAGAAGAAATTATTCTATATTTAATCGTATCATAATATTTTATATGTTGTTATATAATATATTATATCATATTACATAAGAAATAATTTTTTAATAACTTTATGAAAAATAATTTGCTTAGGGCCAAAGTGTTCATCACTCCTGGTGCTCACATAGTCCGTTTAATGAGATAAATACACCTATTTCAAAGGAATTAAATGGTACTAAAACATCCCATTTTCAAGTCAATATACACAAAATAAATTTCCTCTCATTTCTCACTTATCATTCTTATATGTAGTGGGCTACGCTTCTTTTCATGACTACTTAAAGTGATTGACCCTTTTAACTTTTAAGGTCTCAATATAAAACATTTCCAGTCCTTGCTTACGATATGCCTGCTCTTCATGAATTCCTACAATCGGTCCTTATAAATGCCCCTTTCATCTAGTCTGAATATCATAATTATGTCATAATGTTTACAATTTAGTAATTTTGGTACTTAATATCCCTCTTTAATGTTTAATTGCTTTCACCCAAGAATAATACATACAAAAACACCTTGTAATTTTACCATTTAGGGCCTAAATGGTAAAATTACAAGGTGTTTTTGTGGGTATTATCTTTGCATAATGTTTTTTAAACTTACTGCATGTATTAAGTCATAAAGCCACATCTTAATCTGGAATGTGCACTAATTGTTTCATAATTCTTAGCTACTTGTTAGTTGAATTGTTTTAAAATAACAGGTTTATAGGTCCTACTTGACAGTGTTAGTGTAGAGCCTTATTTCCATAGGTCAGAGAACTTTCATGTACAGGTTATTTCAGTATTATATAGGTCAGAGAACTTTCTGTAAACATGTTGGAATGTTAGATGCCATTCAATTCATCTGCTCAGTCTTTGTAAATTTCATTTCTTTGTTTAGCTAGACATGCATGAGTTCACCTGGATTACATGCTTCAATTCATTGATTCTCTGTATGTTCTGTTACACACACATTGATACACTATACACACTTCTTGCTGATTGGTATTGATTTCTTTTATGTTTCATGCACTACTTCCTGATTGGTTATCTGATTTATCCTATGTTTCATGTATTATAGATAGAGTGTGTCCACCCAGAGGACACACTACATTTTGATTGGTTGATGTTTATGTTAATTGGATTCTAACCTTGATGCTGGAGAGAAGGGGGGTTTCTGGGGGTAATTGTCCAGGGGGTAATTGTCCGGGGGGTAATTGTCCGGGGGCAACTGTCCTCGGGGGGGTAATTGTCCTCAGGGGTAATTGTCCCGGGGGTAGTTGTCCGGGGGGTAGTTGCCCTCGGGGGGTAATTGTCCGGGGGTAGTTGTCCGGGGGTAATTGTCCGGGGGGTAGTTGTCCTGATCCCGTTCGGGTTGTCTAGACTTATACCGGTCACATTTACTCTATGCATGGCAGCCATACGGCGAGTCGAAAACAGCCGTTTTATTCAGTTTTATTCAATCCATTATGTAGCTTGTACAAAATAAGGTTAAAACGGCTGTTTTCGACTCGCCGTACGGCGCCGTAGAACAAATGTGACCAAGGCTTTATAGTCTTTTTCCCGCAAAGTTGCACCTTTCTTGTTCCCTTATTTCTTGTGGTCTTAATGAATTCCTGCATACATGTACAGTTGGGGCCAAAAGTTTACATACACCTAGTAGACAAAAAGTGATCCTCGAATTTTTACACTTTCACTCATTCCTGCCAAAATATAATTTCAAGGATGCAGACAAGTATGGTCTCTTCTAAATATACCTGGAATATACTTCAAATAAAAACACTTGGAGACATATATATGGTTCATAATATATATATTTCCAGTTTATTGGAGGGTCAAAAGTTTACATACACCAGCCCTAATTCTTGGTAGCACTGCCTCCATCCGTCTTCACATCTCTCAGTCGACATGGACAACTGGACACTAGCTTCTTGCAGACGTCTCCTGAGATTTTTGACCACTCCTCTTGGCAGATGGCAAACAAATGCAGTGGCGTAACTACGGGGGGGCATGGGGGGGCACGTGCCCCCCCAATCGACTGGCCAAAAAAAAAAAAAAAACCGGGGAAAAGGAGAAAAAGAGGGAAAAAGGAAGAGAAACGTATAGTGGGGGAAAGAAGAAATTGTTGTTTATCATAGTGTTATATTACGTTATATAACATAAGAAGCATTTTTTCACAACTTTATTTGCTTAATTGTGTCTTCATTGTTCCTGGTGCTCACATAGACTTTTTAACGAGATATATAAAACTGCTGTACTAAAGCCTCCGGTTTTCAAATCAATATACAACAAAATAATATATTTCCTCGCAATTAGAGTTATTATTGTTTTAAGTAGTGATATATTCTTCTTTTCCATGACTACTGAAAGTTGTTGCCCCATTTTAAGGTCTTGATATAAAACATTTCCTGTCCGTGCTAACGTTCGCATTACTAGTGGATTGGTGAGATTTCTGCTCTTCATGAATTCCTAAAATCAGTCCTTAAAATGTCAATTTTTCTGATCTGAATATCAAAAAATTTTAGCTCGCGCTTCGCGCTCGCAGTGTTTCATTAGTGAGATATCATGATAATCATGATTACAATGACTTCAAAAAGTGCTCCATGCGTTTAGATGTAATTCTAACAAAATCAGCAAGCGCTTGGCACTCGCATTAGATTACTATGATGAGATATGTATACTTAATGGATTCGTAACTATAGTCCTTAAAATATCCATGTTTGGGGTCAATATATACAAAAATTTCAGCTCGCGCTTCGCATCATTTGGTTAGTCAAATACGTAGGGTCTTAGAGAATTCCTACAAACAACCCTTAGAATGCCCCTCTTCAGGTCTATATTTCCTAAATTTTCAGCTCGCGCTTACGCGCTTGCAGTATTTGATTAGTAAGATACGTATGATAATCATGATTACATGACTACAAAAGGTGCGTCATGACTGTGTTTAGATGTAATTCTAACAAAATCAGCAAAGGATGGCACTAGCATTAGATGACTATGGTGAGATATTTATACTCTTAATGGATTCTAAAATGTAATCCTTAAAATTTCCTTGTTTAGGGTCAGTATATACAAAAATTTTAGCTCGCGCTTCGCGCTCGCATTGTTTGTTTAACGAGACAGTTAAGTTTTATGATCACAAAACAATTTGCTTATAATGTCAATTTTTAGCCCTCAATATCAAAAATTTTCAGCTCGCGCTTCGCGCTCGCATTATTTAATCAGTGAGATACATATTCGTTTTGATGGCACTGCATGTCCTTAAAATATCTCTATTAGGTCAGTATACCTGACAAATTTTTGCTGGTGCCCCCCCAATGCCGTGACCCACGGTACGCCACTGTACAAATGTGTCACATTCCTTGGTTTCCTTGACCGAACATGCTTTTTGAGTTCTCTCCATAGGTTTTCAATAGGGTTCAGGTCTGGACTTGAGTGTTTCGGGTCACCGTCATGTTGGAACCCAATTGTGACTAAGATTGAGGTTCTTAGCGGACCTTTTCAGGTTTAGCTGAAGGATTTTCAGGTAGTCCTCTTTCTTCATGGTGCCATCAATCTTCTGGAGTGAGCCAGTACCACTTGCTGCAAAGCATCCCCACAATATGATGCTGCCACTGCCACTGCCCAGGTGTTCATTAGCATACTTCAGTCTGGCTTTACGGTGTCGGTTCTGGAGAAGAGGCTTCTTCCTAGCTCTGCAGCCTCTCAGTCCATGATCATGGAGGACCCGCTTGATGGTAGAGGGGGATACCTTGCTTCCTGAAGCCTCCAGATCCTGGCAAATCCTTTTTTGCCATCCATGGGATAAGCTGAACTATACGCACAAGTCTGTGTTCTACTGTCCGGTTGAGTTTTCGCTTTCTCCCTGATCTTGGTAGATTCAGCACTGTGCCGAGAGTGTTATGCTTGCGTATTATGGTTTGCACTGAAGCACGAGGCATGATTAGAGACTTTGATATGACTCCTAAAGATGAACCGGACTTGTGTAAATCAACAGCACGCTGCCTAAGGTCTTTGGTATATTGCTTTGAATTCCCCATGGTGCTAATGTTGAGTGCTGATCAACACGGTATTGGTGGTAGCATTTATAGATACCAACACTGAATCACTGCAGGAACTTCTGGTCAACATTTTTACCATTAGGCTATTCAAAAGACAAAACCCTATTCATCAGGTCAAAATTTAGCTTTCCTTGACAAAGATGGAATGTGAATCATGCTTCAAATGTCCAAGGAAGAGGTATGCATAATTCTGCGGTCATTTTTCAAATGACATTATAGCATTATCACATTTCTCAAGTCATTAAAAGGAAATCAAGTCCACCTGAAAGCCATGGCACCTCTTTTTAAACACATTTTATCACTTCAACAGTGAACTGTATGTAAACTTTTGACCCATTGATTTTTCAGAAATATAGATATTATAAACCATGTTACATATATCTGAGTATTTTATATGAAATATTCACCTTGGGCATAAAGTATTTGGATAATTCTTCTGATCTAATTGGCAATTCAACTGGTTGAGTGACAAAAAATGATGAAAAAATGAGAAAAATAATTTTTTCACCAGGTGTATGTAAACTTCTGGCCCCAACTGTATATATATAGTGTGAAAGAAATGGATGAAGAGAACAATGGTAGGCGTAGCTATAATCAAGGTTCCCCAGAGCTATCTACCCTTTGGAAAAATTGGTGATGCCGAAAAATGTCTCTGCCGGGAATCGAACCCGGACCCCCAGCTTTGAACGCCGCATAGTGGGCCAGAATGAACCCAAAGTGCGCCAAAACCCTTTATTCAAATATTTGTACGATTAAATTTGGTAGATAGGGGTAATTTCACCCGTAGAATTCAATAAAAGTATTTTCAAATATTGATGACGTCGTTAAAATACTGTTTTCTGATTGGCTGTTAACATTTGAGAAGAAATTACATGTTTCTAATTCTACAATAAGTTTCAAATTTTCAGAAAGTAGTTTTAAAGAAATTTCAGCAATAAGGAAGCATTTTAGTAAACAGCAAACACATTAACAGGCAAACAAACAAAAAAGTCTGTGCTCGGGGTACCAACAATTCAATTTGTGACTTGAGTATCGCTTAAAGATGGCGCCCTACCATGAATCCGGAATCGTAAAATTCAAAGTGAAATTGTAAAAAAACTGCAAAGGAGTATTTTCATTCCCTGGGTACAATGATTAACCACACCTACATAAATTAAAATGGATTGATACCAGAAGTGGACAGTGAAATCTTTAAGATAATTATTCCAATAATAAATAATAGACACCGGGTCCTCTGCAGGCCCTACAAGGCCTTCCTATTTCACCAAGAACGTCGTATACAAAGTCAATAAGACTCATAAACAAAACAATCCTTGAAATGATAATATGCACTTCCTTCTTGGTTGATTTTAACAATAATTTAGAGCCAAGAGATAAACGAATTCATACGTGTATGTGAGGTTACAAACCCTTCATTTTTTTTGGGGGGGGATAAATACTAATAATGATAATGCAACTTATACATGTATAGATCCCACGTATGTGTTCTTTACACATTTTCATATTTTGGCAGAAAACTGAGTGAGACCAATCACACCCCTAGTCATGTGTGTTATAGCGATATACAGTAGCCCCTACTTGGTTTATGAACAACAAAACAAATTATGAATCTTCTCAGAATGACACTCAGGATGGAACAGTTTGACATCAAAATGAAGTTGTTTTACATGTATTATTATATAGTTAGTGGAAGTGGAACTGAAAGCTTGTCTTTACATATGTTTAACGAAAATATTCTAGGAAGATACCAGTCAAAAGAACCAGACACTTGAGCCAGACATCCCCCCCCCCCCCTCTCTCTCTCTTTCTCTCCCACCCACAGAGATACGGTCTTATACGGTCCCGAAGGGAGCGGGGAGTTTGTTTAATGTCACCCGCAACGTTCGGCACGCGCATAATGGCGGTTTTCCACTAGGGCGCGGACAAGACCAGGAAGGGTTGCTGAAGCTACTTTTGTCATTTCGGCATGCTGTCCGCAACCAAATTCCGTAAAAGATTATGCAAATGATCTTGTCCTAGGACACAACCAGGACTGTCTGCGTATTGTCGTTGGTCACTCCTGGGACTGTCCTAGGACAAGATTATCTAAATAAATATGTCGGCGTTCGGTGCGGACAGCATGCAGATCGTATTAGGACAGAACCGGAGACATTTAGGACAACGTCACGAGTGGTAAATTCAAGGACTAGGACAATCGGACAACTTGCGAATACTCCATGAAAATTATCATCCATATATTTTTTTTATGAATTTAGGGGTGTTATTTTGGTTTTCTTCGACTACAAAGACTATATAGGATTTTCTTTTATTTCAAATCAAATTGCATACATTGGTGGACATCCCAGGGGGACAGGGGCGACGCGCCCCTCACTTTTTGGAAGGGGGGCATTTGATATCAAATGCCCCCCTCCCCAGTATTTGGAACGAGAAAAAAAATAAAAAAAATGGAAAGAGAGGGAAAAGAGAAGAGAAAACGAAGAGGAAAAACAAGAGGAGAAAGACGAGTGAATTATATAAGATGGGGGGATTTCATGTCACTATGTTAAATTTTCGCTCACGCTTTGTGCCCGCATTGCCTAATCTATGAGATGTATAACTTGCTCAAGAGACTAATTATACTGAGCTTAAAAGATCAAGTTTTGAAGTGAATATACAAAACATTTCTCGGAACTTAAGTTTTCAATTTGTTTGATTTACAAATAGATTTTATAGTTTTCTATAAGATGACTATATTTTATGGTCTAAATATGAACATTTTTCCGCTCGCGCTGCGCGCTAGCATTATTTGATTTGTCAAAAAACTATTCTCTTCGTGTATTCCATATTTTTTTTTTAAATATCCCTTTTTAGGATGGTCTGATTGTGAATATTATCAGCTAAAGCTGCTCGCTTGCATTTTGATTGGGGAGTTATGTATACCTGTATCAATTGTAACAAATTATTTCAAATTCCTTTTTTATAACAGTTTATTAAAATTTTCGGCTCACAGTTTGCGCTCGCATTATTTTTGTTGAAAATATATCAACCCATGTATCCTATTCATGATTACAAAATGTCCAGTTATCTGACCTTAATATCAATTTCGAGCCCTCATTTGATTAATAAGTCATGTAACAATATTTTCATGATTTCCTAATAATCATTGTCCGTTTTTTTTTCAGAATGGAATATCGACAAGTTTCATATCTCGCTTAGGAAGATAGTCATCATAGTCATTTGAAGACAAAAAATGACCTTAAAATGTCCCGGTTGCTACTCAAAATATATGTAATGATAAAAATATAAACTTGAGCTTCGCACTCGCATCATTTATTAAGCGAGATCAATATCCAATTCGTAACTGAGCTTAAATTCTTTTTTTTTTTTAGATCTGAAAATCAAATATATTTTAGCTCGATCATCGCGCTCTTATTATTGATATTATAATAAAGAATGTAATTGGAAGTTCCTGATTCTAGGTCCGGATCTAAACACACGCACGCATGTTTATTTAGATACGAATATTGTGCCAGTTTCAGATCAGATTACCAAATATTATTATTAATGTAGGAATATTATCCATCTATCCAATTATCCATCCTTTTTCTGATTTACAAAACGTGATATGTCGAATTTCGTTTCGGCTCGCGCTTCGCGCTAACATCAAGTGTATAGTCATACTCCTTTCCTGTTCATGCTTTTAAAAGGTGCTTAGAATGCCCAGTATTTAGGTAGGAATGTAAAAAATTGTTCAGCTCGCGCTTCGCGCTCGCATTATTTGATTGAAATGTGGAGGATAAAGGAAAGTGTGTTAGCGGTGTAATGTAGTATTCACTTTTTGAAAGCAGATTTTGTGCATTTTTATACATAACAATAAATTATCTCGGATCTTGATTTTTTTCAACTAAGGTAACTTTAAAAAGACTGCATATGTTCATAGCAAAGTCGGGGCTCTCTTTATAACATTACTTTCTTATATTTTTTTTTACAATTCAATACATAATCATATATTACAATAGAGGAAGAAAACAGGAAGTTAGGATGCAAATTGCATTCGACAGGCACATGCGGATCAAGGGGTGAGGTGGTCTTGCTCCCCCTTTAAAAAATACAAACAGAAGAAAAATAAGTGAAATGGAAAGGGAAACTTAAAAAAATGATATGGTGGAAAAGAAAAAGGGGGTGCCGTGCTGATGCGGCCCTCCTCTCCCTGCTGCTGGCTTACCCCTCCCAGTATTAAATAGATATACAAACAGCACAAAAGAAATAGGAATAAACGAAGGAGATGAATAAAATAAGGTGAAATAGAATCGAGGAAAAAAATCGCGATAATGAACAGAAAATTGGTCGAGATTATGAAAGTGTAAGATTAGAAATATCAGTTTTAATTTATAGACGAAAATGTGAATCCAGTGTCTAATCGCCTTTGCCTCCTCTTGTACCAATTGAAATAGACTAAGTAAGAAAATGTAAATGGGCAATTCCAGGAGGCCGAATGCGAACGCTACGCCCTATTGACTGCGTAAAATAGGAAAAATGGAGTAACCAAAGAAGAGGGGGAAAAAGGAAGAAGAGTGAAGAAATTGACAGACCTGCAGACGGGGAGAATATCTGCGTTTCAGCTAGTTCAATTTGTAGAAAATAATGGTCCATTTCACGCTTCATACTTTCAATAGTTTAATCATAAGAAGATTGTGCACGCTGTTCATTTTTTTACGAAAAATACTTAGGTCTTTTCTTTTTCGTCCTTGATGTTTGAAAGAAGTGAGTTCGCGCTTCGCGCTCATATTTTATGTTAATGAGAAACATGCTATGTGCACGACTTTTTTCAGGAAGGCCTATTTTTTGTAAAGAGTCGTGGTGTAGTGGTTCTGACTCCCGCCTTGTAAACGGAGAGTCGTGTGTTCGATTCTCACCGCGGTCTAAACCGTCCTTTGGCAAGACGTATTGCATACCTTGCCACTCTCCACCCAGGTGCTAAATGGGTACCCGGTTGGAAGCGAAAGTTATTGTATGCTTGAATTTGCCAGCGCAATTTTTAGACCGGGATAAATGCAAGGAATGCTTCCCAGGGTGTGGAAATTGTGCACTTTTCATGCGGGATTGAAATGAATCCTGGGTAAATCGTTTTGCCCCTGCTGTAAATCGTTTTGAGCCGTTCTGATAAAAGCGATATTTATAAACTTGCTACCATTTATTATTATTTCTTATTAATGACACCTCATTCATGATCGAACAAAGTGCTTAAAATGTAATAGGAATATACACTTGAATTTCAGTTTGGAATCTACACCTGTATTATTAATTTTGTTATGATATTTGTCCTATTTGATAAAGTCAAGCGCTGCCTATAAGGTCCTTTTTTCAGTCGAGTACATTAAAATAATCTAGTTCATAATCAAACGTTGCATGAAACATCTTTTTATGTTCAGTACAGAATAAAATAATCTGCTCACATCATTGCCAGTTTCACTATTGCAAGAAATATTTTAAAAGTCCACTTTTCAGATCAGTAGAAAATGCTTGAAATATTCCTTCTTCAAGTCTGTAACCCCCCCCAAAAAAAAAATCAACTCGTGCTTTGCGCTCGCGTAATTATGTTTAAAACACTGCTTGAAATACTAGGTTCTCAGGTTTAGTATATACTAATTAGGCCCCTTGACCCCGTATTTCTTTACTTTTTGTAATTTTCTTGTCTTGTATTATCCCGTTGCCCCATCTGGTGCTTTTGCAAATGGTTTTTGCTACTTGTGTACTCGTTCCATACATATTAGCATTGGATCCACACATTCCTGAATCACTCCGCTTGCCTTCCTATTCCAGTCCGAACGTTCCTGAAACAGTCCGCTTGCCTTCTTATTCCTGTCCGCACGTTCCTGAAACTGTCCGCTTGCCTTCTTATTCCAATCCGCATGTTCCTGATAAAATCCGCATGGCTTCTTCTTTCCTTCTTGAAGCTGACCTGATTGCGGATGGTTTCCGGAAGACGCGGAAGGGTTTAGGAAGGGCAGGACATCATCAGGACATCGTCAGGACAGGGTCCCGAAGGTGTCAGGAATTCATTATCCGCGTCCAAATTTTGGTCTCGACCAAAATTTGGATGCGGACAAATTTTGATTTCCCGAACACCAGGAAGGGGTTAGGACAGCGTGCGGACACTCCTAGGAATGTCCGGACAGGTTGCGGAAGGGTCGCGGATTGTAATTATTACATTCCGCGCCTTGTCCTGACGCTGTCCTGGCCCTAGTGGAAAAGGGGTTTAATGGGACACTAACTTGGAACGATTTTTGTGATAAATACGGCGAACATGTGGTTGGAAAATTGGTTATATCTCCAGAAAATGCACGTATATGTAGCTAAATCTGGTATCATTGTAAAGCATGAACTATAACAAATACCTTCATGGTATTTACAGCGCAGCAATCTGCAGCAATTTGTAAAAAAAAATGCTCATAAAAAAAAAGCTAAAACCCCCATTGTCAAATGGTTTCGTCCAAAATTACCTCTGAAGGGATTATCATTTTATCTTGACAATTTTTGATCACTTGTCTTAAAAAAATCATTCATCAAAGAGTACCGTGAATTATAAATAAATTAAGCGATCCGTTTTGTTAAAACAGTGAAACTATCTAAAACGTGTCATTTTCACATGCGGTAGCCGTATATAAAGGGTCATTTTCCGGTAATATTGAATAAAAATAATGGGCAACTAATAATCAATTTCATGGAGATATATTGTATGGAGACATCCTACAGGTTCTTATCTTTGCTTAGAACATGAAAAAAACAAAATTTGTTTCATGACCAAAAACCAATTTTGGCGCACTTTTGCTCTCTCCTGGCCCACTGTGCGCCGGTGCCTTAACCACTAGACCACAGAGACGGGTTAGTGGCTAGGGTGAGCCCGATCCGATTGACCGTCAGATAGACAGATTTTCGACACTATACCAATTACATTTTCCTTTGTCGGGTGAAGGTGAGAAAGTGAGGGTAGATAGCTCTGGGGAACCTTGATTTAAGCTACGCCTACCATTGTTCTCTTCATCTATTTCCTTACAATATTTATATATATGTATATATATATATATATTCAGTAGCATGTGTGTGTGTTTGTGTGTGTTTGAGTTTTGTCAGACGTGTATCAATCAGATATGATTATTTACGTCTGGGACCGACCTTTAACGTCACCATCCGAAAGACGTGACCAGGGCTCGAACCCGGGGCTTGAACCTCTGCATCAATTTGTAACTTCCCCACAGCTTGGATTACAGGCGCTCGCCACAACGCCCAGTTGTGCCATATATATATATATATATATATATATATATATATATATATGGCATGCTACTGAATAGAATGATGGCACAGTGTTGGAAACTTGTTTGATGGAAATTTGTTGAACCAGTTTGAACAAACCAATAATGATAAGATGTTGACAAGATTGGAAATCGTATAAGTTTGGAAAGATGTTGGAAATGTGACGATGGTACAACGTTAGAATTTGGTTCATTGCTCGTTGGCAATACGCAGGTGCACCAACATAATGCAAACATTGGATCAACGTTAGGTCAACGTTGGCATAACTTGATTAGGGCTCCTTAACACAAAGGTCAACGATTGATCTCTAATTTGAAAGAACAATTCTGATTCTGATTCTTATGTGAGGATATCATATCATCTTTTGGTGATGCTAAGGATTGTTGTGTCCTTAATGAACCCTTTACCATGTACGAATTGAGTATATCTTTTAAAAAATGTTAAGAGTCTTCTCCAGGTAAAGATGGCGTTGGGTATGAAGTATATAAAAATCTCTCACACAAAGGGAAAGGTATAATGTTAGCTATAATCAATAACATATGGGAAACAGGAATTGTTCCCCTCCAGTGTAAGCATTGCGTCATAGTCCCAATATTGAAACCACATAAGGAAGCTACAGACGTTTCTTCCTACAGGCCTATCGCTCTTAATGACTGTTTCATTAATATAATTGAGAAAGTCATCAAAGAAAGAATGGTATGGTTTACGGAAAAGCATAGTTTATTGCCATCTTGCCACAGTGCTTTTAGAAAGGCAAGAAGCACTAAGGACAATATAACTCAACTTGAAAATGACATTCAAAAAAGTATTGGGAATAAAGAACATACCCTGGCCGTTTTCTTTGACATGGAGAAGGCTTATGATAGACTATGGAAGGAAGGCTTGATATATAAACTTAATAAACTTGGTTTCCAAGGCAACATAGTTAAGTTCTTATGGAACTATTTAAGCGGGCGCTCTTTCCAGGTCCGGGCAAATAAGTACCTTTCAGGTATACAGGACATAGATGAAAGGCTGCCACACTACAGGGTAGTTCCCTATGTCCCGTCCTTTTCAATTTAATGTTGTCGGACATACCAATGGATGAATCTGTCAGTATTTCTATATACGCAGACGACTGTGTTATATGGAAAAGTGGAAAAAACATTGATTTTCTAAAAAGAAAAGTACAAACCTATGTGAATATCCTAAATGAGTGGTTCAACAGATGGGGTTTTACCCTTTCTAAAGAAAAATCTGTTACTTTGCTTTTTAGTAACACTAACAAATGTGTACAGATTGATTTAGATGAGGTCCCCTTACCACAAAAGGACGAACATTCATTTTTAGGAGTATTACTGGATAGAAAGTTAACATGGAGACCACATATAAATATGATTGTAACAAGAGCAAAAAAGAAAATAAATATAATGAAAAGACTAGTGGGAACAAAGTGGGGAAGTAGTTATAAAAGCCTTTTGAATTTTTATAAAGTGGTCATCAGGCCATTGTTGGATTATGCAGCAGAAGCATATGATTCAGCTCATGATCATGTGAAGAACTTCTTGTTGACAATTCAATACCAGGCTTTAAAACTGTGCACAGGGGCGTTGCCGGGCACCTCCCTGGAATCCTTACAGGTAGATACTGGTGAATTACCACTTGATCTGAGAAGATATATGCTTAGCAAGGTTTACAAAGCAAAAATAAGACAAAACGCCAAACACCCGCTCCAATCATCATTGAAGAACTGTTGGCAATTTGAATACGAAAAAATAAGAAAACACGAAAACCTTTGGGATTAAGAGTTTTGGAAGATGAGATACTCTACACAACTGAATCTTTTCAGTCTTATACACCCATGCCTCCTTGGCATCTCTCTCCACCAGAAGTGTCATTGAAGCTGCATGAGCTTGTGTCCAAAAGTGACAACATTTTTTATCAATACAACACAACTGTGGAGTATATTAATACAACTTGGAAAGAGAATCTCCATATTTACACTGATGGTTCTAGAGACCCGGCGCACGGCAATGCCTCTGCTTGTTTTTACGTGCCTGCTATGCGGGTAATCGAAAGTAAAAGAATGCAAAATTTTACATCATCGTATAGATCGGAATTGGTCGCCATTGTCTTGGCACTGCAGTGGTTGGAAAATTTGAACGTTTATAATAAAGTGGTAATTTTTACCGATTCTTTGAGTGCTATTGAAGCGGTGAAGGAAAACAATGAGGATAATTTCGTTAGAGAAATCATAATTACCGCTACTTGTCTAAAATATAAAGGTATATTAATTTGCATAGAGTGGATTCCATCTCACTGTGGGGTTAGTGGAAACGAAACGGCTGACTTCTATGCAAAGGCAGCCCTAAAACAAGAAATAGAGATTAATAATGGTTTGAATATCCAAGAAACAAAAAAGATTGTAAGAGTTCTTGCAAGAAAGGAATGGCAGAAGAGATGGGACAAGTCAACTTCAGAATTAAAAAAATACCAGAAAGCTGTCTCCGAAAAAACTCCCTTTGATTATCTCTGCACAGATAAAAGAGGTGAAAAAATGATCCACAGATTACGTTTGGGAGGTTTGGGTTTAAATGACTTCCTTTTTAAGAAGGGAAGACACACGACTGGATTGTGTGAATTTTGTAATGAAAGAGAAACGATATACCATTTCTTATATGTTTGCCCTAAATTTATTATTCAACGAGCCCTACTACTTGCTGAATTAAATGTTAACAATATCCCTGATGCGGAACGTAAAGTGGAGAATCTCACACTTAAGAAACAAAGTGCTCTAATCAGATATTTCAAAAGGACTCATAGATTTCAAATTGGCTGCCCGGATGGCAACCATCTTAACAGGGTGTAGTCAAGAGTAAAGAGAACTAAACTTTAGCAAATTATTACTTTCGTGACCATAATACCTTGCTGAGCAAAGTGTATATAATTATTCATATTTTTCGGGGGTAATTCTTTATGATGTTTTCACCGAATTAATCTATGTGTGCACCTTTATTGTCACTTTCACTTTATCACATGGCCCTTGAATGTCAGTATTTACTCTACTATAAATGTTTTCGCTTTAAAAAAAAATGATAATGTTGATATGGTTCCGATCGATTTGACATTTGCACCTGCGGAAGTTCCACGAGGTATTGGATAGAGCGCCCCCTGCTTACGTTTGAGAGACATAGGGAATACAATTTTTTTGTACTCCTGAGACGCCCTCGAAATGCACCTCGAGCGGGCTTGTCAGGATAACGTACTAATACAGGGCAGGAGAGGTGGTCTTGCACAATTTCCTGGGAACTTTTCTTTCCTTTCTTTCTTTTACTTTTCAAACTGACATAATTTGAACAAAGAAATTATCATATTTTGAAGAAAAAAAGAAAAGCATATTTATAAGGCAACAATAGTCAAAACTGACTAGTTTGCCTATTCAAAACAACAACAACAACAACAACATTATTCCGTCTACTGTGCGAAATTCGTATGCAAGAATGATCTTGATATGCCATTTCAGTAGCGATCAAACGCTGACCTTTGTGTTACGGAATCCTGGAATTATGCAGTCATGAATATTCATTTCAGCAGTGAATGACCAAAATCTCAGCTAATATAGATATAATAATTATCGTGTTGATGTTGAATTATTCCACCAAGAAAAGTTACACATAAGTATGGAGCTTTATTACCATTATCATTCATAATAAAATAAATTATTTGTAGGTGGGATATTAAAGGTTAAATACAGGGACGACGGAACCGGGGGAGGGGGGCAGGGGGCACTTGTCACCCCCCAAAAAAAAAAATTAACAAAATCCAGTATTGAAAAATTGCCCCTTTTCAGAATGAACAGTGCTTCCTTTCTTATAGGTCAGAATGTCAACAATTTTTAGCTCGCGCTAACATTTTGTGATGGGTGAGATATGCATCCTTTTCATGATCACTAAAAGAGGTCCTTATACAGATGCCTTTTCAAGGTCAGTATATAAAACATTTTCGCACGTACTTTGCGCTCAAATGGTTCAGGTAGGCCTTATGACATTTTGTAAGAATAAAACTAAGATGTACTAAAAATCTAAGTCTTTAGTTATAGGAGTAGGAGTTAGGACTACCCATATAAAAACCAACAACAAAAAATACTTTTAGCAGTGTTTAGTGGCAGATCGGGGAAAATCTGGATAAAATTATTTTTTCGCTCACTATCTCCTCCTTTAGCAAAAGCTGCATCTGCCTATAAAGTGATAAAAAGAAGTGTGATCGGTCGCTATCTATTCAACAACCAAATCACTTAAAGGAGAAGGATGCCCCATTATCAGTTATAAGCGCCATGACATGACCATAAAGCGATTTCTAATCATTATATACTGAATATACATTTAATCTGTCAGAAATATCTTCAAAAATGTTTTGCTCAACGAAATTATTACGAAACACACAGCTACTGCGGGCAGAAACGCAATCTGATATATTGCACATACATATTTGCACAAAAATGCAAATTTTGACAGATAAGTGACCTTTTGGGTCTTTGCCCCACCCCCAATCGAAAGTAGGTTCCGCCGCCACTGGTTTAGATATAGAAAATTGTCATTAACCGTAGCCTGTGAAGTATCGCAAATCAATGGCAAGATTTAGTGGATAGGTGTAGGATGTTAGGATGCAGAATTGTAAGATAGGATAAGGTGATATGGAGTTATTGGAGTAGGGGATAGAAGTGTAAAGATGGATGTAGGCGTACTTCACCTTGAAACCAATATATTGGAATGACGTTGGCCTGCAACGTTAATAAATGATGTTGGGATGATGTGCAAATAGGCAGTTAAAACAGAAGTGTGCCCCCCCCCCCCCTTGAAAGTGAAGACCTCTTTTTTTTCGTGGACGAAATGTCCTCTTTGGGGTGTTGGAAACTTCTTTTTTTTTTGCTTGTTAAATTTTTCCTCGGGAAAATGAGCCCTCCTACTTTCTTGAAATTCCTAGATCCGCCCCTGCTGTAAAATGATATCGGCCCAACGTTAGACATTCAGTATTGGTCCTACGTTATTAAATGCTGTCGGGATAATGTTGCAAATGTACACAGTCCAACATCACAATTTGATATTGGTCCAAGGACACAATTAAATTGACGTTGAGTCGGCGGACATTTTAACATCAGCCCAACGTCAATAAATGGCGTTTGGCCAACGTTGGAATTAAACATAGGTTCAACGTTATTAATGATGTCGGGATAATGTTGCAAATATATATACGTCCAACCTCACAATTTTATCTTAATCAGAGGACACAAATTGACATTGAGTCGGCTGACATTTTAACATCGGCCTAACGTCAATAAATGGCGTTTGGCTAATGTTGGAATTAAACATAGGTCCAACGTTATTAAATGATGTTGGCATAATGTTGCAAGATGTAGGCGTACGTCATCTTGAAACCAATATATTGGAATGACGTTGGCCTGCAAAGTTAATAAATGATGTTGGGATGATGTGCAAATATGCAGTTAAAACAGAAGTATGCCCCCCCCCCCCTTGAAAGTAAAGACCTCTTTTTTGTGGACGAAATTTCCTCTTTGTGGTATTGAAAACCTGTTTATTTTTGCTTGTCAAATTTTTCCTCGGAAAAATGTGCCCCCCCCCTTTGGAAAATCCTGGATCCGTGCCTGCTGTAAAATGATATCGACCCAACGTAAAACATTCTGTATTGGTCCAATGTTATTAAATGATGTCGTGATAATGTTGCAAATGTACATAGTCCAACATCACAATTTGATCTTGGTCCAAGGACACGACGTTGGGTCGGCAGACATTTTAACTTCAGCCCAACGTCGATAAATGGCGTTTGGCCAAACTTGGAATTGAACATAGGCCCAACATTGTTATTTGATGTCGGTACAATGTCTCAAATTGATCTCGGCAGACATAGACATTAGCCCAACCTTAATAAATGACGTTGGGCCAATGTTGGAATTATATGCACAGATCCAACATTGTCAATTGATGTTGGATCTCGGCAGACATTTTACATTAGCCCTGCGTCAATACATGGTGTTGGTCCAATGCATCAACCACTGGCGGTTCCAACGTTGACCCAATGTAGCTTTGCTAGCTGGGCAGCATCAATCCCACTCCTGACACCATGCGTGACGAACACCGATCCAACTTTTTGGCAGATACGGTTTTCTTGTCAGTCTGCCACCGTGCATGTCAGTCCGTTGCGTCTGTTTGTTCAAAATGTATGACCGTTGCTGATAGTTTAATATGGAATGGACTAGTTACCAACCATCACCAACTGTCAACTCTCATCTGTTTCCTCGCATCAACCCTATAATACTGAATAATTCATCATTTGCAATTGATCACCTTTCGCATCTCGCTGTGAATCAATCTATCATCCGTTGAACATTCATTCACCAGCATTAGTTCTACACACCAACAAATATTGTTATCGATGTTACTCAAAATTATACAGTCCTGAGACCGTTATGTCAGATCGTATACCTTTAATTACTTTAATAATTCATCATTTGCAATTGATCACCTTTCGCATCTCGCTGTGAATCAATCTATCATCCGTCGACCATTCATTCACCAGCATTAGTTCTACACACCAACAAATATTGTTATCGATGTTACTCAAAATGATATAGTCCTGAGACCGTTATGTCAGATTGTATATCTTTAATTACTTTAATAATTCATCATTTGCAATTGATCACCTTTCGCATCTCGCTGTGAATCAATCTATCATCCGTCGACCATTCATTCCCCATCATTAGTTCTACACACCAACAAATATTGTTATCGATGTTACTCAAAATGATATAGTCCTGAGACCGTTATGTCAGATTGTATACCTTTAATTACTTTAATAATTCATCATTTGCAATTGATCACCTTTCGCATCTCGCTGTGAATCAATCTATCATCCGTCGACCATTCATTCCCCAGCATTAGTTCTACACACCAACAAATATTGTTATCGATGTTACTCAAAATGATATAGTCCTGAGACCGTTATGTCAGATTGTATATCTTTAATTACTTTAATAATTCATCATTTGCAATTGATCACCTTTCGCATCTCGCTGTGAATCAATCTATCATCCGTCGACCATTCATTCCCCATCATTAGTTCTATACACACCAACAAATATTGTTATAGATGTTACTCAAAATGATATAGTCCTGAGACCGTTATGTCAGATTGTATATCTTTAATTACTTTAATAATTCATCATTTGCAATTGATCACCTTTCGCATCTCGCTGTGAATCAATCTATCATCCGTCGACCATTCATTCATCAGCATTAGTTCTACACACCAACAAATATCGATGTTACTCAAAATGATATAGTCCTGAGACCGTTATGTCAGATTGTATATCTTTAATTACTTTAATAATTCATCATTTGCAATTGATCACCTTTCGCATCTCGCTGTGAATCAATCTATCATCCGTCGACCATTCATTCCCCATCATTAGTTCTACACACCAACAAATATTGTTATCGATGTTACTCAAAATGATATAGTCCTGAGACCGTTATGTCAGATTGTATACCTTTAATTACTTTAATAATTCATCATTTGCAATTGATCACCTTTCGCATCTCGCTGTGAATCAATCTATCATCCGTCGACCATTCATTCCCCAGCATTAGTTCTACACACCAACAAATATTGTTATCGATGTTACTCAAAATGATATAGTCCTGAGACCGTTATGTCAGATTGTATATCTTTAATTACTTTAATAATTCATCATTTGCAATTGATCACCTTTCGCATCTCGCTGTGAATCAATCTATCATCCGTCGACCATTCATTCCCCATCATTAGTTCTATACACACCAACAAATATTGTTATCGATGTTACTCAAAATGATATAGTCCTGAGACCGTTATGTCAGATTGTATATCTTTAATTACTTTAATAATTCATCATTTGCAATTGATCACCTTTCGCATCTCGCTGTGAATCAATCTATCATCCGTCGACCATTCATTCCCCAGCATTAGTTCTACACACCAACAAATATTGTTATCGATGTTACTCAAAATGATATAGTCCTGAGACCGTTATGTCAGATTGTATACCTTTAATTACTTTAATAATTCATCATTTGCAATTGATCACCTTTCGCATCTCGCTGTGAATCAATCTATCATCCGTCGACCATTCATTCCCCATCATTAGTTCTACACACCAACAAATATTGTTATCGATGTTACTCAAAATGATATAGTCCTGAGACCGTTATGTCAGATTGTATACCTTTAATTACTTTAATAATTCATCATTTGCAATTGATCACCTTTCGCATCTCGCTGTGAATCAATCTATCATCCGTCGACCATTCATTCCCCATCATTAGTTCTACACACCAACAAATATTGTTATCGATGTTACTCAAAATGATATAGTCCTGAGACCGTTATGTCAGATTGTATACCTTTAATTACTTTAATAATTCATCATTTGCAATTGATCACCTTTCGCATCTCGCTGTGAATCAATCTATCATCCGTCGACCATTCATTCCCCATCATTAGTTCTACACACCAACAAATATTGTTATCGATGTTACTCAAAATGATATAGTCCTGAGACCGTTATGTCAGATTGTATACCTTTAATTACTTTAATAATTCATCATTTGCAATTGATCACCTTTCGCATCTCGCTGTGAATCAATCTATCATCCGTCGACCATTCATTCCCCATCATTAGTTCTACACACCAACAAATATTGTTATCGATGTTACTCAAAATGATATAGTCCTGAGACCGTTATGTCAGATTGTATATCTTTAATTACTTTAATAATTCATCATTTGCAATTGATCACCTTTCGCATCTCGCTGTGAATCAATCTATCATCCGTCGACCATTCATTCCCCATCATTAGTTCTACACACCAACAAATATTGTTATCGATGTTACTCAAAATGATATAGTCCTGAGACCGTTATGTCAGATTGTATACCTTTAATTACTTCAATAATTCATCATTTGCAATTGATCACCTTTCGCATCTCGCTGTGAATCAATCTATCATCCGTTGAACATTCATTCACCAGCATTAGTTCTACACACCAACAAATATTGTTATCGATGTTACTCAAAATTATACAGTCCTGAGACCGTTATGTCAGATCGTATACCTTTAATTACTTTAATAATTCATCATTTGCAATTGATCACCTTTCGCATCTCGCTGTGAATCAATCTATCATCCGTCGACCATTCATTCACCAGCATTAGTTCTACACACCAACAAATATCGATGTTACTCAAAATGATATAGCCCTGAGACTGTTATGTCAGATCGTATACCTTTAATTACTAAAAAAAAATCGTTGTGCACAGCAGAATAGAGGGAATGGAAGATATGTGCGACGGAAAACGTCTTCTTCGAAGTCGATTCCTCGCATTTAGAAATTTCTAAAAACTCCATGAAACAGTTACCGGAATTACCAAAATTCACCAGAATTAGTTCTACAACTGGATCATGCATGCTTGTAAACCCTTTCTAACAATCAATTAATCAAGAAACCATGAAAACTCCAACATATTCATGAAATGTGCGAATTTTTGTTTATTCACAGACCCCCCCCCCCCCCTGACACATGCAGACCCGTATTCTGATGTGAGGTTTGATTTAGACCATGGTCTAACTGTGCTAAATTATGGGGAGCCAAAAATTCAAACAATTCTGCTAATATTTTATATTTCTTATATTTGCTATTTTGTTTTCCTTTGCTTTCACAATGAAGAAAACATATTTTCTGAGACAGTTATAATGATTTAAGTATAATAAGAATTAATGAATTGAACATGTACCAATACTAGAGATTTGTATCCCAATTGGCTCTCCTTATTTCAGAACATGGGCCTTACGATTTCCGTATAGTCTAAGTTTCCAGACCCTATATGCTCTCTAATAAAACAGAATATATTTCATTACATCTACATGATTTGAAAAGCGACCTGATGGGAGGGTGGCGTATAGCAGAAATTAAATTCATGAGGTTCCTTCAACTGCCTTTAAATAGAGCCCTTAGCTGGTCAAAGTGGTATATAAACTCTTGTATGTAGGCCCTATAACTTAAAAAAAAATGTTGAAACTTTATTTGTCTATTTGCTGTTATACAAAGTAACTAAGGAATTAGGATAAGTGTATGCCTATAAATATTCCGATGATGGAGGGGAACGAGAGACTTGTGTATTTTTTAGATGTCCGAACTTCGGAGAGAAATTGTGACCTTATAAGAAGACCGGAGTTGGATGTATAGAGTGCCTTTGGTAGTGCGTCTGCTCTGTGTAAGGTCAGCAATTGTTGGTTGATCATTTTCTTATCATTGAATTTAGTGCTTTGTTCCAGGATTTCATGTCCGACCTGTGCGTGGGGAAAATAATATTCAGGGACGTATTAATGCAGGGGCCGCGGATCGGTTTTAAAAGTGGAAGGGGTGGCTGACCATAAAAATAATGAATTTTACGTGGTTTTTACGCCTTTATTTGTTCCGACCCTAGATTTTTTGGGGGTAGGATATCCCTGTACGCATACATTCGTAATTCCGAAGCTTCGTTATTCCGAAGATTCGTATTTCCGAAGCATAGGCGGATCCAGGGGGCCCCCGAGGGGCCCGCCCCCCCCCCCATTGGCGGAGCAAAAAAAACGAAAAAGGGGAAACTTTAAGGGAAAAAATGAAAAAGAAGGGAAAGGAGAGGTGAAAAGAAGAAAGGCAAACATAAGAGGAGGAAGATGAGTGAATAAAATAAGATGAGGGGAAGAATTAAAAAATAATTTTGTAAAAATCTTTTATGTCGGAATATAAAATTTTCGCTCGCGCTTTGTGCTCGCATTGCCTTTTAGGTGATTTTCATATCTGGCTCAGTATGGAGCTTAAAATATCAAATTTTGAAGTCAATACACAAAACATTTTTCAGCTGGGAAATTGAATTTTCATTATTTTGCTAGATTTACAAATTGATTATTAAAAAGTTCTCTGTAAAAATTTCTGTTTTATGGTCTGGATATAAACATTTTCTGCTTGCGCTGCGCGCTCGCAAAATTTGATTTGTCAAATACCTATTATGTTCCTTTATTCCACAAAGTTCTCAAAATATCCCTATTCAGGTCAAATTGTCAAAACAAATCAGCTCGCGCTGCACGCTCGCATTTTGATTAGTGAGTTATGTATATCTCAATATTAATTCTAAAACAAACTACTTAAAATCACCATTTGATGACAGTTTATCAAAAATTGCTGCTCGCGATTTCCACTCGCATTGATAGATATTAACTCATGCATCTTATGCATAATTACAAAAGTGCTTTAAATGTCCAGTTCCAGGCCATAATATTGTCAGATTTCGCGCTCTCATGATAGTCTTCATTTTCATATGATGACATAATGCCCTTATAGAACGTCCCGGTCCTATGTCAAAACTTAAGTAATAATAGTGAAAAATATCAGCTCTTTTATAAACTGTGATCAATTTTCCAACAAAGTGCTTGCAATATAATGCTTAAATTGACCCTTTTTCAGATCAGAATATCATATATTTTTAGCTCACGCTTTGCGCTCGCTTTATTGACTTTCATGATAAGAAAGGTATTTAGAATACCCAAATTCTAGGTCGAAATCTGAAACACACGTTTATTCAGATACGCAGATTGTTCTCTATTTAAATCATTATCCAGTTTCAGTTCACCATATCAGAAATTGTCTGCTTGCGCCTTGCGCTCGCATGAAAATTTCCAACAACTTATCCTTTTCTTGATTTACAAAACATGAATAGAGTGTCCAGATTTTTCCGCTCGCGCTTCATGCTCGCATCAATCATGTATAGTTTATATACTTATTCTTTCCACGATTACAAAAAGTGCTTAGAATTTCCATTATTCAGGTAGAAATGCCAACATTTTATCAGCTCGCGCTCGCAATATTTGAATGTTGAAATATGCAACGTCTTCATGGCTAAGTGCAAGCAGTCCATAACAGGTACGTTTTCGATCAGTTCAAAACGTAAATAAAAGTTTTATTCTCGCGCTCTGCGCTCGCATTATTAATGTAAGGAAGATCCCCACTTACTCATCCTTTTCATGATTTACAAAACTTGAATAGAGCGTCTTGTTCAGTAGGTTAAAATCTCAATTTTTTTGGCTCACGCTTTGCGCTCGCATCAATTGTTTAGTTATATACCTATTCTGTTAAGTAACAAAAACTGCTTAGAATTCCCATTCCTTGGATAAATATGTCAAAAAAATTCAGCTCGCGCTTCGCGCTCGCATTATTATTATTTCTAAATATATAACGTTTTCATTACTGTAAGCAAGTCTTTAACAGTACCTTTTCCATCACTTCATTTCTGCGGACTAACGAACCTTCGGAACAACGAACCTTATTCCGTTTTCGGATTAACGAACCTTCGGAACAACTAACCTTATTTCGTTTTCGGACTAGCGAACCTTCGGAACATCGAACCTTATTTTGTTTTCGGATTATCGAACCTTCGGAATAACGCCACAAATGTTCGGATTAACGAACCCTCTTATTATACGTTTACGGATTAACGAACATCGAGGAATTTACGTGTTTCGGAAATACGAACCTTCGGAATGAAGAACCTCCGAATGAAGAACCTCCGATTAGTCCATTTACCACTTTGTGTATTTCTATAGGACTACACCATTTTCGTCGTACATGAACTTTGCCTAACACCACTTACAAACTTAAACTGTTGGGCAACATACACTCTAAAAAATATTGGGTAAAAATGTTCAATAAGGGTAATAATATGTCCAACCAACATCAGGCATATCTTTTGGGCATTTTTATTTATCCAGTGTCTAAATTATAAATGCTGTTTATTTTTTAACCTCACATGACAACAATAACTTCCCGCATTGGGTAAAATACTGCCCCAAATTGGTTGGACACATAATTACCATCGTGCTCGTTAAAATTTTATCCAATATTTTTACATTGTACTGTCCACTGTGTTGGGTAATGTATGTTGGTAAAAAATGTATAGATATATTCTGGGCAATTATCCGATTGAGCAAATTCATTACCCAATTATTAGTTTTTATTACACACTTTGGACAGATTTTAAACAATAGTTGCATGGACAGTATGTTGCTCAGGGTTGGTTAAAAGTTGGGCATTTTAATTTTTTTTTTGCCTAACTATTTCAAGAGTGTAGTTTACGCGAATAGATTAACAGTCTATACGAACCAAATTTCATTTTGATAAGTAAAAATGCATGATAATACATAGACGAAGTGGATAGACCTGTAAATATTATAGACTAAAGTTAGACCAATTGAGTATTAGATCAGGTGATGGTTGGACCAAAAGATAATTAGACCAAACTGATAGTAGACCAATTGATGGTGTTAGACGATCTGAGAAAAAGAAAATCTACCCCCAGCAGTGGTGGATTCAGAGGGGGGTACACATACGGCCCGTGCATTTTTCCCCTTTTTGGAAAATGCAAAAAAATTCATCACCCCTATTCCAAAAATGGAAGCTTTCCAGCCTCTGCTTTAAATTTAATTAAATTGCTATAAATTGACGAATTCAAGGTATAGCAGTTACCCCCAAAAGAGCCAATTTTAGGGGATTGGGGTAACTATGAATGGAATAATAATACAAAAATTAACCTCATTTTCGTAGTCCTCTACTTAAACCTCATAAGATGAAAGAAATCCGCCGACCCCCATCTTCCCACTTTTTTCTAATCGGCCTGAATCTCTCAGGCAGTAGCTCTTAATGATATCAATGTATTTTTTTTTCAAAATCGCCTGGTGCACACATCAATATCTTTAATATTTTCCAGATTATGCATGGATTTTCTGTGTTTACAGTACCTGTTTTCAAAGCTGAGGAATGTTGATCTATCTCTAGTTGTGACACAGAGAATGTTGCCATGTTTACTAGGATATGCCGATACTATCTCAGAACACTTCTTTATCGGGTCTTCTGACACCTCAAGCACGGTCTTGTCAGGGGCCGCTTGGTAAACGGTGACTTCTCCATATTTATAACCGCCATCCTAACAATGAATACAAAAGGGAGAAATTGGTTAAAACAAAAAGACATGAATTTAAACATTGGTGGTAAATGGCCCGTCTTGAAAAAGTTCTTTGTCTACTCCTGAAGGAAAATCCAGACACTGATCTCATACTATGACTAATATCCATTTTGATTATAAAATGTTCCTTAAATAAATCAAGGTAATCTCAAAGATTTTTTTTAGATATACTCACCTGTGTATCACTTGTATAAGGAAGGGTCTGTTTTAGCGGAAATTTTGATAAAGACATGGTGTTGGTGTTAACAGCACCAATTTCTCAAACTGAACATGTAACTAACTATGAACTGTTAATTATTTAAAATGGCATGCAACTTGAGTAACTCATGACTCGACTTATGGTTATATGGTCTATCACTTGAAAAAAAGAATCCCATGTTGCGCAATCATTGCATTTTCTGAAAAAAATCGGGGATTTTTTTTTCAACTATGCCCATACGTTCCCGCCCCCGCTCCGAAAACAGTTGCCATTGTTGCTTTCTCTATTGACCATGAGTTCCATGTAAATAGACGCTCGACAATGACCGAATTCACAAACAAGGACACTATACTCCTTTTTTTCTACAGCAAAACTAATGCTAGATCACCAAAGATAATCCCCAAGTTGAGAATGGGTTCCAACAAATTGCAATTATGCTTTGTTGAACGGTGTTGTTCATTTTAATGATAAGTTATTATCCCAAGCGATTCGGGTTCTGTATTCATGGACTCAAAATATATTTCTAACAAGATATACATAGGCCAATGGGTTCACAATGTTCTGTATACGAAATGCTAAATAACTTATTTTTTATGAATATATGAGTGAAGCAATTCAGCTCATAACAATGATGTGGCTGAACCTTTGAGGTTACTTGATAACTTTAATATCGAGGCTTTATTTCTTCAAATATAGCGGAGAGCGTTCAAACACTTAAACAAATTCATATATCAAGTTTTCAATGTGCTTATTGATTGTGACCCCCTCCCCCCCCCCCTCTCTCTCTCTCTCTCTTTTATGTTTCATTATCAGTGCCATTTTATTTGGATTGAGTATGCACTCATCAATGTAGGTTACCATTATGCACATAATAGTGAAACAAGGTGTCTATTTATCATCTTTACTATTGATCCTTTGAAAGAGAAATTCACCCTCATGATAGGTCGGTTTTGATATAAGTAGAAATTTAGAGAAAGAAATAAAGTAATTAAAGGGGGTCCATCCTGACAAAAAGTGTAATGTCAAAATAGCAGAAAAATAATTTTTGAAATTTGGTTTGAGGAAAATCCATCAAAGATTAAAAAGTTTAAAAGAATTTCATGTTGTATTTTTGACGTCATATGCGAGAAGCTTCCCCTTACAGTGAAGAAAGAAAATGAATTAAATGTCATTTTCTCATTTAAATCTTTAATTGTGCCTTTAGTATATCAACGGACAAAATCGAAAAAAAATATAGTCATCGTGAACAATTGAACAATATACAGTTTATTTTATATGGGG